>NC_142543.1:3487500-3820000 GCF_056151865.1 Erythranthe guttata | reverse complement strand
AGTTTCTTACCATCATCAACAACGATTTCGTTTTTATTGCATCCTTTTCCTATTTTTTTCATCGTATCGTAGCTCAATTGTCTCGTTGAAACTTTCGTATATGTCGCCCGAATCTTTGAAAATTATATCATATTAAATATCAGTGTACTAATCATGAGTGATAAAATTAAATAATATAGAAGCGGTCGATATCATTTTTCAAAAAAAAAATCTTACGACGTGTTCTGAAATGAAAGCTTCGATTTCGTGGACATTATTCATAATTGTAATTTAATTAGGGCAAATTACCGCCACCCCCTTGAGTTATGCTCAAATTACAAAAAAACCCCTCATGTTTGGGTAATTACAGCCAACCCCATCAATTATGTATTATCTTACGAAAATACCCCTCCAAAGGTAAATTTAGGATGTTTAATCGTTAAAACCGAATCGAAATTTCGGTACGCCAACATTTCATACCGTTTACCGAATTGAATATACGATTTGGTTCGGTAAATAACCGAATTACATAAATTTTATGTAAAAATATTTAAAAGGAGGGGTGGTTGTAATTACCCAAACAAGATGGGTTTTTTCATAATTTAGCCATACTTCAGGTATTGGCCGTAATTCGCCCATTAAATTATGACTTTTTGAATAGTCAACCTCAAAATTATGCAGGTCAACTACTAGTGTCGGCATGTTTGGCCTAAACAAATGTTTAAGCTAATCATGCCATGATTATTATGTTAATTGTTAATACGAAACTTGTTCCTTTCAAAGTACTATGATTAGTTTTGCCTTAACATTAAACATTATTGTATTAAATACACATAACTATCTCATTGTATATATAATAGGACCACTAGTTTTTCTACACACTCCCAAGTGTGTGTTATAATAAATATATAAATTCAAATTTCAACTATAAATATTCAAAACAAGTATATCAAGATTTGGTTCATGTAACATTTTGGGAGATGAATAAATCGTTGCCCTCCATGAATGAAACTGTACTTTATTGTTATTAATTATTATTAGGGCAATTTACAGCAAACCCCTGAAATAAGGTTAAATTACGAAAAATCCCTCTTGTTTGCGTAATTACAGCCACCCAGCTCATCAACTATGTATTGTCTTATGAAAAAACCCTTCTAGTTGGAAAATTTAGAGGCGTTCATTCGGTAAAATCATATCGAAATTTCGGTACGTCAAATCCGTTTTACGTACGATACGGTAAAAAACTGAATTATCGAAATTTTATTAAAAATATTTATAATTTTGTTTTTTTATTTTTAATTAATTTTAGTTTAAATAAATAAATAACTGAATATCGAACCGAATTGCCGGTTCAGTAATCGGCATGTATCGAATTTTCGTTCGATTCAATTGGTTTACCAACCAGATGAAGACCCCTATGTAAATTTGACAACGTAAGGATGAATGTGTAAGGAAATAAGCAGTTGAAGAAGGTGGGTGTAATTACGCAAACAAGAGGGATGTTTTTTTGTAAATTGACCTTACTTTAGGAGTTCACCGTAATTTACCCTTATTATTTATTTATTCATTGTTCTTTAATGCAGAATTTTAATTGGAGTAAAGAACAATATAATGTCGGTGTAATAAAACTAGCTATGTCAACGACAAGGACTCACGTCGATTATCTCTTTTTTTTGTTTTAATTATTATTTCATAATAATTTAAATGATTAGAGACAAATTTGAACTAGTTTATGAAGACTTGAACCTTCTAGCATCACATAATATGATTTTTTTTATTATTTTTTTATTTTTTTACTTTTTTTAATCATTTTTTGGGTTCTTTGTTATGGAAAAATATAGGATAAGTAACATGCATTTTTTTTTAAATTGGGTGTAGTTACTATTAACCGCAAATTTTTCCTTCTGCAAAATATATAAATACAAGACAAAAAGATATAGGAAACAAATAAATTTATTATCAAACGAAAGCGGATTACAATTTCCGTGAATTTCCTTGGTTCTTGTCTCCTATTCTAATTTTGATTCAAGGGCTTAAAAGCTTGTTCTTGAATCGAACGAATGATTTCCTATCACGAACACCTCGAATTCAAATATGTTATGAATTCGAGGTGGCGGCTCGAGACGTGAGCTTGAGAGCTCGATATGTGTCTGTGTGAGTCTCTCTTTTACATGCACTGAAAGCCCTATTTTTATAGCTACGAGCTAGGTTTTCTTGACTTATAACATGGGCCGATGGACTTGGATACTTGCCATTTGATTTATTGGGCTAGATTTGTGCCCAATTAGATAATCTTTAAAATAAGAATTTATTACTTATTGAAGGATTAATCCATTTGTAAAGCCTAAATATGTTATGGACTAAGAATTGAGACCCAATTAATAACCGATTTATTTAGCCATTAATTGGTGATTTTTTTTAGAAATTCCGGTGTCAACAAAAACCCCCCACTTCAAGAATCGGCGAAGAACATGCGTAATACTTGAGAGGCGAGACTTGAAGTATTCGGTGAAAAACATACCAAATACTTGTAAAAGGCGAGACTTCGATTTTATTTATTTATTTTTTCTTTCTTTGTTGGCTCCACAACCCGTTTCCTCCATTTTTGGGGTGTACATAGAATTGCTATCACTTTTGGGGACTTCAATGAAAAGTCCACTTCTGTTATTGGAGGGTTGAAATGTAATATTGTATTTCTGAATTTGAGGCAAACTTGACATTTCTTTCTTTTCCACCCATGGATCCAATTGCAATTTAAGACTTGATTGGAGAATTTGATTTTTTTTTTTTTTAATTGTTTTTTTATTTACTAATTGTGTATATACTATTTATAATTTGAAGAAATATGTAAATTTTCTTTGAGCTTGGGTTGAAGAGAATATGCAACACGTTATAATTATTGACTTATTGAAAATTCTCTTTTAGCCTTGACCGAATATTAAATAAATTTTATTATCACCCAAAGATTAGATCTAATTATATACCGACTTCCTCGGGTATGGATAAATTACACGCTATGCAGCACAGACACAGAAATACTGACTCGGTGAAATGGAGAAACAGATATGGGAAAACCCTATGTTCCGAAAAATTGGATATAGGAAGGTGGTGGAAACCTGCAAATATTGAAACTATAGGGATATATTCATAAATTCTAAAAAATATTACAAACATTAACATATATGATTATCGTCTAACAAATTATCTATCGGAGATAAAACAACTGCATTACTATAAAATTAATGTCTATAAAATATCAAAAAGGTCACTAGAAGTAAAAAAGAAAAAGAAAAGAAATAAAATTTAAGATTTTTTTTTATTTTTTTGGGTAACGAGTTTCTATTTTTTTTCATTATTACCATAAACGTCCCCGAAACTTCTTAGATATCTACAGAAATGGTCCTGACTTGTTTCAGACAAATGTCATGAAGTTTCGGTTCCCAAAATGTGTCCGAAACGCGGAAACGCTCGTGTAAACAAGATTCAGTGCATCTTTGATTACATGTATCTAGATATAACCTAAAGGATTTAGTAAATATATGTGAGGGTAAAAATATAATATATTGAATTTGACTTGAATTTTTAATCCATATCATACATGAAAGGGGTAAGTATCAAAAGGGAACGAATATCTTTCATATTATTTAATATTTACGAAAAAATCCCCAAAACTTTTATTTGTTTCCAAACTCAATTATGACTTTCTTGATCATAAATAAATTCTAGGGTAAATTACAACCACCTCCCTGAGGTATGGTCAATTTACGAAAAAAAAATACCCTTCTTGTTTGGATAATTACATTTACCCCTCAACTATGATTTTTTTTTTACATCTCCACCCTTATGTTGTCAAATTCAACATAATCATCTAGATTTCGTGGAATGTGCTCTAGTTTGTACTCGTTTTGTGAATTTGTGTAAAAATACAGTTTCTAATGCACCACAATCAGATATATACAAAGCCAAAAAACACATATTATGATCATTTTGCTTCAAAATGTGGAGTTCGAATGGGATAAAACGTGTACAAAAGTGATAATATTCTATATAATTTAAAAAATTCCACTAAATTTGAAACCTCAAGGGTGGACGTGTAAGAAAATTTATAGTTGAGGGGGTGATTGTAATTACCCAAACAGGAGGGGGTTTCGTAATTTGACCATAACTTAGGGGTTGGTTGTATTTTATATAAGTTTCTATATAAAAAAACATCAATTTGATGTGGGATTAGCTGGAAAAGAATCTTGGTTTCCAATATAAAACGCTAGCAACCCTTTTTTTTCGGCATGCAATCGATTCGTTCGTCGAAAAAAAAAAGAACTGCATTGTGCCTTGTTTGGCTGCAACAAATTAGTTTTTTTTTTGCAGCGAAATCAAGAATCAAGATTCGATAATGGGAAGACAACCTTGCTGCGAAAAAGTCGGGATCAAACGGGGCCCGTGGACCATCGAAGAAGATTCCAAGCTCAATCATTTCATCCTCAACAATGGTATACAATGCTGGAGGCTTGTTCCTAAACTTGCAGGTGAGTTATTCGAAATTCGACCTTTTCTTTTTCTTTTTAATAAATAAATGATAAATAATTAATTTTGATGATGATGTCATAAATTATAGGTTTAATGAGATGTGGGAAGAGTTGTAGATTAAGGTGGATAAATTACCTAAGACCAGATCTTAAAAGAGGTGGTTTTACAGAAGCAGAGGAAGACATGATCATTCAACTTCATTCAAGACTAGGTAACAGGTAATAAATATTTTTTCGGAGTTTTATCGATTTAATTCGAGCTCAACCTAAATTCGATCCCACGTGGTTGATCGACAAATAATACTATTAAGGGTAAATTACGAGAAACCCATGAGGTAAGCACACCTCATGTTTGAGTAATTACAAAAGTTCCTTTGAGGTATGCTGCCGTATTACAAATTCTCTCCAACGGTGTTACTTTTAACAGAATCTTTTTGATTTTTTTGGAAAATTCCTCTGAAAATGCCCTTTTTGCCCTTTAACATGTGATAAGTATAAACATATTAATTACTTAGGGGTAAATTGTAATATATTTAAAAAAATATAGCTATTTTTATCTTTAAAACTAAATATATATAACACAAACTATGTAAATAAATAATTAAATACATCTTTGTAACATTAAAAGTTTTTATTTGTTTTGTAATTTCTTGTTTCCATTATGAAATATTTTATAATTTTTATTCTATAAAAATCAATTTTATGTTACAAATATTTCATTATTATTAAATAAATTTTTAATAACTCGAACAAGTTTCCCGCATTATTCTCCGGCAACATACCTCTGGAGGTTTTTATAATATCGCATATATGAGGTGATTTTCGCAATTAGACATTATACATTTTATTTGAGTTTAAACGATCAAACACTGGTCATAAGGGTGTTTTCATAATTACGCAAATATGATGAAGACTTTCGTAATTACTAATTAGGCCTTACCTCAGAAGTTTCTCGTAATTTGCCACAGTATTAAAACTTCTATATGTTAATAATATTGGAAAATATTTGTGGCAGGTGGTCTAAGATAGCAGCACAATTACCAGGCAGAACAGACAATGAAATCAAGAATCATTGGAACACCAAAATCAGAAAGAAACTGCGAAGCATGGGATTAGATCCCATCACACACAACCCCATAAATTCAGCTTCAGAAAGTGATCAGAAAAAGATTGAGTTTCAAGAAACTAGTGTTTGTATTGATGAGTCTAAATTATTATTAGATTCTCAGTTAAAACAAACTACTTCACAAGAAACATTAATTTCTAATCCAGGTGATCTGGATAAAGATCTGGATTATATAATCAAGAATCTGGATTTTGGATCTCCGTTTATGTTTCCAAACATGGAACAATCAATGGATCATCCTATGCAGATTAATTGGATGGATAATCCCTTTTTATGGGATAGCTTCAGCAATTTCGGAGACAATTTTCCGTAACTTATTTTATTGTTATTTAAGGAATCGTAAGTTTTATACTATGCTGCATCGAGTGAAATACATCAGGTATATCGTTACTATTCATAAGCACGCAAATGCACACACACCCACATTGGTGTGTGTTAAAAATCCATTCGGTGTAAACTTTACTCGGTGTAGTATAGAAATAATCGGAATTGTAGAATGTAAATTGTTTTATTCATGTTAATTTGAACTTCATTAACTTATTTTAGATATTTTCTTTTGAGTTACCAATTTGTGCTATTTAACAGAGATTTTTTTTTCTTCTGAGATTTGGTTTTCATCGAATGTAATTTATTTTCGTGGTAAATATATCGAATATTTTCGTTTCGAAAAAAGTCTACACCGTGCATTCTTTTGATTTTTGTCATATTTTATTAATTTTAATGTTTCGAAAATGTTATTTTCTTTGTATTTTTAATCTCCCATTTATTATTTTCATTTTTATCTACATCACCCCACTTTTTACTATATTGCTTTTGTTTATTAGTTTATATTTTTCTATTTGTTATTCTCTTTCGCCAATTGACCGCCCCTATTCGATCACCCATGATCATATCCGGCAATTCTTCGTCCACTCATGACTAGATCCGACCCACAACTAAGTTCGTGAAGGTTCGCTCAAATCTAGCTACAAATAACCAACTCAGCGGTGGTTTGAGAAGTTTTGACCGAAAACCGGGTTCCTTGACTGTTTCCGGCTCCTGAGTTTTACCCAGTTGAACCGAATTTTGGTCATTTGTCACTTTTAATTTTTCCAGATTTTAGAGGTCATACTGGACCACTTCATCGTCAGGTCACGGTCAAACCGGTCCGACTTGCCAGTTTGGTCCGATTCTAACAACATTGGTTTTAGCATTGCGGACAAGTTTCATGTCCGAAACTCGAGGACATCTTAAGGGTCATTTTGCATTTTTTTAAATATTAGAAGCAAATTTTAAAATATGTTCGTTACTTCCCTAATTATTTACATGATGTAACAAATAATTACAAACTGATAGTTGGTAGTACAAATTATTTTGAATAAGTTTGTATGAAAATATATAAAAAGAATTTATAAATAAATAAAAACTTATATATACTTATATAGCATATTTATAAATATACCCTATACTTGAAATATTTATTACACATTTTCTCCAATTTCCCGTATCACTATTTCTGTGTCTTTGCTACATAGATTAAAAGTAAAAAAGAAAATCAAAAGGAAAATGGCTTTTTCCAGACAGTATATAATACCCTTCTCTTAATATTTTTTTTAAGCAAAAAACAATTAATTATTTTATCTACAAATTTATATTCATCAAATATGGTGTAATTGTTCTAGTTCCATGGCCCATTAGCCGTTACACTTGTCTATACTTCAATAAATTAATAGGCGTTTAATAAATAATAATATGTTTTCCTCCAATTAAAATTAAATTTAAGTATCACCAAAAATTAAAAAAATTAAAAAAAAAAAAACAAAAAAACTAGCCGTTGGTTCTAGTGCCAGTGCGATTCAGGGAACAAAACCCAAGTTCCTCTCTCTCTCTCTCTCTCTCTCTCTAGCACAAACAAAATTCAATCGCGAAAACTTTTCTGTTTTTCCCCATCATTTTGAGTTTGATTTCACCACTCGTTCACCTTGAAATCAGATTTACACTCAAATTTGATTCGAAAAACAAAGAGAGATTTAAGTGTGTGAAGAAGAACAACAAAAATCGGCTGATAATTGAAGAAAAAAATCAGTGGGTTTTGTTTAATTTGATCGTTATCGCTGAAAGGATTCATGGGGGAATCTTCGCCGTGCCTTGTTCGTTCATTTTCTCAGCCTTCTCCCACTTCCAGTGAAGAAAAAAAGGTTTTTATTTATTTACTAATTTAAATTTTTTTTTTTAATTTGGGTTAAATGATCTATTAGGGTTTCCTATGTTTCCTGAAAATCTTTATTTTTTGTAGAAGGATATGAAATTTGATGTTTTAGTTAATTGAAATGGGTATAATGTGATTTCATGTTTCTTCATATGCAGTGGGTTGCTTGAAATTTTACTTTTACTAGTTTCAAATTCTCCGTGCTTGGTGTAATTTGAAAACCTAATTCTGAAATTGGGATTCAGGAAATGTGACATTGGATTTCCGATTCGATTTTTATCCGAAGCGGATTAAGAATCCTTAATCTTAGTTGAGCTCAATGTTAATTTTTTTTCCAAATCAGTGAGAATTGTGTACCAGATTTCAATTGTGAAGTTGAATATACTTTGGGAATTGATTTCATAAGATAAATCTCGGGTTGTTTTCAGAAATCGAAAAGGCATGATAACATACGTTGGGAAGCTTATATGTGCAATCAATAGATCATTGAACAGTCGTAATAAAAATGCAATTTCTTGATTAAGCTACAAATATTCTTTGCAGGGGAATAATCCTCTACAACGGGCACTAACAACATCGATATCGTTCGGTAGATTCATGTCCGAATCGTTGGACTGGGAAAAATGGTCATCTTTTACTCAAAATCGACACTTGGAAGAAGTCGAGAGGTACTCTAAGCCCGGTTCTGTCGCTGAAAAGAAAGCTTATTTCGAAGCCCATTTCAAAAGGAGAAGAGCTGCTGCTTTGCTCGAGCAGCAAATTGCCGAAGCTAACCACTTATCCGAAACGAATTCGGAAAATAAAGTCGAAGATAATATCAATGTGGTTACTGAAAAGAATATAAAGGAAGAAGAAGAAATTCAGAACAACGACCCTGTTTTTCCCGTTGCTCAAAGTGGTTCTTGTGATGAAAATCCAGTTGAACTAACTAACCATCTTGAAAATAACGAATTTGTCGATGATATTGTGTCGAAGAAAGTGGATACGGTGCGTGTATTAATAAGATGGAAAGTAAATTTAGTTACTTACAAACTGATTTTGTTTTTGTTTTGTTCATGTTGTGTTTCAAGGATGATTCTGCTACGGAAAAATCGGCTTCGTCGAGTATGAAGAAGATTCCTTCTGTTAAACCGATAATAATGCCTGTTCAACTCAAGAATAGTGAGAAGACTCCACACAGCATAAGCAATATGAAAGACTCGAGCAACAAAAGGAGATCGTATACAACATCCCTTCACATGTCTATCAATTTTGCTTCGTGTTCTGGCGAAACCCGAAAAGTCGAATCTCCAATAATGCCGAAAATTGCTAACGCCACACTCGTAAGGGGTCCTGCCAAGAAATACAAAAATAACTTGCTTCCCCAAACTTCGACTAGGGTGCGTTGTACTTTTTGTCCCTTTTTTTCTCATTTACTTCCCTTCGGTGTTTTTATTCTCCTTGAGAAGATATACAATGAGAAAGCTGTATTTAATCGTAAGTGCAGGCATCTGTAAATGGGATATTGAAGCCTCATTCGGCTTTACCTCCAACAGAAAACAAAAGGTCTCGTCTTCGCAGACTTTTGGAAAATAGATATAAATATATATTTTATTTTATTTTAAATCTAGGATCTAATGTATTTGATTGGTTAATTTATATACAGGACCATAATAGCAGACGGTAATTCAATTTCACGAAGCAGAACAGTGGATGCGAAAGTGCAATCTCCATGTACAAAATCGACAAAGTAAGCATTTTCGGCTGGTTGTTTTTACGTTACTTTCTGTAAAACGTATTGGAATTGGTCTCGATTGTTGATTTATATGATTAAATATATTATTTAATCAAGTTCGAATGTGCATAAATAAACCTATCAAGAATCGTAAAAACTGATACGAGAACCTTAATTGTTTTTTCAAACTGTGTTTCAGCTACTTGAAATCTTCAAGTACATTTGGTAGCAAACCACGGTTACCAAGCGCGTCTTCTTCTTTCACACTCAAGAGTGAAGAAAGAGCAGAAAAACGAAGAGAGGCAAGTCAAATTTCGTCGCAATTAAAATACACTAAATAAATACTCTCGATTTTCTTTCGTCACTTCTCATGGTTATTAATTTATTTTATCCTACTTCAGTTTTTTCAGAAGCTTGAGCAGAAATTGAAACCGAAGGATACGGAGAAACAACAGCAACTGCTACATGCAAAATCACAGGTTTCCGATTACTATAATCTTAATATAAATTTAGTATACACAGTAACAAACAACATAAGATAAGATATCACAATGTTATCATTTTCTCGTTTTGCAGGTCAGAAGAAGTTATTCTAACGGTCTTCGTAATTCAATTGCGTCGAAAGCAACAAAAGACTCCGAGGCTCCTACTAAAGTAGAACCACCAAGTAACTTGACGAAAAAGGTATTGTACTTTTCGCTTATTTCGATAAGCTATATATATATACACACACACACACACACACACACACACACACATACGACTGTCGATATTTATAGTTAAAGTTGTGCAGATACCAACCGTGAGACCTAAAGTCGAAGAGAGAGCTGCTTTAAAAGTTCAAGATAATGATACAAGACCCCGTTGGAATCTCTCGGTGAAGCCGTTACAAGGAACAAAGGATTTTACATTGAAAAATAGTCGGCCGCCAAATTATTCTGCTAAATTTTCTTCGAAGAAAAGTTCGAACGAAAATTCTTCCCCAAATATCCCGCAGCTTTAGCTTTACGAGGGGAAAAAAAAAAAAGAATCGTAATCACCGTCGATATTATAACTAAAATTCTTTTAGTTGTTTGTTTGTTCCTAAGAATCGAAGTCACCGTCGATATATATGTATTATACACATCAGGAAAGTTTTGATTCTCCTTTAAAGCATTGAAAACATATTTTTACGGAAACTATTTTCATCGATGCACACGGTTGAGTGTAAATTCGAGAGATATTCGAGGCAATTCTATTATTAAAAATAAGAGACTCATTTTTCATGCAAAGTTGCTCAAAATAAAACCAGAAAATATAATCAAGAAGTAATCAAAGTATTGTTGTACATTTAGAGGCAAAACAGAATATTCCTTGCAATCAATTAATCAATATATTCTACATACTAATAACAACTACTACTGAGCAGTACTAAGTGAAGGTGCATATAACTGAGCAGTACTAAATGAAGGTGCATATGCACCTTCATTTAATTGACCTTGATATTCGCTCGGATACTGCGGATAAGGAAACTGCGACGAAGATTCACCGATAAGGTCATCTGGTCCGATAAAACCAAAAGATTCCAAATTAACAAAAGCGGGACTCGGTGTATTACAAAAACCTCCGTGAGAAGAAGAACTTGAAGCGTAACCATTGAAACCCTCTTCCCAAATTCCACAAGACGATCGGAGACTATCGTACATCGGTTTATTGGGAAAATAATCGACTTGCGTATTTTTACGAGTCACCGTAGCAAGTGGAAGATGATTCTCAAACCGATTATGAAAATACGGATTAGGTGGCGGTGGTTGATTGAATTGAAACGGAGGTGCTGATTGAGTATTCCAAGCTTGTTGTCGTAGTTGTAGTTCCGGTTTAGGTTTAACTTCCGAACCAAACGCTCGATTGTAATTGATTGGCGAGATTGTAGTGTTACTACTTATTGGAGGATGATGATTCATCGCGTCTCCTCTGTTTTTGCTGCCGGGCCCACTAGATGCCGTTTTTAGCTCGTTTTCTTTCTCCAACCTGCTCAAGTATAGTCTATACTTCTGAAAAAAAAAATCATCCAAAAAAAAACGTCTTAAAATACGTAACTTTGCTAAATGAAGCTTCTTAAAAAAAGTATGACGAATATTTATTTATTCACCTGCAAATGGCTAGCAACATTTTCTCTCGTTAGCCACGGCACTTCCATAAAGTCGAGTATTCTCTTCGGTCCAACTTCTGTTTAAAAAAAATAATAACAAATAAATCAATACGACGACCATGGATTACTGCAACAATATAGGAAATTACTAAAATACCCTTGCCATTAGTGGTTTCTCGACTAGTTGTCTTTCGATTAAGTACGAATGATAAATGACAACATTGGGAAATGTGCAATTAATGCTTCGAAATTCTGAAGCGACAAATATTTTAGAACAATAAAAACTCTACAAAGAGACGACAAATAATTATATGGGAAGAAGGGATGATGAACTTACTATCGATTCCGAAATGATCAACGGCTTCAATAAACTTCTGATGAAGATCAACTGACCAAACTACCCTTGCTTTCTTCGTAGACGATTGAGGATCTCTTTCCTGGCTGCTGCTGTTGTTGTTGTTGTTATTGTTAACGAGATCTTTCCTTTTATCACCGGATAAAATATCGTCCGACTGAATTTGATCAACCGACTGAATTTGATCAACCGACTGAATTTGGTCAACGCTTTGTTGTTGACCTTCGATATCTCTCATTTCACGTAATCTTTTTCTGTACACGTGTTGCCATATGTATCGAAGCACCTTCGTTTTTAACGGCTTGACAAAATAATCGCATGCCCCGTTTTCGATGGCTTTCTTCGCTGTGCTCGTCTCTCCGTCCGCTGACATCACTGCGTGATGTAATAATAATAAGGATTACTATTATACATTTATTAAAAAGAAATGACATAATTATATGAATATGCATACGAGTGAAGAGAAAAAACGACTCACTTATTACGGGGAGATCCATTTTCAGACGAACGTGTTCTAGAAACTTCAAACCGTCCACGTCATCGAAGATGCTGACGTCACTGATTACAATGTCGAATCCGTTTTTTTGTTTTTGAAGCAGATTCAGTGCTTCTTGACTCGAATTACACGTCGCCACTGAAAAATCGTAAACGACAACTATTACACACATATGAATTACCGTGATTAAACCCCCTCCATAATAACAAAAAATAAAAATTAAAAAATTAAAAAATAAAAAATTAGCGGAGTCATCGATTCGTTCGACTAGCTAGGGTTGACGAACTCCAGTCGACTCTCGAATTTCATTTACGCTCTATAATATTCGATATTATCGTCAATTCATTTAGCACATCCAATCATGGATATAAATTCACAAAAATGAAACTACACATGATCAAATTACGGAACATAATTTCGAAAAGTTCGATTTATTTTATATTTTTAATTGAATGTAACAGGTATTCATTTACTTCATACTTTATGCTAAAAAATCTAAAATAACAAAAAAAAAAAAAAAATTAGCGGGGTCATCCATTCGTTCGACTAGCTAGGGTTGACGGACTTCAGTCGACTCTCGAATTTTCTTTTACGCTCTATAGAAATAAATTCGCAAAAAAATGAAATTAGCGTATGCGAAAAAATGTAAAACAAAAATCGGGAGCGCTGCCCTCGAACCCCGTTTGAATCTTGGTTCCGCCACTACAGCCAATCCATATATATAATAAACCATTCAAGAAAAGATTATATTAATCAAAAAAAAAAACCTTGATAGTTACACTTCCGAAGCATATGCTCGAGATTGTTCAAGCATGCAGGATCACCATCGATGCCGAGAACCCGAAGGACCGGTGAGAAAGAACCGGGCCCCTTCGAAGTGAACCGGTTCGGATCCATTCAAGAAGACGAATAGAGTAGTGAGCAAGAATGGAACTGCAGTTGCATATGAAAAATGAGTTTGTGCAACAAGTGTTATATATTTTAGAGAGAGAAAGTAGAGAGATAAACTAGAGAGAGAGAGAAACTAGAGAGAGAGAGAGAGAGAGAGAGAGAGAGAGAGAGAGAGTTAGTTAGTTATGAAAAAGTGAGAGAGGAGTAAGAATCCAATACTCGACGGACGCCGTGTATGTAGCTTAGCTTCTTTTTGTTTTGTGTTTTTCTGTTATTTATTTAATTAGTTAATTAATTATAAAATCTCAATTTCTTCTCACATCAGAATTTATAATACCAGCACGTGTTTATTAAGCGAAGAATTAATTTTGTTTTGGTTTTATAAACAATTAGTATTTTATTTATTTTCAAATACCCCAACCTCCCCGCCAAACAAGGGTACCGAGAAACAAGAAGCCAAAGTGGATTGGATTGCAAATAAATAATAAATATATGTTACGGTCAGAGGTTGTAAGTTGGAACGAAAATTCGATTTTGAAACAATTTTTTTTTTTATTTCGATTATTTTTAAATAATTCCAAAAAAATGTGATTTTTTCCGGAAAATACACCTATAAATAATATATATTATTATTTATAAATAATTCAAAATAAAGACTTTCATATGCAATTTGTCACGTAATTTTTTTAGTTTCTTTTACGTTTGTTATCTATTGTGCAAAGAGTCATAGTTTCAACTTTCAACTACAAGTCACAAAAATCACAACAGTAGTTTCAGGAAATGTCTGCTAAATTTTAAAATTTTATTATTTACGTGATTTCCGAAATTTTTGGGCCTTTTGGAATTAGAATGAGTTTTTAAATTTCAAAAATTTAGGAATTGAAACTGGAATTGATTTTGTACTTTCGAAAACTTTTGAAAATTTTCTAAAAAGGCTAATGTCGATCCGTTCATCCGACTTTTCACTCCTAGTTACGCTTTACTTTTGGAAAAAACAGCGAGACCCTCTCATTTGGCAAATTCATGTAAAAAAGAACTCTCTCATTTTGCCAATTTGAGAAAACCTCCTTCATTTTTCTAATTTCAGAGAACCCTCTAAAGTTAGACATGTTCGAGATTCCTTCGAATTGACTAACACGGAAAATCCTACAAAATTTCAGTTGACAGTAATGCATGTGCAGAGGAAATAAAGACGTGTTTCAATAAATATGACAACATACATCAAGCCCATAACTTCAAATTTTTATTCTATCAACAACAATAAGAGCTCGAACAATAATGATCTAGCAGATCATGAGTCAAGATAACTACGCTGTCTTATTTACTAAGTTTTTGTCTAAAATCACTGTGGAAAAACATGTTACAGCTATTCACCTTCGTAGATTATACGAGTTCGTTCCCTTGTAAACAAAATAGGGAGTTAACGTGAGGAGGAGAACCATGTAAGTCAGTACCCATAAGATATCCAGGTTCTATGTTGTACTCTTTTTTCTTCGTGCAAAGTTTATTTTTTCCACGGAGTTTTCACCACTCGCCAAGGTTTTAACGAGACTAAATATGTTGATTGAAAAAATTGTATGATATACTCTTTTTTCTAGCCGATTTTTTCTCCCACTTAATTTTACTACTCTGAAGGTTTTAACAATGCAAGACAAAAAACACAATAAAGATTTGATAGGAATCCCCACAAAAGTATTGTAAATAAACTAAAATATTGGGTTTTTTAATATAACCACTTGAGGGTTAATTACTTAATTCACATTATTTTCTTAACTTACCACACCTATATCCCATGATATTGGTAGGATAACTTCAATTGTAATTCTTTGTAACTTCCCAAAAGATTTGTGTCTATAGTTAGTGAGAAAAACTCTCTCCCTATCTAATCCACATAATTATCTTTTTATGAATTTTTTATTTTATTTTTCGCACTCTCTCTTTCTATCTTTATATTGTTGTTTACATTATACTATATTATACTAGTAATTGTATCCGTGCGATGCACGGACAACAAATTGCATTGTTTTGATGTTATAAGAATATAAACAAATGTTTGATGTATTGTATGATCAAAATTCTGTTATAATCATTCATTAATAATTCATTAGTGGAAAAAAATTAATTATACTAAAAAAAAAAGAGCAAATAATTTTACTGTTGAATAATTTTCCAAATGAATTGAATCAGCTAATACCTGAAAAATTGAAAAATTGAACCAGAAACAAAATCATCAACTATATCTTTCATGTTGAGCTTAAATTAATTAGATTTAATAACTTAGTTAACATGATAAAAACTATACTATCGACAACATACCAACGTAAAAGGCCATTTATACATCTTGCATCTTAACTAAGCCATTCTCCACTGCCTCGTTTTGGTCTTGTTTTGCCACTGGAATTAACAATTGGAAAATTAAAAAAAAAAAAAAAAAATTAAATATTGCATACAAACAATAGGTCTTGAAGGCCGACTTCCAATAGCTCGTGGCTCCGCCCATTTTCGCTTAGTTCTTTCAACTCATCATTACAATAACATGTCCAATAACATCTAAAAGGAAATAATTGTTATACACAAAATTTGAAATCTTTGGTATAAATTAATGAAACACATAATTTAACAAAATGAAATTACCTATAAGCCATGATGGAAAAAGATGCAAACTAATTATCACACAGTCAATAGGATGAAGAAGAAAATAATTAAAACAAAAATTCTAAAGTCAGGTTACCAAAAGAAGAAGCCTTAGGTACGATGAAAAAATAAAATTCAAATGTTGCAGACATTCTGTAAAACAGTGTCAAAAAATCCGCTAGAGATGAAAATGAGATTTATTTACCCTTTTTGTAAATATCGAAAATCATATTTATTATGAACTATGAAGAGAAAACAAATTGCAAAATAGCTAATATTTTATGAAGCCACAAACATTTCGTAGAAACGGGGAGAGATAAAACTGGGGTGGAGAAGTTGAGAGGTGGGATATAAATAAGAAGATAAAACACAAAAAAACACAAACGTGTTGAAGTAGAAGAGAGAAGTTGAAACTGTTGAGAGTCTTATATCTTTGGGAATATGATAATTAGTATTTTATCATCAAAAAATAATATTTAGTGTTGAGATGTTTATGGCTGAAATTAAGAAATAAAATAATATTTAGGGGATTAATTGGTTGTACATTAGAGATATTTATAGCTGAAAATATGAGTGATTGGGCTGTTTCGGGATAAAAAAAATTTGATAAAAATCGAAAATAATATTTAGGAGATAAAAATTTGATAAAAAAATCGAGAATAATATTTAGGAGACAAAATTTGATGAAAATCGAAAATAATATTTAAAATAATATTTAGGAGATAAAAATTGATAAAAAAATAAAAAAATAACATTTGGGAGATAAAAATCTGCTAGAAATCGAAAATAATATTTAGGAGATAAAAGTTTGATAAAATTGAAAATAATATTTAAAATAATGTTAATGAGATTAAATTTGATAAAATACAAAAATAATAATTAAAATAACATTTAGGAGATAAAACTTTGATAATTATCAAAAATATTATTGAAAATAATATTTAGGAGATAAAATTTTGATAAAAATTGAAAATAATATTTAGGAGACAAAAATCTGATAAAATCGACAATAATATTTAGGAGAGAAAAATCTTATAAAAATCTGATAAAACTCGAAAAAAAAAATTAAAATAAGATTTAGGAGATATAAATTTGATAAAATTCGAAAATAATATTTAGGAGATAAAATTTGATAAAAATTGAAAATAATATTTAAAATAATATTAGGAGATAATAATATGATAAAAATCGAAAATATTATTTAAAATTATATTTAGGAGATATAAATTTAATAAAATTCGAAAATATTATTTAAAATTATATTTAAGAGATAAAAATTTGATACAAATCGAAAATAATATTTAGCAGATAAAAATCTAAAATAATAATTAGGAGATAAAAATTTAATAAAAATAAAAAATAATTAGCAAGAACCCTCCATCTAGGAAAATAAGTTAAGGAAACACCCTCTCCGAAAAGTAATTAGATAAAACTCTATTACCTAATATTCCACCCAAATATTATTTCATAATTTCAAATCTACTCTTAATTGTCTAATATACTCTTTCAAAACCCTAGTTATGTTTTACGCCGTTTTTTTCTTTCTTTTTCTCTTTTCATCTCTTCCCACTCTCATCTCTTTCTCTCTCTCTCTCTCTTTTTCCTTCTCTACATAATCTGATCTGAGTGTTTGGTGGCGGTCCGACTATGGGGCAATGGTAGAAAGCGGCGCGAGCGGAGGTTTGGCGATTGGAGCTTCGAGGGGAGTCTCCACACTGGAGGAGATGCGCACGTTCGTCTATTTCTAAGATTTACTCTTTATTTATGGTTTTGATTTTCTGGATTAGTGTTTGTTGCCGTTGTTTCTGGTTTGAGATTTGAAAATTGGAGATCGGGAATCTAATTGCAGATAGAAAGCTCAGAGTTTACGGGGGCTGCAAAATACGCACTCAAGGTAGTTTTGTTTCATTCTACTAATTTGTTATGGATTTTTAATCTAATTTTGCTGCATATTTTTTTGATATAGGTGGCTTTGTTTTGGTGATTTGGACCGTAGTACATGGTTATGTTTTGATTGTTTGTATAAAAAACCGTTAGAATATGGAAGTGGGGTGGTGATGGTGTGGTGTGGCGACGTGATGACGATGAAAAGCAGATCTAGGGTTTTTTGGTGGATTGTGGCAGAAGACGACGCAGAAAAAGAAATCCGCGCAGGCAAGGCCCTTAATCGACTACGTGTGGTTTAATCGACTATGTTCAATAGTCGATTAAGGCTTAATCGACTATGTTCAGTAGTTGATTAAGGTTAACTGACTCCAGTTGTTAAATTTTTTTTTTTTTTTGATTTTTTGTTTATTGATTCCAATGTATAAATAAATTACAATGTTTGTATATTTTTTTTAAATATAGTTGATTTTGCATATTTTTTTAATTTTAATTTGTTATTTTTAATAGTTAAATGTTTAATCGACTATGCATTAATAAACCTGATAGAGAAAAAAAAAACAAAAAAAAAAAATTAAAAACAAAATTAGAAACAAAAAAAATTAAAAATATATAGATTTTCTTAATCGACTATGAAACATATTTAAGGCTAATCTACTATGCTTCATAGTCGATTGAGGAAACTGATACAGAAAAGAAGGGGGGGAAAAAATAAAAAATCGCTGAGTGCGTGACCCAGTGATGATGTGACGGGCGGGGCAAAGCTGGAAAATATAATAGCTCAAAATGGGTGTGGGCTTTTCTCAAATGAACTGAAATATTTTGAACCTCTCTCCATTAAAAAAAGTAATGAATGAGTTTCCTCAAAGAGTCCATTATATTATTCTAAGATCATCCAACTAAAGATCTAGATTAGATATACCATTTTACAACAAAGACTTGATTATTTGAGTGATTTAGTATTTCAATTTCAATTCTAGGACTTTTTTAGATTAAAATAATTTTACTTGGCCCTTCCCGAGTACAACTTTTTGGTATTTTTTCCATTTTATTAAATTCACCCAATCAATTAACTGAGTGAAGAATTCCACTTCTCATTGAAGTATTGATGTGTGCAAAAATTGCCTCAAAGACACCCTTCATCATAAATATTAAATACTTCAAAGTAAACTTTTATATACATAAAATAAGAATAAAATAAATAAATAATAATACATTTACAAACCTCCTTCTTATATACACTTTCTTGGTTGATTAGCCTCTAATTTTGGTAACAAATTTACACTTTTTTCTTGTATAATATATGATGGAAATATTTACAACACCACCCACTCTGTGGTGATCATTAATTTAGTAAAAAAAAAACTCACATCATATAATTGTACATGAGCAAGTTCTCTTCCGATACTAAAACCGGCAACTTATCGATATATAAGTAGAATCTTCGTAGATTCTCTTTAGCAAGAGTCGTGGGGTCCACCACATCCGATTCGCCCGTCAGTACCCACAAATCTCCCGACGCCACTCTCTTTAAGCTCCCTCGACAAAAAGGGCACGATTGTGATCGAACATACCTTCGAAAAAAATAACTTCAGAATAGAAAAATATACACTAATAAGAAAAATGTAATTTTTATGACTATATATATATATATATATATATATATATACATATACCAGTTATTGAAGCAGCTGATGCACATTGAGTGTCCACAAATAGGCAATACAACCTTGCAATCCATCTCCATACATATACCGCATTCGTCGTCTCTTTCGTAATCCGCACAAAGATTCTTGTTCTTCTCAACCTCGGATTCTTGGTTTCTTTTAAGGTTGTCCTCCATTAACCCCGCAAGATTCCCTTCGAGTTGCTTCAACATAGGATATATGACAGCTGTTGTTTTCAAAAGGGCCGAAAAATATATATATTCAAGTTATAAAAAAAAGGAAAATTATATATATCGACGGATGTCGAACGAGATGACAAATGTATGTTACCGTAGAATTCTCGAAGAGAGGCTTTCCTTTCTTCTTGGCTTACTATCGGCATTCCATCAACGTATACCTATAGTGATTAATTGCCCGATTACAAATTATGGATTAGGAATCATTAAGTAGAGATTATGATCGAAGAAAGTGAAAAGAATCGAAAAAGGGAATTATTAGTACCCTGTATATTAGGATGTGAAAAAGGCCTAAAAAACCGAGGAAGGCTTCGAAACAGGAAAAGTCAACCCATTCACAGATGAAAAGAAGGAACGGAGTAAACGGGCCGAAAGATAGTTTCATTTGAATGGAATCACCACCACCTATTTCTCTGGGCAGGGCAGCTACCCTTCACAAAAAAAAAAAAATTCAAAAAATTAAAATATAAACCTCTTCGTCAAAAAATTGTATTTATAAATAAGTAATTGAATCCACTCTTCCGTTTCAGAACCCTTATGAATATGTTTGTAAGGGCTAATTTGGTCCCAAGATGAGAAAAACTAGTGCATAGGGGTGGAAATTGGAACGAAATTTCCGATTTCTGCCGATTTCGATTCAAAATTTTCCGATTTTGGAACGATTTTTTCCAATTCGAATTCCGAAATTCCGACTTCTGATTTTTTTCAAAATTATTTGGAATCGGAATTGGAATGTATATGAGATTCCGATTTCCGATCCAATTAAAGTTCCGAAAATAATTCAAAAAATTCCAATTTTTTCGGCTATTACAATTAAAATACCAATATTACTATGTAATGTATATTTAAGGTGAGCATAAATTGGAAATTTCGAATTCCGCCGATTTTTTGGGGAAAAAAAAATTCGTTCCAATATCCGAAATTCCGATTTCCGATTTTTTTTGGAACGGAATTGGAACAAGTTTTTCACTTCCGAAAAGAATCGGATTTTTTTTCCAAAAGGGCTAATTCCGATCCGATCCGATCCATCCGATTTATACTCCTACTAGTGCACTATCCAAATATCAAATAAGCATAATTATTTAATTAATCACGACTTCTCTTCTCAACCAAACAAAGGCATAATTTCCTAAAAATACAAGGATAATTCGGCTTCAAAATCGCAAGAATAGCGATTTTTATAAGGTCATTTTGAAGCAATAACATCACCAATTTCATTTAAAGATTACCAATTTTGAACCCTAAAATTTTCAACCGAATTGGGATTTAATTTTAGGGTTTAGAGCTCATAATTAATTGCAGATAAATCGCAATAAACAGTTTGATTCTTGAAATAGAACTAATACATAAACTGGGTAAAGGGCATTCAAGAAACACAAAAAAATCACAATAAAGATCCAATTTTTAATTTAATTTCTTTTCCCAATACTTACAAATTGTTGGCATGATGAACATCAGCTTCAAGGGCTTTGATTGATTCTCTCAATGAAGATCTTCTCACCTGTCTCTGCAACATTTGATCTTCAAAACCCCCTTTGTCTGAATGAAAGTTGTTCACACTTTAAACAAATAAAAAATAAAAAAGATTAATTGAAAATTATATAAAGAGGGAGAAGAGAGAAGATTGCAGATTAGGAGAGAGAGGGGTTTGCTTGATGCTGAAACTTTGTCCTTTGTTGAAGAAAAGAAAAGGATATGTTATTAATTAATTAATTAATTAAATAATTAATTTCATTGTCTCCATTATATTATTTTATATTAAAATAATATATTATCTACCTTCCATCTGTTTTCTTGCCTGTTAATAATTGACATTTTTTAGTACTTATCCAATTTCTTAATAATTATTATATGATTCCATGTACTGACAAAAGAAAAGAATATTTATGAACAATCATTTGAGACTTGACACAATATATTAACTTAATCATGATTAATTTTCTTTAAATTTATCGTGTCAAGATTAGCAAAATTCTATTAATTCAGTAAGATATTAAATTATCGAACTAATAAATTTGTATACCTTTTCACTCTAGTCAAGATCTGAAGAAACTATTATTCAGACGAAGATAACAATTTATCGAGGTTGTACTGTATTAAATTATTAATACTATCAAACATCAAAGAAGGTCAAAACGACACAACATTTGATGTAATAATTAAATAATATATGACATGAAAATACAAATACAAATATACTAGTTGTTTAGGGACCAATTGGAAATTAAAATTGAATAATAAAAAGATTAATTTAAATTTGAATGTTTTGTGTAGACTGGGCCAGTTTTCAGGGTGTATAAGTATTGGATAGTACGGCCTGCTGGGCCTTTGACCTAATCGTGCACGAAATAATTGAAAATGACCACACAACATTCAATTAAATTATACAAAGTTTGAGAAAAATAAAATTTAAAAATCGAATTAGTGACGTTTGATCAAATAGTTCTAAATGCAAAGTGCCGACCAACGGGCTACATTGTCTTGACAAAAAAAAAATTGAATTACGATGTTGACATTTGGTTCGATTGTTTGATGAGATTTTTGCTGCAATTGCTAGAATAGAACCCACAAGATTGTTTCTTGCTATTTCATGTTATTTAAATATTCAATTGCACCGAACGATATCGAGAGTGTCTTCCTAAACGGTGTTTTGAATTAAAAAAAAAAAAAAAAAAGTCTATGTTGAACAGCCGAAAGGATTTGAGGATCCTTCAAAACAGAATTATATTTGTAAATCAAAAAATGTATTTCATAATTTGAAACAAGCGCCTAGAGTTTGGTGTACCAAAGACTTGCTGACTTTCTCCTCGAAAGTAAGTTCAAAAGAGGAGAAGCAGGTGAAATTGTGTGAGTTGACTATAGCGCAAATTTATGTGGATGATATTGTATTTGGTTCTACCTATTCAAAATTACTACATACATTTGTTGACTCTAGCTCTTCTGCTTTTGAGATGAGCATAGTAAGGAATTGAACTATTTTCTTGATTTGCAAATAAAACAATTAAATGATGGAATTTTCATTTAAAAAAAAGGGTATGCTACTGATCATGTAAATAGATTTGATCTGAAAAACGCAAAGTATATAAAAACTCCTGTCACAAATTCTCAAAAGATGATGTTGCTGACACTATGTACAAGAGTATGATTGGAAGCTTATTGTATCTAGCAACAAGCAGATATATATCATGTTCGGTGTATGCGTATGTGCAAGATATCAAATTCCAGATTTTGTCGCTTCCGATCAGAGAATTTCCGATTGTGGAACAAGTTTTTCCAGTATGGTTTTCGAAACTTCAGTTTTTCGAATTGTTATGGAACAAAATTTGATTTAATTTTTCACTTCTTGAAAAGTTAGAATATATTCGAAATTCCTAATTTCGATTTGTCCGATTTACACCCCTATAAATTACCCAAATACAATAATCAAAAGAAAAGACAAGTGGGACCCATGGTCCATGTTTGTACTGATAATATATGCATGAGGACCAGCTCTGCAAATGTACATTAAGTTAAGGAAGTTTAGCTCAATCACAGCAAACTATGCATACTTTTTCAAACTTTTGATAAAGTGAGGGGCAACTTTGTCCAATTGTGCAACAAAAAAGATCATCTTGTTGCCATCAAAAGCAAAAGTGGTTAAAGCAAAAAAGCAACAGAGACAAAGATAATGTTATCCCATATATTATATTATATTCTTTTTATATTACCAATATTAATATGTTTATTATTTATTTCTCTCAAAAGATGCCTTTTGCATTTGCATGAGTCCCCTTTTTTCTGCACCCAAAGCCAGCTTAGGAAATAGTTTTGCTGTAATAATACCAGCAAAGATCCTTCAATCAGTAGTCAAGATGTAGCTTTTTTTGTGTGTACATTTACTTTTATACCCTTGGCCATGTATACAAAAATGGGTAAATTACGGTCACCCCTGAGTTAAAGTCAAATTACGAAAAAATTTCTTGTATTTGGATAACTATAGCACACTTCAACTATGAATCTTCTTACACTTCCACCCATGCGGTGTCAAATTTAATTAGATTATGTGGAATATTCTTCAGTTTGTACCCGTTATACCCCATTCGAGCTCCATATTTTGAAATAAGATGATCATAAGACGTGTCTCTTGTCTTGTAAATATTTGTGCTGCATCAGAATCTGCATTATATTTTTGCACAAAACGAGTATAAACTAGAGAACATTTCACAGAATCTAAAAGATTGCATTAGAATTTGACATCATAAGGGTGAACATCTACGAAGATTCATAGTAGATGTCGTGGCTGTAATTACCAAAACATGAGGGGTTTTTCCGTAATCTGACCTTACCTAGGGAGATGGCCGATTTACCAAAAAAAAAAAAACACTAGTTTCACAAAACTTTGATATAAATGTATTTAAATTTTCTTTTACAAATTTAATTTACACATAATCTCAAAAAGATATAAAAGCAATAAATAAGGGCACCTGCAGTTCTTGGTTGGCATTTATCAGTCTTTCACCATACCTTGACCCCACTTGGAATATGGCTTCATTTCATTTACTGAAATGATTTGTGCAGGCATAAATTAAACATTCAGGCACATTTTTTACCATTTCTCAAAAACGAAAAGGTAAAAATCTCAAAAAACTCTCTCAACCCTCTCGATTTTCTTTCGCAAAGCCCGTGCAAATCGTCAACAGATCGGAGGTAATTTTTACGTTTTTACGATCCTCTTGTTATGTAGATTACGAATCCGAAAAAAAAAACGAAAAAAATCGAGCTTAGCAACACTCGTGTGAATTTACACGAGCGGAACCACTTCGCTCGTGTAAATTCACACGAGTGTGAATTATTATTTTTTTTTTTTTTTTTTTTTTTTTTTAATTTAATTCGTAAAAAATGGGAGTTTGATTTTTACTCGTGTGAATTTACACGAGCGAAGTGGTTCCGCTCGTGTAAATTCACACGAGTGTTTAAAATTTTTTTTTTTTTTTTATATATTTTTTTTTTTTTTTATAAATTAATTAGTTTAATTATTTGGTGTGCTCGTGCAAAAACATGCGAGCACTAGTTCCGATCGTGTTCGGTTTGACTGGTGACGACGCAGCTGAGGCATTCCTGAGCATTCAGCCGCAGTTGAGGGACTTGTTGACGCCACATGCCCACTATTTGCGTCTCTTACCTAGGAGGGGTCGCGGGGGAGGTCCGAGGACTCGGGGTCGGGGGTCGAGGGGTGGACAGTAGGACATGTTACCTATTTATGTATTAGTTTCGGATTTTTTATGTATTGGTATTCGTGTGTTGTGATTTGTTGTTTGTTTGCGGTTTTTTCTTATTTGCCCGTATTTTAATTACGTTGTTATCGGACTTACTTATTTAGTTATTTGTACGGATTATAATTATGTTGTATTATTTAGTTATTTGTACGGATTATAATTATGTTGGATTATAATTAGTTATTTTAATTTGTATTATTAACGAAAAAAAAAAAAAAAAAAAATTATATTGGTGCTCGTGCGTTTTCACACGAACAGAGGTGTTCTGCTCGTGTGAAAACACACGTGCAAAACGCCTCTGTGCGTGTGAAAATGCACGAGCACCATTTCCACGTAATTTTTTTTTTTATTTTTTTTTTCGGTTTTTTAAAAAAAAAAAAAAAAAAAAAAAAAAAAAAAAAAATTACGTGGAAATGGTGCTCGTGCGTTTTCACACGCACAGAGGTGTTTTGCACGTGTGTTTTCACACGAGCAGAACACCTCTGTTCGTGTGAAAACGCACGAGCACCAATATAATTTTTTTTTTTTTTTTTTTTATTTCGTTAATAATACAAATTAAAATATAATTTCGTTCGATACAACATAATTATAATCCGTACAAATAACTAAATAAGTAAGTCCGATAACAACGTAAACAAAATTACAATAATACAGTACTACCTATGCCTAGAAGTCAACGTCGTCCAAAAAGCAAGTCGATCCGCGTAAAAATCTCGTAGAGGTAGTAAATTGGGAGCTGCAAAATACCTCCACTGAGGATGGAGACGAGGAAGAGGGCATGAAACCGGTACTCGTATGATCATAAAATGATCGTTATGTAGCGACATAGGAATAATACGTGATAACGCGGGGTTCCCAACTAGTGGTAGGTGAGTGATGCTACCCCGTTCAGTGAATATTAATACCATTGCGTTGTATCTTGTAGCGATCGCCAACCCCATATCTGTTGACATCCATTTCGTCCGTGGCGCCGGTCCCCTCTCATGACTGCATGTCAAGATATAGTCAGCGACTGTATTTCGACCCCCACTACAAGAAAAACTAGTTTCAGCGACCAAATTCTCAGCGACCATAACTAAATGGTCACTGAATATTCACATTTAGTGACCAAAAGTAATTTGGTAGCAAAAGTCGGTAGGGCTAAATCCTTTTGCGACCGGCGAACATTTGGTGGCTATAAGTGGTCACTAATAGTTTGACATCTTATAGCAACTAAAGTTAAAGTTTGTAGCGACAATTTTTATGGTCACTATAACTTAGTGTCAATAGTGACCAATTTAACATCAATTTTTTTTACGGTTGCTACAAGTCTTTAATTTAATTATTAACGACCATCTAATTGAGTTGCTACTAATCACTTTAATTTGGTTGTTATGAAACTACTCATGAAAATTTAATCGATTTGGTCAGTAATTTAATTTTTAAACAAATCAAGAAATGAAAAGAATGAAAAGAAAGATGGAGGGCGAAAATGCAAATAATGGAAAAACACAACGAATTCTCATTCTTTCGTTACACGCATTTCTTTCATCTCAAATCATTACTCTGTTCAATCTCTCGCTTACACTCTCTCTCTCTTCCAATTCTCGCCTAATATTACTGAGTAGCAAGACAATGAGTCAAAGTATTACCAGAAGTTCAGAACGTTTAACAAAGGAAAAATCGCAAGAGATAATAAGGGAGAAACAATAAAGGATTATGTGAATGGATTGTTCTTATAACTTATAAGTTGGTGCAAGATTATACTGTGATTATTTTCATTAATTACTTGTACGTTGTTCTTTATCCGCTTGTACATTAATTTAAATTAATTAATATATTATTTGATTTTTATGTGTTTTAAGGAATTGTGCCTTGTGCATTAGAATACTTGTACTCTCGTCTAAAATAATTTCAAAAAAAATTACCGGCCCTAAAATACACTCAACTCTCCCTCTCTCTCTCTCCGCCCGCCCTAATTCTCTCTCTCTCTCTCTCTCTCTCTCTCTCTCTCTCTCTCTCTCTCTCTCTCTCTCTCTCAGTACAGAGCCATTTTCTTATTCACCGGCGAATTCGTCATTTTCTTCCGGCAAGACTCCGCATTTGTGTATTTTCCGGTGAGTGTGTGTTCTCCTCTCTGTCACAAGTGAAACGGCAAACACAAAATTGGGGAGATTAGGGTTTTTAATTTGTATGTGCCGCAAATTATCTATTTTATGCTTTGATTTTTGATTTTTGATTTTTGATTTTTGATTTTTGATTTTTTTCTTTATTTTTTGCAAATTGAGTTGTTTTCTGACTGTTCACCATTGTTGCCCTTGTTCAAGCAAGAAAATAAAGGAAACACAATTCATCTCCGTTATAGCAGTCGACGCCGTCTACGGCTCTCGGAGGGTTTGGATTGCGAATTTGGGATTCATTTCTTCTCAAAACTCGGAGAGAACCGCGAGTGTTATAAGTAAGTGTTACATTATTTCTAATTCGAGCACGTTGTATAGCCTTTTTCGAGGTCAGAATCATACGACCCTGAATCTGTCAAAACAGGGCAGTTTTGAATATCCATCTTACGGGGCTGTTTTTGCTATGTTGAGCTAATAATTTGGGCAGTGTGTCTTCTGAGAACTTGTAGATTACATTGTCAGGTTCAATTTGGTGTATTATTTGAACAATTTGGATAACTCAATAAATTGTTATGATTTTTCAAATAAACAGTGCCAGCAGATGCATTTGTTTTAAAACCTGGCAGTTTCATGTAATCATCTTCCGGGGCAGTTATTGCTGTGTTAGGTTGATAATTTGGGCTCAGGGTCTTCAGTGAACCTGTAGATACATACGTTAGCTTTAATTCTATATATCTTTTAGGTTATTCGGATAAGTACGGTGATCGTAACGATTGTTCGAATAAGCTGTGGCAGCAATATATTCTTAATAAATGTTTCAAGAAAGGGCAGTTTTGATGAATCATCTCCGTTGGGTTTTATTACCGTCTTAGGATAATAATTTGGGATATATTTCTTTCGTAAACTTTTAGATGAAGTTTTCAGCTTTGATTTGGTAAATTGTTTGGCCAATTTGGATAACTTTACAAATAGTTATGAATTTACAATAAACTATACCAGAAAAGAGAATTTATCCGAAATTCTGGCAGTTTTCTGTAATCATCTTTTTGGGCCTGTTTTGAATGTGCTAGGATCATAATTTGTGATGAGAGCCTTCAGTGAACATGTAGGTGCAGTTGTTAGCTTTCATTTGGCATATTACGTTCCCAATTTGGATAATCGTACCAATTGTTATGATTTTTCAAAGAAATTCTGGAAACAAATGTCTTTGTTTCGAGAACTCGTCAAACAAACACGAGTCAACCCTTGGTTTCATGTTTCCTTATGATAAATTCATTGGACTTGGTTTCTCATAAACTTGAATCCCTGTTTTCATCTCTTATGTAGGTTATAACTTATAAATGCCAAATTTGCAGTTGAGGCTAAAGTTTAGTTGGTGGCTCTACTGATAAGGTAAATCAATTCATTACATAAGATTTTCCTTGTTGCTTTTGTTGCTTATGATCACTACATTTGGAAAACAATTGCATGTGCCATGTATATCTTCTGATCCTCTGTGGCATCCAATTCCAGGCACCCAATTTCAGGCACCCGTAGAGAGGCAGAGGCAGTTGAAGCTAATGATATTACTTCAATCAAGTTCCAGGTGTGAATGTTATCAGCGGTTTTAAGTTCAATTTAATCGGCGAGGCAGTGTTTGGTTTCTTTGGTTGCTACTGTATATAGATTGATCACTGATTTAATTCACTTGTAAACAATTAATTAGCTAGGTGCTAATATGTAGTAACCAGCTATCAATTCAATTTTTTTTCCTCACAATTATTATTTGGTTTTTGTCATTAGTAGCAATAAACAATTGTTTTTCGTTCATTATTTGATTGTTTTGCAAATAAGAATATTAATTGTTATTTTTGGTTATTATATGCAAACAATTGGGGTATATTTGTGACAAATTAAAATCTATTGCAACCAACTATTCTTGTAGTTAAATTATTATATTGAGCAACGAATTTATTGGTCGCAACGTGGTCACTAAAATACGTTAGGTTTGTGACCATATAAAATCTATTGTAACCACGTACTCGGTTGTTAAAAGAATATCATTTATCAACCAAAAATATGTGGTTACTGTATGTATACCTATAGCAACCATATTAATATTATAGCGACCATAAATTTTAACATTAGCGAGTAAAAAATTTGTCGCTGATAATTACATCTTTAATGACCATTATTGAATGGTCGCTAGATCTATGTCTTTAGCGTCCAACTGATTTGCTGGTCACTAATACTTTTAGTAGCCACCCTGTTGTGACCACAAGTGACCAAGCCTAATTTGGTCGTTATAAGTTTCAGCGACCATTATCTTGCTTTTAGCAACCATAACAAATCGTCCCTAAAACCATTTTTTCTTGTAGTGCCCCCTCATCCCCACCAAAAATAGTAGCATATAGATTGTAACGCTCCAGTCGATGTTTGGATCCAACGCTTCGATGCACGATGTGCACTCTCTACTCTGTTTCGAGAAAACACTCAAATAATGAATAAATGTAACATGTGTATAAAAGATTGTACGTAACGAGTTTATAGTAAAATCAATTTATATACATGTTAGTCGTCGTGTTACCGAAATGGACGATGTTGTTGGTCCAACACTTAACAAATCTCTCCTTATAAATCAACCACGTTTCATTGATGTAAGTTATCAGCTTCGGATATTGCCCGTACAAACTAACTATCTCTCTATAGTTGCATTCGTATTCTTCCTCAGTCTCAGATTCGACTAACTTTGCCCACACCGTCCTCCGGAACAGTACACCCAACTTGGTGTTACCCAAGAATTTTGACGCGTTTGCCTCAACGTTTCTGTTTATGTGATATAAACATAACATGTGATGCGAATGTGGAAACACGTTTGACAATGCTTTCAGTAGGCCCAGCTCACGATCTGTCAGTATCACTTCTGGTTCTATCCCGATTGGTAATATGTCTCGCAAACATCGCAATGTCCATGCATAAGTGTCCCCATCTTCACGTGACATAAAAGCAACGGCAATAGTGAAGTTCCTTCCCACGGGAGTAACCCCAATGATCTCCAAAAGAGGCATTTCATATCTACATGAAGGTAATTATAATTTAGTCAACTCTTATATATATATATAATAAATGTAATACACATTTAAATAATTATTACCTGTTAGTCTTGTACGTGCAATCCATCAGGATGACGTATGGAAATAACTGCAAAAGCTTTATTGAATCAGGGTGCGCAAACATAACGTCTTGCACTGTATCACCAGCTGGATTTGTTCGATGCCATTTGCTGTATCCACTCTCACTTAGTTCGTGCCACAGATGTTGTATAACTGTTTTTCCTTTCATTTCCTCTCGTCTAATTTTCTGTGATTCATTGTACACTTCTCTCAAGGACGCAGCCGTATCCGGATTCATCTGCCTCAGATGATGCAAAATTTCCTTCGGCTTCACATGGCTCTTTTTCAGTATCTTTGTCACTTCTCGTTGCTCTTCAGTAAGGCGACTTAGCGAACGTAGTCCTTGTGGATATTTATGAGGATTATGATTGTGCTTGCCATTTTTGATGGTAAGACGCCATAATCCATCACGACCCTCTTTACCCCATAGCGCAAAAGGACATTTACACTTTATTGAACCGGACTTCCGGCTTGTTTCGACCTCTGCATTTTTTCCTCGACTCTTATAGGCTCTTTTGCAAGTCAAATATTGTCGGCCCTCGTGGTAAGACTGTCGCCTAATCTCATGTCCATGACTGATGGCCATATTCATCGCCCACTCGACTAGTGCATCTTTACTATCAAATGCAGTCGAAATTGTGAAAAATTCACTGAAATCATGTAGCTCGAATGTTTCAATATCTTCATCCACATCTATGTATACTTCCTGTTTTTATATTAATGTAATTAGCAAATTATAAAACTAAAGAATAAAAAAAAAAAAAAAAAAAAAAATTGTGGTGCTCGTGTGATTTCACACGAACAGAGACGTTCTGCTCGTGTGATTTCACACGAGCAAACCTCCCCTGCTCGTGTGAAATCACACGAGCTAATTAAAAAAAAAAAAAATAGTTCTTGAGCTCGTGTGAATTTACGCGAGCACTTGCCAAGTGCTCGCGTAAATTCACACGAGCACATGAATAAAAAATAAATTTCATCTACTCGTGTGAATTTACACGAGCACTTGGCAAGTGCTCACGTAAATTCGCACGAGTAGATGAATTTTCGGGAAAAAAACGAAAAACTTACATTCGGGTCTAAGTTGTTTGGATCCATCGCAAAAATTGTTGAATATCTGAAATTTTTCACTTTGAATGTTGAGTTTTATATTTTATAGGATTTGGTAGGAATAGTACAAAAGGTAAATAGTTATGGTAAAAAGGTAAAAAAACCATGGTAAAAAAGTGCCTGAATGTTTAATTTGGCCTGCGTATATCACCACCCTTTCATTTATTTCAAAATAAAAATAAAAATTACCAAATAATAATAAAAACAATTATCTTACTTTTATGGATTGCACTAGTGTCATATATGCTAAATAAGATTCTTTTCAAAAAAGCAACTAAAACCTGAAAACGAAGCTGATGAACAATCAACACAGACTCCTCATTAGTCAGAAAAGCTAAAGCTGAGTGAAGAAGCACTTTTTTTTACAGCTTAACCACTTCTCTTTATTCTTTGTGATAATCACAAAAAACACAGAAAAAAACAAGAAATTTTCTTTGCTTCTGATCTCAAAATATGAGATCTGCTTCACATTTCTTCATCACATTCCTCTGCTTAACAACTCCATCGATTTTCGGCCAACTTACCGGTAAGTACTTCTTAAGCAAGTTAATCACTTTTTTAAGATAAGATTAATCTCGGGTTTAATTAAGGATTAATCATGCAGAGTTCATCAGCATAGACTGCGGCGGCACAACCGCCAACTACACCGATAAAACGACCGGCCTGTCATGGATTTCCGACTCGGGAATCCAAACCCGAGGCCGGTCGGTTCAAGTAGGCGACGGCGAAACAAACGAAACCCCGGTCCACTACAACACGCGTCGCGATTTCCCGACCGACGCCGGAAAGTACTGCTACAAGCTCGACACGGAGGAGAGGCGGCGCTACATTGTCCGTGCCTCGTTTCTGTACGGCACTTCCGTGACCGAGGGCACGTACCCGAAGTTCCAGCTGTACATCGACGCCACGAAATGGTCGACGGTGGCCGTGATGGAAGCTTCTAGAACCTACGTGAAGGAAATGATCGTGCGGGCCCCGTCGAGCTCGATACACGTGTGCCTCTGCTGCGCCACCACCGGATCTCCGTTTATATCGACCCTCGAGCTGCGGCCTTTGAATTTGTCCATGTACGCCACCGATTACGAAGATGAGTTCTACTTGAAAGTTGCCGAAAGAATTAATTTCGGTGCTCTAAGCCAAGAAGCGATAAGGTATGTATTTAATTTATTAATTTCGATACTTAAGTGTTATATGTCGTTTCAATTTAAGTAATGTTATTGTTTTGACTCAGAACGTGATTTTGACCATTTTCTAGTTTGATTCTCACAAAATTCAAGATGCAGAAATTGAAATTGTAGTCGGTTCAGTAATAACTGTATATGATTATTAATTTCGATACAGAAGTGTTAAATGTCGTTTCAATTTTAGTAATGCTGTTTTGACTCAGAACGTGATTTTGATCATTTTCTAGTCTGATTCAGCCAAAATTCAAGATACGGAAATTGTAGTCGGTTCAGTAATAACTGTATATGATTATTAATTTCGATACTGGAGTGTTATATGTCGTTTCAATTTTAGTATTACTGTTTTGACTTTAGAACGTAATTTTGACCATTTTCTAGTCTGATTCTAAACAAAATTAAATTCAAGATACAGAAACTGTAGTCGGTTCAGTAATAACCGACTACATAAATATAGAACCATTTCGATAATGCACGAAAAATCGAATGAAGTTCGTTTTTTTTTTTTTTAAATTAGGTATCCTGACGACCCATACGATCGGATATGGGAATCGGATCTCGATCGAAGGGCGAATTTCTTAGTGGGGGCGGCCCCCGGGACAGAGAGGATCAACACGACGAAAAGCATAGATGTGAACACACGAGAATATCCGCCAGTCAAAGTGATGCAAACTGCGGTGATTGGAACTGGAGGGAGCATAAGCTACAGGCTGAATCTAGAGGATTTTCCGGCCAACGCACGAGCTTACGCTTACTTTGCGGAAATCGAGGATTTGAGACCGAACGATACTAGGAAATTCAAAATGGAGCTGCCTTACATGCCGGACTATAGCAACGCGGTAGTGAACATAGCAGAGAATGCCAATGGAAGCTACACGTTGTACGAGCCTAGCTACATGAACGTCTCGCTGGATTTCGTTCTGACGTTTGAGTTCAAGAAAACACGAGACTCGACACGAGGACCTTTGTTGAACGCAATGGAGATTAGTAGATACGTGGAGATTGCCGCTAAGACCGATGAAAAAGACGGTAGGATAATATATAAATGTGATTTAATTCAACTAGATACATTATTTAGTTACCTAAATGTGTGTGTGTGTGTGTGTTATTACGTACCGAAGTGAGTGGCCTTGATGCTCTGCTAGCTATGTCTGAACAAAGTGAATGGGCGAACGAAGGCGGTGATCCTTGTTTACCGACGAATTGGGAGTGGTTGACTTGTAGCGCCACGTCACCACCGAGAATTACCAAGATGTAAGTCTTTTTCTATCTCGAGTTTTGTGCATAATAACGGTTATTGTTCAACGTTTTTATCGACAATGACTTGTTCGAACAGTTTTTTGTCAGGTAAGAATGTGACGGGCGAAATACCACGAGAGGTTAATAGCATGGAAGGATTGACGGAATTGTAAGAGTGATTTCATTTCCGAGTTCAAAATTTAATTTCCGAATCATTATTCAATACTGATTTTTTACTTCTACTTCTATTATAGGTGGCTAGACGGAAACTCGTTTATCGGGACAATTCCCGATATGAGCGACCTCGTCAATTTGAAAATACTGTAAGTTCTTCAATCAATTCGTTTTATCAGGTCGTGATCAGGTCAAAAAAAAAACTATGCATGAATACGTGGCTACAAATCCGTGTCAGAAGATCGAAACTCGAATCGCCCGACGTATATAAGACATACGAGCTAGCATAAAAAATGAAAACAACCACAATTAACGTTAGCTAGTTTTAAACCGTTCTTTAATAATCTCGTTTTTCGTTTGTGGTTTGCAGGCATCTAGAGAATAACCAACTGACTGGTTCGTTACCTTCGTACCTCAGTAAACTGCCGTACTTGCAAGAACTGTAAGCATTTATTTTAATCAACTTCAATTATAAGTCTCGGTATATTTATTGAAGCTGCGTTTGCGTGTTGTTATTTCCGGCAGGTACGTACAGAACAACTCTTTGAGCGGGGAAATACCGTCGTCGTTGCTAAGAGGAAATTTAACTTTCAGGTTTGTTTCGAAGAATCTCGAATGTAATCGATTAAAATGAACTTTGCTATGTAAAAAAACTACCGAAAATAACAAAATGCTGTACTTTATTTTTTTCCCCGTTTTTTGGCAGCTACGAAGGCAATCCGCATCTTAAACGAACAACGAAAAAACGTAGCAGAGTAATACTTGGAGCTTCGATCGGCATAGTGGCTACACTTATTGTCCTATCGATTTTAAGCATTTTGTTGCTTCGTCGATCTAGGTCGAGGACAACCCTACACAGAAACGAGAAAGGTTAATTTTGTACCTCTAATATAAAATATATCATTTCCAATTTTCGTTCGTATAAATTCAAATTTTTCATCTCGTGCGGAAAAAAAAAAAAAAAAATAGGAAATTCGTGGCGTGCGAGCACCAGGCCTTTATCAGGCTACTCAATTGCGCGCGACGAAGGTGTGGCATACTACATTCCTCTATCGGACTTAGAAGAAGCTACAAATAATTTCTCGAAGAAAATCGGTAAAGGAAGTTTCGGACCGGTGTATTACGGAAAATTAACGGACGGAAAAGAGGTGGCGGTTAAAACGATGGCTGATTCGTCTAGTCACGGCACCAAACAATTCATTACGGAGGTTACTTATTTTTTCGACCCCGTTACGAAATTCGTCAGATGTTTTTTTTCAAGAATGCATATAATATATATAACAAACACTTGCAAGACAAATATTTTGTACCGGATAATATTTTCTTACGTAATATTAACGAGGTACTATAATACTTACAGGTGGCATTACTGTCGAGAATCCATCACAGGAATTTGGTTCCTTTGATCGGATATTGCGAGGAAGAGCATCAACGCATGCTCGTCTACGAGTACATGCATAACGGGACTTTACGAGATCATATAAATGGTTTGCACCCCTCAAAAAAGAAAAGTTTCGATATTTTGAGAAATGATAATAAACTAACTCGAATTTCTTTTTCGACAGATTCCGAGAATCAAAAGCACTTAGACTGGCTAGCACGTCTTCGAATTGCTGAAGATGCAGCTAAAGGTGGAAACTTTTTTTAATTTTTTTTTTCCTTCGAAAATAAAAACATTTTTTTAGAACTGTCGTGTAAATAACTCGATTACAGGTTTAGAGTACTTGCACACCGGATGCAACCCTAGTATAATTCACCGAGACGTGAAAACGAGCAACATTCTCCTAGATATAAACATGAGGGCAAAGGTATCGGATTTCGGACTATCGAGGCAAGCTGAAGAAGACCTAACACACGTATCGAGCGTGGCACGAGGAACAGTTGGCTATCTCGATCCAGAGTAAGCCAAAAAAAAAAAATCGTGGCTTTGCATTTATGTTGTCTTAAACGTCGAAACTAACTAATGTTGTGTCCTAAACAGGTACTACGCAAACCAACAATTGACCGAAAAAAGTGACGTCTACAGTTTCGGAGTTGTTCTCCTCGAACTTATCTCCGGTCGAAAGCCTGTTTCGACCGAGGAATACGGTTCCGATTGGAGCATCGTTCATTGGGTATACGCTCGTTGCTGCATATATATATTTTTTTCCATCCAAAAAAAAAATTCTAAATTTTTTTTTTCAATTTATAGGCAAGGGCATTGATTCGGAAAGGAGACGTAATCAGCATAACGGACCCCACACTTATCGGAACAATGAAAGTCGAATCGGTTTGGAGAGTAGCGGAAGTAGCGATCCAGTGCGTCGAGCAACATAGCACCGCCAGACCAAGAATGCAGGAGATTATACTTGCCGTACAAGATGCGATCAAAATCGAGAAAGGAACGGATAAGTTAGATTCTATCGAGAGTTCGACGAAAGGACAGTCTTCGAGAAAAACACTACTAACGAGCTTTCTCGATATCCAAAGTCCCGACCTTTCTAACGGCTCCTTACTCCCTTCAGCTAGATAAGGAATTAGCCGCTTTTTCGATAAACCCGAATGCTGTGTGCGATTTTTTTTTACGACATGGTAAAATGGTAATATTCTTCAGCTAACATACAGAAACTCAGGTTTGCAGTTAATTTGTTTATACTTAAATTTAGAGAATCTTTACACATATGTTACATTTATTTTTAGTGCATTAACATGTCTGTTATATGGTAACTCATAACTGAATCTTGTAATTATAAATTTATGACTAAATTACAGGCCCCCCTGAGGTAATGTCGAATTACGAAAAAACACCTTTATATTTGGGTAATTACAACCATCCATGAATCTTCTTACACGTCCACCATTGCGGTTTCAAGTTTAATGGAATCTTCTAGATTATGTGGAATATTTTCCAGTTCTTACATGTTTTAACTTATTAGATCTCCACATTTTAAATCAAGATGATCAGATGTGTTTCTTGGCTTCTAAATATATAAAATTGTGGTGCATCAGAAACTGCAATTTTTGCACAAAACTAATACAAACTAAAGAACATTGCACGGAATCTAGAGGCTTATGTTCCATTTGACACCGTAATAGTGTGTGGACGCGTAAGAAGATTCATAATTGAAGAGTGGTTGTAATTACCCAAATGTGAGGGGGTTTTCGTAATTTGATTTTACCGCAGAGAGTTGGCCCGTAATTGACCCTAAATTTAATAAAAAATTGAAAATCTTGAAATTGAAATAATCAAGATGAATGCAATTTTATCAAGAGAATTGAATAAAAGGGTCTTGCCGTGTAATGAATGGCTTGGCGCCAGAAGCCACCATTCTTGAAATCTTGATCCTTGTTTGGTGTTTTATGGTGAGTTCCATTATGAAGTGGGCTGGGGCTTCTTGATTTTTGATAAATATATTTTCACCCCCGACTTTTTTGTCGAGTTTCAAACTAGTCCTTATATTATAGTTCTAATTGACTTCAATTTCACCCCTCAATAATTTATCCGTCAACAATTTGGTTTAAAATACTCTGATTTGACTAAAATACCCTTCACTCATTAATTAACCACTCCCTCCGTTGATCCGTTCGATAATATCTGTCACTTTTAAGAATTTTTTTGTTTCATATTATCTGTTACTTTAGAATTCCAACACTACATTAATTACATATTTTTCAATTATGCCTTTATTAACTCTCCAAAACTCTATGTACATTAATTAATAAATAAGAGTATTTTGGTCTAATAATATCTATTTTTCTAAAATCAATACATATTTATTGAGTTTCTTAAGATTCGTGCAAATGTGAAAAAAACTATTATTTAGGAACCGAGGGAGTATTTACCTTAAAACAAAATCAGCCTCCATTTTTTTTTCCAACTAAAATAAAATAAAATCATAATTTATTATAGTTCACAAAATCAATGTATTTCATTCCCTATACGTTGGAATTCATACTAATTATTGGACAAAATAAATATATTCAAATATTATGTAAAATTAACCTAGTTAAAATTATGAAAGAATTGAAAAGATATTCTAGATTTACTTGCAATTCTATACAATTTTTCATTTTGTTATTTAATGCATATCATTTTTTAATTAGTATAAAAACGATAATTTCATGAAAATGTTAGACAATATTGCGTATTTTGGCGTACTCGAGATTTATTTTGGTTAAAGTTATCGTTTTATTTTTTTTAGTAAAATATTTAAGTAAATGGAAGAAACATTCCACTTGTTTGAAATTCTTAATTTATCGCGTACTGTTGTTATTGTACACGTCATTTGATAATATATAAAGAACGTTGTTGTCGTTTTCGAAAACATTAAAAATTGCATACGTTTTAACAAAAAACGACGTCATGAAAAATTATATATTTTTGGCACGTTAGTCGTAGTTTTAATACCCCAAAAGATATTTTTTGTCGTTTTAGTAAAAAGTAGAGTAACAAAATATAAATCTTGTCGTTTCAATAAATTATTAACGCAAATATATTACCGCTTTTTATTTATTTGTATTAAAAACATAACGTCATCTCATACGACATTCATTGTACACGTCATTTGCTAATATTAAAAGAACGTTATTGTTGTTTTCGAAAACATAAGAAATAGCATAAGTTTATTAACAAATACGTACGTCACGAAATATTTGATGTTTTAGCACGTTTGTGGTAGATTTAATACTCTTAAAAATATATCTTTTGTTGTTTTAGAAAAATATTTAAGTAACAAAGTTATATTTTTTTTATTTATTTGTATAAAATATTATTCCATGTTCTTTTCAACAATGCATACACTTAACAAATTTCATGAACGTATAGTTAATGATCTTATGGTCGTTTTATCAAATTTGAAATTAAAGTGCCATTTACTATAAAAACAAAGGACTCAAATGCAAATTCTAATTCGTTATTCTAGGAATATGTGGAAAGATTATTTATTTAAAACAAAATTATAAAGATTTGTTGCTTTCCACGTGGTGTGATTATGGTCCGTGGACTTGATTCTCAACCTAAAAACCTAATTCAATTATAATATATATATATATATATATATATATATATATATATATATATATATATATATATATATCTTATATATAAAAGAAAGAAACGCTAGGGCAACCCAAAGAAACCCTAATGTCATATTTGTAATTTTTTTTCAATTTTTATCTCCTTAATATTATTTTAAATATTATTTTTGAATTTTATCATATTTGTATCCCCTAAATATTATTTTAAATATTATTTTTTATTTTTATCATATTTTTGTCTCCTAAATATTATTTTTTATTTTTATCAAATTTTTATCTCCTAAATATTATTATAAATAATATTTTTTTAATTTTATCAAATTTATATCTCCTAAGTCCTAACTATAATTTTAAATATAATTTTCAACTTTTAGCAGATTTTTATCTCCTAAATATTATTTTCGAATTTTATCAAATTTATATCTCCTAAATAATATTTTAAATATTTTTTTCGAGTTTTATCATGTTTTTATTAGTTTTTTATCTCCTAAATATTATTTTCGTTTTTTATCAGATTATTGTCTCCTAAATATTATTTTCGATTTTTATCAAATTTTTATCTCCTAAATATTATTTTAAATAATAATTTTGATTTTAATCATATTTTATCTCCTAAATATTATTCTAATTATTATTTTCATATTTTATCAACTTTTATCTCATTAACATTATTTGAAATATTATTTTCGATTTTTTATCAAATTTTTATCTCCTAACTATTATTTTAAATTTTATTTTTTATTTTTATCTCCTAAATATTATTTTTTGATTTTTTTATCAAATTTTTATCTCCGAAATATTATTTTAAATATTATTATCGATTTTCATCAAATTCTCCTAGATATTATTTATAATAATCTGATTTTCGATTTTTACAGAAAAGGGTAAATAAATCTGATTTTCATCCCTAGCGGATTTTGTGACATCGTTTTACAGAATGTCTGCAACATTTGAATTTTATTTCTTCCCTACCTAAGGCTTCTTCTTTTGGTAACCCGACTTTAGATTTTGTTTCTTATCTTCTTCTTCATCCTATTGCATGTGTGGCAATTAGTTTACATCTTTTTCCATCATGGCTTATAGGTAATTTCATTTTGTTAAATTATGTGTTTCATTAATTTATACCAAAGTTTTCAAATTTTATGTATAACAATTATTTCATTTTATATGTTATTGGACATGTTATTGAAAGGGATGATTTGAGAAAATTAACCAAAAATGGGCGGAGCCACAATTCAATTCATTTGGAAAATTATTCAACAGTAAAGTTATGTCCTTTTTTTTTGTGTGTGTAGTATACTTAATAATGTTCCAGTATAATATAATTTTGATCATACGATACATCAAACATTTGTTTATATTCTTACAACATCAAAAGAATGCAATTTGTTGTCCCGTGCATCGCACGGGTACAATTACTAGTATATATAAAAGAAAGAAACGCTGGGCAACCCTAAAAACCCTAATGGTATTTTCTTAATTATTTATTTTTAATATTTTTTCTCTATTAATTTTCAACAATTATCAATCTCCTATTTTTGATCAATATGTCTAAATCTTAAGAGATAAAGATAGAAATTCGATTTGTTAAGTCTAAATTTATATATTTGGATTATTTGAATTATAAATCTTAATATGTAAAATATAAACAAGTTAATGTTACATTAAACATGAATAATACTACATTATTAAACTTTACTATGTGCATGTACTATATTTTTTTATTATGTATTAAATTGATTTTTTTTTTACTCTTGAAATAATATCCCGTGCATCGCACGGGGAAAAAAATGCTAGTATTAATAAATCTAAATAACTACAAAATTTAGGGTAAATTATGACCACTCTCTTAGATAAAGTTTATTAATAAAACCCCCTCAATTTTTTATAATTACATTTACTACTTAAATCTGTAGAATTTTTCATTAACACTATTTCCTAGAAGGTAAATCTAAGAAATTTACAAACTGCAAGGAGTTCGATGAAATTTCTCAAAAAATGAATTTTTTTTTGTAAGTACACTTTATTTAGGGAGACAGTTGTAATTTATCCTAAAATTTATATGTTTGTACAACAAGCATACCTAGGTTTGGACATCTCATTTATGAAAATATTAATATGACTTAAATTAAAGCCACAAAAATTAAACAAGAACTTGGCAAGACTTATAGTCATAATTATACAAGCAAAACAAATATATAGTACAATATAAACCACTAATCTTGAATTTTGAAGAGATTGATTAATTACCTAACCAAGCCTTCAACTCTTGACTTTTCAATCAAAGGCTGCAAGTTCTAATTTACAATTCTAAAATACCCTTCATTTTTAATTTAATTTTTTTTAACTTATAAACCGCAATCATAAACGTGTAATGGATAAAATTCACTAACGAAACGTGTAAATCGTATTGGCAATCTATGTGCAACGAACTTAATTTAACTAAAACTATTAAAAATGGGGAATCGAACTTGGATCGTTAGACATAACAAATTAAGTCACCATTGTGGGCAAATAATACTCTTCTTCATATCAATGGATGACCTAGTGGTTGGAGTAAGTTAGTTCGTGCCAACTGATCCAAGTTCGAATTCCTTTGCCAAAAGTCGCTAGGTCGAACTTGTCATAAATGGTTAACCTGGTCTAATTTATGTTTCTCGTACGATTTACAAACTATTACACGCGAGTGTAGATTTACCCGGTACACCTATATAGATTTGTGTGGTCCAAGAAAAACCCTTGATCATTATTTAAACATAAATAACTTATTGCATCAACAAAAAACAAGAAATAGCACAAGTTGCCATACAATCATAGTATCATTAATTAATAAACTACTAAATAAGTACTAGTTAATGCTGATTTTCTTAATCTTTACAACTAGAATCTTGTTCTAAAAAATAATCAAGAATCACAATCCATTGACATTGTTATCTCACTTTCACGATTAAACAAATTCCCAACAAATAAAATAAACAAATTCCCCCACACCTTTAAATTGTAAACAAGAACAATAAACAATTCAAAAATAAATAAAAATTGATTCTTTTATTGAGGATTTGGTTGAAAAAGTGAGTAGAAAAAGGGCAAAAGATATATAATATGATGACAACTATTGCATCATTTGCAACAACAAACAAAGCCAACCCAACTTTTTCAATTCATCATAATAATAACAAGAAAAAAAAAATAAAAAAAAAAATTAAGAAAAAAAAATTAATTAATTTTTTTAAAGACAAGAATTCCAATTCCTCCTCTTCTTGCATCATAATTAAATTCCTCTGTCTGAAACAGAAAAAACCCTTCTTCCCCCAACAAACACCAACACAGTGAGGCTCAAATTACGGCACTTTGTAGTGCAGCAAAGACAAAAAAAAGATGGTGGTGGTAATAATAAAGATTGGAGCTTTGAGCTAAAAGACACACCAGAAAGGAAGGTTAGAGAGATCAAAAGTTTTGCAACTCTCTCTCTCTCTCTCTCTCTCTCTCTCTCTCTCTCTCTCTCTCTCTCTCTCTCTCTCTCTCTTCTTTTTCTCTTTCTTGTCTAAGCATTTTGTTTTCTTGTAATGAATGTTGGGTTTTTCTTTTCTTTCTTAAATAAGAGCACCGCAACCCTTCTCTTCTTGCAGCTCGGTGGGTTCATCTGTACTTGTCTTAAAAAAAAAGAGCTTTCTTTTTTTCTTTTGTGCATTTTAATATTTTTTTTTATATATTTATAAAACAGAGGAAGAAAGAACAGAATCAAGAAAGTGGGGGCAAAATGGAGAATATGTATTACGAGAAGCTGGGCAGAAGTTCTTACAAGGATTCCCTCAAGTTCTTGGAGTCTGATATTCAACATGCAAATGATTTGTAAGCTGGGGCTTTTTTTTTTTTTTTTTTTTTTTTTTGTGTGTAATTTTTTCCACATTTTATCTTAGGGGCATGCATGTAATATCTGGTTTGTTTGAGCATATTGTGGGTTCTTCATTTTTGAGTCTAATGATTCTTGATTTTAATTCTATTAACTGGGTATTTTTTTCTCTCTATCTAAAAATCCTTTCTTTTTGTGAATTTGGTGTTTCTTGTTTTTCTGTCATTTGACATGCAAGTGTTGAATTGTTGAAAGGTGTGTAGACAACAGAATTTGCATTTTTCGAGAAATCGGTTGCTGTCGATTTCGGTGTTTTTTTGGTGAATTGATCCACTTGCTGCAAATTTACTATTTTGTTTATCAGAGATTTTCTTTTAATTCATACACTAGATTGATGTGAGATACAGAACACCACCGCTATTTTATTGCTAAAAAAATTTCCAATTTCGCTACATCGGTGGTGCTATGTGCTATATTAAGAAGTCGGAGCTGGAAATGATGACATCACCATTCTCTCCTCGAATTATTGGATTTTTTTTCTTTTCAATTGTCGGTTTTTAGGTCTCTCCCTACACGATTAAGACATGCAAGCATTGAATTGTTAAAAGGTGTATAGAAAATAGCTGTTGCATTTTTCGAGTGCAATGTCACTGTTCAACTTGTTGCAATTTCCGATTTTTTTCGTCGGAGATTTATTTATTTCGACACTAGATTTGATGTGCGATAACGATAACTGATACGGCATGTCACAGCCATTTTAATCGCAAAATTTATTGCGTATCACTTCTGATTTCGTCGTGTCGGTGCCGTGTTCTATATTAAGAAATAAAAAAACGGAAACGATAACATAATTAATTATCTTGCCGAATTAGCCGTTTTTATCGTTTCGTTTTTTTTCTTAGGGCTGGAGCAATTCCAAGAGCTAAGGGAGGCGCACGTCTTCAAATGAAACTCGTCTACAATCAGTTAGCACCGCTCTTTCTATTTTTCCTTCGGTGGGTCGATTGTTCGTGCTCCTGCTTTTTATCGAGCTACTTCAGCCTTTTTCACATCGTTATTTACAAGGTAATTAATCGATCACCAATCATTTTTTACTTTCCGATTATTATTAACGCAACGTAATTCCATTAGTTCACATTCTTCGTTTTATTTCATTTCTCAGGTGTACGCAGACGGAAGGCCGAAGATTTCGACACAGGGACGGAAAGCTTCCGTTAGAGAGTTTTACGGTTTGTCGGTTTCTTTATCCGCTCGTCTTTGTGCGAATTTTTTTTTATAAATATTCTCGTTGTTGATAAAAAAAAATGCCAGCTGTCATATTGCCGTCACTTCAGCAGCTCCATTACAACATGGTGGAACAGGACAGTTTGAATTCGAGCATCGAAAACCGTGTTCGGAAAAACATTAGTAAGAAAAGACTCGAAGAAGATAGTCGAGCATACGACAACAACAACAACATAGAACCCGCAAGAGACGATGAATGTGGAATATGCTTAGAACCATGCACCAAAATGGTCACACCTAATTGCTGCCATGCAATGTGTATAAACTGTTACCGCGACTGGTAAAATTTAAATTAAAACCCGCAATTATATTAAAGATCGGATTTTTTTTTTTCGTCCTAAATTATTTTTTTCGAATTTTAGGAGCACGAGATCGGAATCGTGCCCATTCTGCCGCGGTAGTTTAAAAAGAGTAAAGTCGACCGATTTATGGGTGCTAACGGGCAGCGATGATGTCATCGATCCGGAAGCTGTCACCACAGAAGACTTGCAAAGATTCTACCTTTACGTCAGAAACCTGCCTAAAGATTCCCCCGACGCGTTGTTCTTGATGTACTACGAGTATCTGATATAATGCCAAACGAAGCGGAGATGGGGGTATATATATATATATATATATAGATATAGCAGAAGCCGACCTTATAAGATGTAAATAGAGTCCGGGTAAGGAAAAAAAGTTTTCTCCGTTTATTAAATTGTACGAATAATAACCGCTTTTGTACATGCGGGGTGCGATAGGAGAAACATTACAATCAATAAAAAGTTCTCAAAGCATTCTTTGAGACTTGTTTTTTGCCTTGCCTACAATTCTTCTTCTTCGTAACTCGTACAATTGCATGGTTAAGCAAAACTACCCGAAAAAAAAATCGACCAAAATAACAATATTTACTTACTATAAGCTATATCCTATAATTATTTATTGTTTATTTATTATTATTATCTCGCTCTCTTGATGCATTATCCGGAGCGGAAACTTCTAGAATCTTTGTGCCTATGCGCTTATCTCTACACTCACGCTCTTCTTGATCTTGATAAGCTCGCTGAAAGAAGGTTGACAGAAGCCATGATTGAGGAAAAGATCGGTGACGTGCTTGTACATTGCTCCGGTGAGGTGGACCCCGTCGTAGTTAATGTACTTCTGAGAATCTTGACAGGGGGTCGTGTTGTCGGACCCACATGGCGAGTTCCTGTCAAAGTTGTACTCCCCTCCGCCGGTGCCGCAGCAGGTTTTGAAGGGCTCCTCGATTCCGTACTTTTTCGGGTTCATCGAAACGGTAAGGTACGCGTTCCAGTAGTCAGCGTACAAGATCGTGCAGTTAGGGTACTGCCTTCGGAATTTCTCGAGCTTCGTCTGAAGAATTTGATTGTGGAGCATGATTCCCTTGTTCACGCTCCCCACGCATCCCATTTGGTCGCGGTCGAGTTTCAAACTGGCTGCCATGCATATGGGGAGACAGCCGACGGGGGGCAATCCTTGTACAACGACGTACTTTGCTCCTTTTTCTAGCAATGTCTGTTAAAAGATTGCTTTTTTAATACAATTTTTTTTAAAGATTGCTTTTTTCTGTTAATGATTGCTTTTTTAGTACAAAATTTTATTACAGCAGTACTATGTTTGTATAATATACGTACCTTGAGGATATTGCATTCGTTGTTTGCAGATAGCTCCGTCAGACTGAGAAGCGAAACGGGCGAGCCGAAAGAAGTGACGTAGTCGGAAACTCCCATTTCGCCCAGCCAGAAGAGCGAGTTCTCCATGTCAGCATTGCAGAGGGCCCCACCCCCACCTTCGTTACACCCAGTCTTCGCCATGAACTGCTCGAACCAGTCTAGCTGTGTCTGAAAGCTCGTTAGGGCTTTGTTCCAAAACGGGCAGTTAATACCTTTCGAGGCGAAGAAATCTGTCGCGAGCGCGGTGGACCCCGCTATGGCAAAGTTGACCCCGTTCTTGAAATCCGCAGAGTTGGATTTGTAGGGAGAGAGTGGCGGCAGAGAGAGAGAATCGCAGAGGTAATCGACCATGAGTTGACCGCTCATGGACTTTTTGAACGAAAAAGAAGGGGAAGAAGAAGAAGGCGTGGAAGAAGAAGAAGAAGGCGTGGAAGAAGAAGAAGAAGAAGGCGTCGAAGTAGAAGGTGTTGAAGAAGAAGAAGGCGTAGAGGTAGAAGGCGTCGAAGAAGAAGAAGAAGGTGTAGAAGAAGAAGAAGGTGTAGAAGTAGAAGGTGTCGAAGAAGAAGGTGGTGTAGAAGTAGAAGGTGTCGAAGAAGAAGGTGTAGAAGTAGAAGGTGTAGAAGTAGAAGGCGTCGAAGAAGAAGAAGGCGTCGAAGTAGAAGGCGTCGTAGAAGTAGAAGGAGTCGAAGAAGAAGAAGGCGTAGAAGTAGAAGGCGTCGAAGAAGAAGAAGAAGGCGTGGAAGAAGAAGAAGAAGGCGAAGAAGTGGGCGAAGACGACGAAGAAGAAGAAGAAGAAGGCGTCGAAGAAGAAGACGAAGAAGAAGAAGAAGAGGAAGAAGAAGAGGAAGCCGAAGCCGAAGCCGAAGATGAAGACGAAGACGAAGAAGAAGAAGACGAAGAATTATCATCTGCCGAGACGTTGTTAGTGTTTTCTTCCGACCCGCTTCCTAGGAATTCGGCATTGCCCGTGTCAGTATCCGAATCACCAAAGGCGAAGACTTTGGAGAAACAGCCCTTGAATTCGGCGTTGAAACTGATCGAGCCCGAGGCGGAAAACTGGCCCTGGCCCTGGTCATGGTCATGGTCATGGTCAACGTTGTTACCGCCGCTCTTCTTGGTTTTGTTTTTCTTGTGTGCAGATGAAAGGGTGCTGCATGAGAGGAGGAGGATTGTTACTATCAACAGAGAGAGTGAAAGAGATTGACAGCTGGATTTTTTCATGATTAATTTTTTTTTTTTTAATTATTTCTTGATATTATTTTGTTTGTTGTGTGTTGAAGTTGTCCCTTTTATATATGCAATTAGTAATGGCTAATTTTGTGTTGGGGGAGGTGATCCTTGATCCTAGGAAAGAACATTGGCTCTGTGGTGTTTGTTCAGGTAACTAACTTAACTGCTTACTGATGTGGTTGTTTCTTTGGTTTTTTCTTTTATTGCAATGGCTATTGTAGGAATGCAGTAAACTGGTGGTTTGTGTGTACTTGTTGTCAACACAATCTTTAATGGAATATTTAGTTTTAGGGAGGCTTTCTTTCTTTCCTTTTATTTTTTATTTTATGTATTTATTATTATTTATAACTAATAAAATATGTTGTTTTAATTTATATGCTACTAGTACTACACCCGTGCGATGCACGGGGTATTCATCATAAATAAAATATTGAGTAATAAAAAGGTTCTCAAAATAGTAAGATCAATTGTTGATATGTAATACAAAGAAGTAGAAAATATTAAAAAAAAAAACTAATTTGTATGGTATAAGAGATGAAATAAGCCGGAATAAATGAAAAATCTAAATTTTGAAAGTTTTAATTTCCTCGCAATAAGAACGAATATATCGTTGGTCCCAAACTTGTACAACCATAATGATATATGAACGTTGAAATTTTGAATTTGATCCAAACAATCAATGTTATTTTGTTTCATACCAACCGCCCTAAACGTATGCAACAAATTCAATACAATGCAACTGATTTGCATATGTTGTACATGATCATACGAAAATAGGTAAATTGTTATCAAAGGAATACCAATTAACTGTTTAATGGCATAAAACCACTATAAAAAAATTACCTTCATAAAATATAGTGAGCGGAGTCCATAGCAAGTTCATAGTATAATTAAAATAAACCTACAAATGAGTAATATTAATAACTTGAAGCCTTATTCCATTGCACAATCCTCTGACCTGATCAATATTTCTGATGAGCATAACGGGAACACTTTTTTTCAATGTCAACTTATGTGGTGGAATTCCGGTGCATGATATGGCGTTGAGAAACTCCGGAGAATATATTTTTGCGTTAACATCCGATAATAACTCCTCCTTGCATATACTATCGGAGCTGAAATAGACCTTCTTCTCTCCAGGTATGATCGACAAAAAAAGATTATTCACAAAACTGACACTTTCATTAATGGGAGCAAAAAAGATATATCAGTTGACCCAATTGTTACAATTATCTCATCTGATGCACTCGGATCCTTAACATGAAACTTAGTTATCAGAAAGTGTTTTATAACAGATGCATTGACATCACCTATAGCTCATCTAATACATTGCGAGTAACCTGCTCATTTTTTGTTATTCATATGCAATATGTAATACGCATTACTGAAACATAAACGATAACATAAAAGTGTAAGAAAAAAAATACAATTTATATTATATTATCTTGATAAAAAGGAACTTCATTCATACATAATATGTAATAGTAACAATAAGTTGTAAAATAAGTTGTATATTTCCTTCATCTTGAAACTTCAGAAATCAAAAAGTAATGTGCATCGCACGGGGTATTCACCGTAAAACAAATATTGAATAATAAAAAGGTTCTCGAAATAGTAAGATCAATTGTTGATATGTAATACAAAGAAGTAGCAAATATTAAAAAAAATAGAAAACTAATTTGTATGGTGTAAGTGATGAAATAAGTCGAAATAAATGAAAAAAACTAAACATCGAAGGTTTTAATTTCCTCACAATAAGAACGAATATCGTTGGTCCCAAACTTGTACAACCATAATAACATATGAACGTTAAAATCTTGAATTTGATCCAAACAATCACTGTTATTTTGTTTGACACGCATGCAACAAATCCAATACAATGCAATTGACCTGCATATGCTATACAATGATAAACATGTTAACAACTCTATTCCAAGCAAAATGGCCCGACGTACGAATAAATTTTGCTATTTTAGGAAACTTTTAGAAAATTCATATCAATTCATATAAACATCTGATTCTACAAATTGGGTTTTTTCTAATATTGCGAAATCTATAACAATTTTGGTTCAACTCATTTACGCATTTTTCCAGCAAAATTGTCGGTTTTCCTAACTTATTAAGGTTTGTTTAGTTTTAAATGCACGTTAAAAACTCTATCCCAAGCAAATGGCCTGACCAACAAAACTCATGACCATAGCTCATGAATCGCGTAAGATTTCGGTGATCCGACGTCTTTGCAACTCACAAAAATCAAATTTTACTATTTTAGGAAATTCTTGGAAAATTCATGTCAATTCATAGAAACATTAGTTAAGGATTCCGCCAGTTGTGTTACTTCTAAAATTCCGAGATACATTAGAATTAGGTTTTAGCTCATTTTCGCATTTTTTTGCAAAATGGCTGTTATCCAAGTTTATTTGGGTTTTTTTTATTATTAATAGCACGTTAACAACCCTATCCCAAGCAAAACGGTCAGACGAACAAAACTCATGAGTTAGGCTCATGAATCGCGTCACATTTTGGTGATCCGACTTCGTTTCGACTCATATAAATCAAATGTTGCAATTTTAGAAAAGTTTTAGAAATTTCATATCAATTCATATAAACATATGATGATGATTGTGTCAGTTGGGTTGCTTCTTATACTGCGAAATCTAATAGAATTTTGGTTCAACTCATTTTCGCATTTATCCAGCAAAATTATCGTTTTTCCCAACTTATTAAGGTTTTTTTAGTTTTAGTTGCACGTTAACAATCCTATCCCAAGCAAACGGCCCGACCAACGAAACTCATGACCGTAGCTCATGAATCGCGTAAGATTTCGGTGATCCGACGCCTTTTCTACTCACAAAAATTAAATTTTACTATTTTAGGAAATTCTTAGAGAATCCATATCAATTCATAGAAACATAAGATGTAGATTCCGTCTGTCGTGTTACTTCTAAAATTCCGAGATAAAATAGAATTAGGTTTTAACTCATTTTCGCATTTTCTGTAAAATGGTCGTTATCCCGATTTATTAGGGTTTTTTGAGTATTAATAGCACGTTAACAACCATTTCCCAAGCAAAGCGGCCCAAAGAACAAAACTCATGAGCTTTGCTCATGAATCGCGTAAGATTTCGGTGATCCGACGGCCTTTCGACTCACAAATATCAAATTTTACTATTTTAGGAAATTCAAATCAGTTCATAGAAACTTCAGATGAGGATTCCGTCATTTGTGTTACTTCTAAAATTCCGAGATACATTAGAATTAGGTTTTAACTCATTTTCGCATTTTTTCTGCAAAAAGGTCGTTATCCCAATTTATTAGGTTTTTTGAGTATTAATAGCACGTTAACAACCCTTTCCTAAGCGAAACGGCCGGAAAATTAAAACTCATGAGCTATGCTCATGAATCGCGTTAGATTTTGGTGATCCGACTTCGTTTGGACTCATAGAAATCAAAATTTGCTATTTTAGGAAAGTTTTAGAAAAATCATATCGATTCATATAGATATCCCATGATGATTCTCTCAGTTAGGTTGTTTATAATATTGTGAAATCTAATATTGGTCGGATCGTTTGCTTGGGATAGGGTTGTTAACATGCAATTAAAAAAAAAAACTTAATTAGTTAGAAAAAACGACCATTTTGCTGGAAAAATGCGAAAATGAGTTGAACCAAAATTCTATTAGATTTCGCAGTATAAGAAAAAAACCCAACTGGCACAAACATCATCAGATGTTTATATGAATTGATATGAAATTTCTAAAACTTTCCTAAAATAGCAACATTTGATTTCTATGAGTCGAAACGAAGTCGGATCACAGAAATATGATGCGATTCATCAGCAATGCTCATGATTTATGTTCGTCGGGCCGTTTTGCTGGGGAAAGGGTTGTTAACGTGCTATTCATACTCGAAAATACCTAATAAACCGGGATAACAACCGTTTCGCTGAAAAATGCGAAAATGAGTTAAAACATAATTCTAATATATCTCGAAATTTTAGAAGTAACACAACAGACGAAATCCTGATATGATGTTTTTATGAATTTATATGATTTTTCTAAAAATTTCCTAAAATAGTAAAATTTGTTTTTTATGAGATGAAAATACGCCGGATCACTGAAATCTTACGCAATTATGAGCTACGATCATGAGTTTTGTTGGTCGGGCCGTTTGCTTGGGATAGGGTTGTTAACGTGCTATTAATACTCAAAAAACCCTAATAAACCGGGATAACGTCCATTTAGAAGATAAATGCGAAAATGAGTTAAAACCTAATTCCAATACATCTCGGAATTTTAAAAGTAACACAACTGTTGGAATCCTCATCTGATGTATCTGTGAATTGATATGAGTTTTCTAAGAATTTCCTAAAACAATAAAATTTGAGTTTTGTGAGTCGAAAAGACGTCGGATCACTTAAATCTTACGCGATTCGTGACCTATGGTCATGAGTTTTGTTGGTCGGGTCGTTGGCTTGGGATAGGGTTGTTAACGTGCAATTAAAACTAAACAAACATTAATTAGTTGGGAAAAAACGACAATTTTGTTTGGAAAATGCAAAAATGAGTTGAAAAACTCATGACCGTAGCTCATGAATCGCGTAAGATTTCGGTGATCCGACACCTTTTCTACTTACAAAAATCAAATTTTACTATTTTAGGATTTTTTTTAGAACATTCATATCAATTCATAGAAATTTCAGATGAGGATTCCGTCAGATTTTGTTACTTCTAAAATTCCGAGATACATTTGAATTATGTTTTCACTCATTTTCTCATTTTTCTGTAAAATGGCCGTTAGGGCTTTTTTGAGTGTTAATAGCACGTTAATAACCCTATCCCAGTAAAATAGCTCGACGAACAAAACCCATGAGCTCCGCTCATGAATCGCGTCTGATTTCGGTGATCCGACTTCATTTCGACTCATATAAATGAAATTTTGCTATTTTAGGAAAGTTTTTGAAAATTCATATCAATTCTATTAAACATCTGTTGATCATTATGTCACTTGGGTTGTTTTTCTAATATTGCGAAATCTAATAGAATTACGGTTCAACTCATTTTCACATTTTTCCAGCAATGTTACTTGGATTAGTAATATTATGAATATTATTTTCCCGAACAGTAATATTATTAATATTATTGTCTAAGACAGTTAATATATGCTAATGCTAATGCTAATGCTACTGTTAATGTTAATCATAATCCTATTATGATGATGGTGATGTTAATACTAATCATACTCCTAATACTAATCTAAATTCTAATGCTAATTCTATTTCTAATCATAATCATAATTCTAATCCTAATGCTAATGGTAATGTTATTACTATTATGCTAATGGGTGTAATGTTAATGTTAATCCTAATTCTAATATGCTAGTACTGATGCTAATGAAAATCCTAACCATAATCTTAATCCCAGCTAATACCAATCATAATTCTAACGCTACTGTTAATCCTAATCGTAATGCTAATGGTAATGATAATGTTAATTATAATCCTAATACCCTAATGTTAATGCTAATGTTAATGCTAATGAAACCTATAGTATGCTAATGCTAATCATAATCATGATACTAATCATAATCATAATCTTAATACTAATCACAATCCTTAGCTTAATTTTAATACTAATCCTAATTGTAATTCTAATCGTAATCATAATCATAACTCTACTACTAATACTATTACTAATAATAATGCGCTAATGATAATAATAATGATAATGCTAACACTAATATGCTAATTTTAATGCTCATCCTAATCCTAATACTAATGTTAATGTTAATTATAATATTCTAATGTTAATGCTAATGTTAATCCTAATCTGTTAATACTAATATGCTATTCCTAATTTTCATACTAATCATAATCCTTAACCTAATCGTAATACTAATACTAATCATAATCAAAACATAATCCTAATCTTAATCCCAATCCTAAACATAACATTATTACAAATACTATTACTAATACTAATACACTAAAACTAACACTAACGATAATGATAATGCTAATGGTAATATTAATACTAATATTCTTATACCAATATACTAATACTAATATGTTCATATTAATGTTAATCATAATCCTAACACTAATGCTAATGCTAATGCTAATGCTAATGCTAATCATAATCATAATTTGCTAATGCTAATGCTATTGTTAATCACAATCTACTGATAGTAATATGCTAATGCTAATGCTAATACTAATATGCTAATGCTAATTCCAAGGCTAATGCTAAGATTAATGTTAATGCTAATCATAATCAAACATGCTTATGCTCATGCTAATGTTAATACTCATGGTAATGTTAATGCTCGTGGTAATGTTAATCATAATAAGATGATGATGATGATGATGGTGATGATGATGATATATGATGATCCAAATTCTAATGCTAATGGTATATATTTCTAATCCTAATCCTAAATATAATCGTATTATTATTCCTACTACTGCTAACGTTAATCATAATATTAATATGCTTATGCCAATGCTAATGTTAATCATAATTATAATATTGATTGTAATGCTAATCTTTATTGTGGAGACGTGGTATGAAGGTGGTGGACTTTGGTATTGATGAAATCACCCAATTGTATAATTGTTCATATCTTCATCCATAATCTTTATTAAGACAACAAAAAAGGAAAAAAATGATTTTCAAAGAAATAAAATGCAAATTGATTGTTGAATAAAAAGTAAGGATTGCACAATAGAAAGCATATAAGTTCACTCACAGGATTTGATATAAAGAAATATTCGATAATGACAAAATAAATGTCTTTTGTCAAATACTCGGACTGAACAATTTAAGTTTTAGTCGTCTGATAAAAAAAACCATAAATCAACTAAAAAAAACGATCTCAAAAAATAATCTAACAAAAACTGCATAAGTTAATATGGCAACTTAAATTGGAACTGTAATTATAGAAAAGGTAATATTCAATATATAAAATTGCAATGTGTTTACATACAATAAAACAGAACATGTCTGTTTAATTTTAAAGGATAATCTCAAATATTAGAAATTATGAAATGTATTAACAAACACGGGAACATAAAATAACTGAATTTACTGGAGTCATAATATTTCAAATTGAATTAGTTCTAAAAACATAATGACAAATCATGTAGTCGAATTATGAATAAAAAAAATTGTAATTACATTTAATATCATAAAAAATAAATAGGAATGCTGAGAATTTTTAGTTCTATAACATCAAACGATTATATATTAAATTTATATTGAATATAAAAGGTTGATTAATATGTGAAGATTACTAATTTAAACAATTGTATCAACAAATTAATAACATTACATAATAATATAAAAAATGATATAAACAACACCAAAAATTATAGGTTATAGTACGCAAATGATAAAATTATTTTTATTATTAATACTTCATAAAGATATGGAAACTTAAATAAACAGAACTACTAAATATAAATATAAATTATAATACTTTAATTGACATTCATGACTTTTTAATACATTACTTTAATCGACATACATTGATGACAATTAAGGCTTTATGTAACTCTGATAAAGAATTCAGTGAAGCGCCAGGGGTGCAATGGAATGAAGATAATGATGAGGAAGAACCCGAAATGCTCGAAAGTAAGTGATAATGCCTGTAAATAACCAAGTGTATTAACATTTAACATTTTTGGTAATGCAATGTGTCAATACATGAAACATGCAGCTCCGACAGTTACAACGGTAAAGAATCTATCGATGATTCCGATGGAGATCACGAAATACACCAATGTGTCAAAACTTGGTTCGATCACAAAATACAAACTTACGATAAGTCAAGGCTGATAAGGAATGCTCAAATACTCGTTAAAAACTACATTAAAAAAATATAATAATATGTAAATATTGAATCATTATTGTGTAATTATAATGTAGGGTATACCAAAATGCTTTATTGTGCAAACAATTGTGATGCAAAGCTACAAACAGAACAAAAACAAAGAATAAAATATGAAAACACAATAAATATACAAATCGCAACAGGTAAATAGCGGTAAAACATGTTGCAATTGTGAATATTGAAAGACAATATTGAGCACAAAAATAAAATAAAATATAAGAATCAAGTGAAAAAAAACGAACTACCATACATTATTATAAAGTGTGGAGTAGATGTAAATGATAGTAAAAATTATATGGATGTAGGGGTTTATATAGTTTTCACAATGAAGCATACATGTTGGAAAATTTAAGAATTCTAATTTCAAAATTTTCAATTAGGCGGCAATATTTAAACAATTTTCCTTAAAAAAATAATTATGTGTCTAAATACGGTCAAAGTACATTGATGGTATAAAAAACGTGTGTAAAATAAATAAAATCGGATATATGTACCTACATAATATATATTTTTACCATAATTGAACATAATTAGAATAAATTCAAATTAATTTGATTAGATTAAAAATAGAAATGATTGACAAAAAATCCGGTCACTGATTGTAGTTGGTGCAAATTGGTTGACAAACATTTGGAATTAAAAATGTATAAAATTTGAAATTCTCTTTTAATTGATTGGCAATCCGTTTATTGATTGCGTAAATTTTGGTAATCCATTAATTATTTTTTTTATATAATAACTAATATTAAAAGATATATGATCACTGTAATTTATTAATAAAAAATACAGTTAATATTTAAATTACTCTATCTATATGAAATGTCGGTTAATTATTATCTTGCATTATAATGTAAACGTAAATATATAATGATTAATAACAATTATATTGCAACCTTAAAGAAATTATTAAAAAATATTAGATTAAAATAATAAATGATTCCTTAATTTAGCTTATTTTAGTGGTATACTAAAAAAATATAATTGGTAAGCTGTTAAGACAACATATTCCTTTCCTTATTAAAATAGTGGTTAAGAATCCGAGCAATAGTTATGCAATTTTGCACTAAATTAAAAAATAATTTTGGATCATTAATGGAGTGATTAAAAAAAGAAATAAATTATTACATATGTGAAATGAGTAGGATGCCATAAATAACGAATTCTTGCCAATCAAATTTGATTATATATGTAATATGTAGTGACACATGGCTGATGATTAGGATGCCTACATGGATGACACATGTCGTAATTCTAGACTATGAGGGTTTCAATTTATATATTATATAGATAGATTTTGTAAATTAAATTTGCTAGACCATTTATAGGGTAAATACAGTTGTCGTTCCTTACATTAGTATCGATTTCACATTTGGTCTCTCATGTTCACAAAAAACACATTTGGTCCCACATATTTTAAAAGTTCAACACTTTTAGTCATTTCTGTCAATTTTCTGTTAAAACTAACGGAATCAATCGTGTGCCCATCAATGACTTAACTGACATACTAACGGAAAATTGACGGAAATGACCAAAAGAGTTAAATTATTGAAATACGAGGGACCAAATGTGTTTTATGTGAGCATAGAGGACCAAATATGAAATCGATGCAAACTTTAAGGATAAAATCTATAATTTTCATTTATATGTACCCTTTAATCAATTTACCTTGTATTCTTTATCATAATGGATGAATTTCTACTACAATAAATTTCTCAAATCATCACAGGGTCGGGGACATGTTTCCCAATATTTCTCAAATTTCTATTAATTTATATAAATATATAATTTTTTTTTTATGTACAATAGAATTACTGGCTCTTTCTAAGAAATTTTTAATGCATTCGCCCTCCAGACTTAAATTCTGGTTCCCGCTAATGTGTATCATATATAAATAGGGTAAATTATGGTCACCCGTTGTAAATTCAAATTGCGAAAGAACCTCTCATGTTTGGGTAACTACAACCACCTCTCAACTATGAATCTTAATACAAGTCCACACTTGTGGTGTCAAATTTAGTGGAATTTTCAAAATTATGTGGACCCATTTTACCCAATTCGAGCTCCACATTTTGTAACAAGATTATCATAAGATGTGTATCTTGACTTGTAGATATCAAATTGTGGTGCATCAGAAACTGCATTTTTGCCTAAATGAGTACAAACCATAAACATTTCACCGAACATAGAAGATTCCGTTGAATCCGACACCATGAGAATGAACGTGTAAAAAGATTCATAGTTGAGGGGATGATTATAATTATCCAAACAAGAGAGGTCTTTTCATAATTTGACATTATCTCTGGGGTGACCATAATTTACCTTACTCTCGCATTTGAACGGCATTAGTGATGTCTTATGTTCACCTGATTTTTTAAGCAATAACGAATGCAAAAGACATCTTATCAAGAAGAAGAAAAAAAAAAGAAAAAGAAAATAATGCAAAAGAGATCTAATCTTCTAATTTCAACATCATAAATCATAATTTGATCAAAGTTGTTTAAGGCTTCACTAAATGCCGTTGATGGGTCGAATCAGTTGATTATCGGTCCGACCTGACCAATCAATTATTTTTTACCAATATCCAAAATCATTATCGGTCTGAATTTTATGAATCGGATAACAACTGTTAATCAACATGACTAGAAACATTTTTTTCATTACGATGTCAATTTAAAGTTAGTGGTTTTTTTTTCTTTTTTTGGAATTACAGTAATATCTATTTTACTAAATATAGATAGCACTTTCTTATCTTTAGATAAATTACTTATATAACCAAATTACTTTATCAAAAATAAATAAAATTGCATACTTGCCCTTTTTTGGGGTCATTTGCTGAAGTTGAATTATACTTCGTGGGCAGGATAATTACATTTTTGGTCCCTCATGTTTGGTCCGATTTCACTTTTAGTCCCCCTTGTTTCAAAGTGAACAAAGTTCACCTCCAAGCTTCAATTTTGAACACTTTTGGTCCCCGCCGTTACATGTCCGTTAGCAAGTAACGGAAAACACTATTTCGGGGCGAAAATTAAATTTTTAATTTTTTTTGGGGCTGGAAAATAATTAGAAATTAAAAATAGACTACTTATAATTAAACTTTTAATAATATTAAGTATAATAAAATTTATTTAGTTAATTTATTTTTTATTATTAAAAAAATAATTATAAGTAGTATAATTATAATAATATTACGTATAATTATACATGACATGTTCTGCTATTTCTTTTTTTTTTATTATTAATTTTTTATTATAAGTAGTATAATTAAAAATACTATTAAGTGTAACTAAAAATAACTTGTTTAGTTAATTTATTTTTTATTATTAAAGAAATAATTATAAGTAGTACAATTATAATAATATTAAGTATAATTAAAAATAATTTGTTTCGTTAATTTATTTTTTTGTTATTAATTTTTTTTATCATAAGTAGTATAATTAAAAATAATATTAAGTATGATTAAAATAATTTTTTTAGTTAATTTTTTTTTATTATTAAAAAAATAATTATAAGTAGTATAATTATAACAATATTAAGTATATTAAAAAATATTTTGTTTCGTTGATTTCTTTTTTTTTTTTATTATTATTAAAAATTATAAGTAGTCTATTTTAAATTTATAATTATTTTCAGCCCCAAAAGATTTTAAGATTTCAATTTCACCCCAAAATAATGTTTCCGTTACTTGCTAACGGATATGTAACGGCGGGGACCAAAAGTGCTTAAAATTGAAACTTGGAAGTGAACTTTGTTCACTTTGGAAAAAGGGGGACCAAAAGTGAAATGGGGCCAAACATGAGGGACCAAAAGTGTAATTATCCCCTTCGTGGGCTGAATTTTTGAGGTTATTTCATAGCTACCCACGCTTGGGGACTGTTTTGCAATTACCGAACTCACTGCATGGAGGTATGCCATATAGACACGGCCACGGGCCGGTTCCGGGCCGGTTCAAACCGGTTCACGGTTCACATTTAATTTTCCGGAACCGGAACCGGCCCGTAGTTTGGGCGGTTCAGCGGGCCGGGTCGGCCCGCCGGTTCGGGCCGGTTCCGGGTCGGCCCGGAAATTTTGAATTATTTTTTGAAATATTTTATGAATAAGTAAATTAAAAGAAGTACTTTTAAATAGAAAAAGGAAAAGGAAATAAATGAAAAGACTTGAACTTAATTTTAAATTCAAAATTTCAAAGATTTCGAATTTAAAATAATTTTTTGAAATATTTTATGAATAAGTAAATTAAAAGAATAAGTAAATTTATAATAATTTAAATATTTTATGAATAAGTAAAATTCAAAAAAAAGTAAATAACGGCCGGTTCGGGCCGGTTCACTAGCCGTTATTTGCTTTTTTTTTTTTGAATTCTTTTTTTTTTTTTTTTTTTAAATCCGGGTGAACCGCCAGGCCGGCCCGGGGGTTCACGGTTCACCATTTCTCAGAACCGGGCCCGTCCCGGGTAGGACGGGCCGGTTCACTCGGTCAACGGGCCGGTTCGGGCCGGTTCCGGGCCCAGAACCGGCCCGTGGCCGTGTCTAATGCCATATGTGGAGAAGCCGGACAAGTTTAATTTGCTTATTTGCAGTTTAACCCCTTGGTGTCCCTTATGGAATTTTCAAAGTTGTTGTCTTAGCACTAGAAGTTTTAGTTTATTTCTTTTTTACCCCATTTTGGGGCTGCATTGTACTAGACTCGTTTTTTTATTTTTAATCCTATTGTAGGGGTATTTTGTTTTCTTGTGTTAGATAGATCCATAAAATTTTAACGAGGCCCCAAACGCTTTATCATAATAAAATAATAAAAATTTTTTGGCTAAAAAAATTAAGTGAATAAAATAAAATAAAATAAATGAATCGGTTGTCGGGTACGGTCTAAGACCGACTCATGAACAAGTCTAGTCTACAATATCTCAACTTAAGGTGTCCAATTAAAAAAAAAAATCATTAAATTAAAGTAGAGGATGAATTGGTTCAACTCCCAAAGATTAATAAATAACAATTAATCAAATTATAGCCAAATTTGGTTTAAATCTTGCAAATATTTTTCGTCCAAAGTCTAAACCCACTTATGAGATCGGGCCGGTTTAAAAATATAACCCGGACCACGTTATCCGGATTACGGTGGGTGTTAAACGGGTCGGGTCGATTCGATATCAACGGTATAGTTTTGACTTTTCATTTATAACCTGTCTAATACGGCGTCGTACGAATCATAATGACGAAATCTTTCCAATTTGCTGTACACTAATTAATTAGTAACAAATCCTCAAACACTGATCCACACCGCTGCAAAAATCGAAGATCCGTTTGTGTTTTCATTCAAGGCAAAAAAAAACCCCAATAATCAAACCCCTATTCCCGAGGTAGAAATCATTTGTTGTTGTCTGTAATTGTAATTGGTCGTCTTCTTCTTCAATTTCTTTGTTTAATTTCATTTTTTTTTCTCCGTAATTGTTTCAGATCTAAGGCCGGTGAAATAGGGAAGAAGTGTTATGATTGATAGAAATGGCGGATAATCATGTGAAAGAAGACGCTCCAGCTGGAGAAGATGGAGGGCTTTCTCCGAAGGAATCGTTTAATGGCGCTGCAGCTGACAGTAGTGGCGATTCAGTTGATCAGGTAGCCACTTTTTCTGAACAATTGATGGGTTTTTTTTCTTCTTCTTTTCAATAATTCTGCTTTTCTGTTGGAATTTGAATATACTATACAAAGTCAGACGCTGCATGTGGTGTAAAGTGTTATTTTACTTTTACATTTTTTAATGTAATGTGTTTGTTCAATATTATTGTATCACTTTTTAGATGAACTAAAATTACTTTCCTCATATTGCTAGTTGGCTGTGTGATTTATCGATCTGCGTATATCAAAATTTATCTGCGGATGCAGCAGATATGATGCACCTTTCGTGTTCTATTTTTCCGTCCAATTTTCGTTTTTTTTTTCCTCCATAAGTGGAGGTAGCTTCATAGTAGAGTTGAAAAGTGAATTTTCTAATTGAAGCTACAAATTAAGATACTGAAGTTCTGCAAAGTCGAAATCAAGATTCTAGCTCAAGAAGTGTTCCTTTAGCTCTCTGAGCTAAGCATACAGGCACAGGAACTTATTAATTGATAGGTTTACATAATACTTAGTCGAAAAGTGTTTATAGTTTGTAGCATTTGAGATATATTTATGTATATATGTATATCTTATTCCTTTAAAAACAAAAGAATTTTTTTTACTACGAAGGACAAAAGATGTACCATTCTAGGTAGACATAGAACACGTATATATGTACTAGGAATAAAGTACTTAACTGTTGTATAAAGTAGATGGATGGTGACAAAAAGTAGATACTCTCGATTCTTGCCTATTGCCCTTTACAATTTTCTTTTTTCTTTGTTGCCAAATAAGTTAGACATGCACTGATTGTTTCCGTTCCTCGTTCCCAGCATTTTTATGATATTGCATGATTGAGAATGTTAGCTGCTCCAGATTAAATGTTGCTACCTTAATAGAATACGACAAAAATCTTCAATTGGGGTTGTTCCCTGTTCCTATAAACGATATTCGATTATCCCGATTCAGCATGAAAATGTGTATTCATTCTCTCAGAAGGCACCGTCAGTAATTAGTCTCAGTTAGATTACTTTGTACTCTTCGAAAAAAGAAAAAAGAAAAAAAAGGCACATACTGATAATGTTGCTATTGTTAAAGAATTTAAAAACTCAGTGGCTTGTGTTGGGATACTGCCTTGCAGATGGATCCTGCATCCCTAAGTAACACCAATCCAGTAGTAGATTCTTTCCGCAGTGAACCAACTGAGACAAGAGATGATATGTTTGTTGATTGTCCAGATGAGATAGAAAATTCCGAATCTCAACAGAGTTCTGAGGAGAAGCATACTGTAGAAGATGACCAATATAATGAATCAGACAGTGGGATAAATGTCCAACAACTGATGTCTGAGATCGAAGTGTTGCGTGATACGCTCGACAATACTGTTGCTGAGAAAGAAAAATCAGCAGTAGAATACGAGGTTCAGTTTAGATGTACCTCTCCTTTTTTTTTTTTTTTTAACTATTTATGATATCTTGGCCTGAACAAATCTACTTTCTATGCAGGAAGAAAGAGCATTTCTTACAAGAGAACTTTCCCAATTTCGTAACCAAATAAGGGTTTTAAGTGAAAAAAATAACAGTGTGGATGAAAATGCCAATGGAGTGGTTGATCATATTCAGACTATGGAATCTGGTGCCTCTTTGCACGAGATAATGGATGATTGCTCTAGATTCCTTAAGAGTGCTTTGGATGAACGTTTGCAGACTGATGAACAAGTTAGAGAACTCCAATCTGCGGTATATATGAAAGATCAGGATATTGGTTTCCTCAATGCAAAGGTTGCTCAGGCAATGGAGTCGAGTAATATTGCTCAGTCCGATTCAAATTTGAACCATGTGAATATGTCTCGGCAAATTGAGGTTCTGCTTGAGAAGGATCAGCAAATTGAGGAAATTGTGAACAGGATATTAGCTTCAGTTTCCCTGATGCACCACGAGGGATATCTGTTGGATGGATCACTTACAGAAAAGATTTCCAGCATTGAGAAGTCGGTTACGTTTTTAGTCGAGAAGTGTAATCTTTTCGTTTCTGAAAGTGACCAACTTCGTGGATTTTTAAACCAGGTTGGGTTGGATTTTGACACGATTGATGACAAAGGAACTTTTGTTGCGGCACGTGATAAAATTCTTGATATCAGAAGCAAGGAAGAAAATCTGTACCAAAATCTGAGCAATTTAGAAGATGAAAACAGGAAATTGATCGAACAGTTAGAGCAACAGAAATCTACAGTTGAAAATGTTAATGCAGAAATTTCAAGACTACGTGTAGAGGTTGAACAAGAGAAAAACAGGTATGCCAACACGAAAGAGAAGCTTACCATGGCTGTGACAAAAGGGAAGGCATTAGTACAGCAAAGAGATTCACTGAAGCAATTGTTGGCTGAGAAAACAAGCCAGTTGGAAACATATTCAATTGAACTGCAAGAGAAGTCTAGTGCTCTCGATGCTGCAGAAAATACAAAGGAATTGATTGCAGAAAAGGACAAGATAGTTCAGAAATGTGGAGAAATATTATCCGAGATTGTGGCAACAAAAGAACTGCAGCCAACTGATGATATCACAGAGAAACTCAGATGGCTTGTAGACGAGAATAAATCACTGAGTGCTATATCTCTGCATTATAATAAACTGGCTGATGCATTATCGTTGTTTGATTTCCCAGAATCAGTGGCGTCCAGTGAATTAGATTTACGTGTCCGTTTTCTTGCAGAGTCATTTGATCTGTCCAAGGAAGAAGCTATTAAGTTACAGTCTGAGATAGCTAAAACAAAAGAAGCTGCAAATGGGGAGATTGACCATCTCACCGCTTCACTTTTGGCAGAAATGCAGGAGAGAAGCTATCTTCAAGCAGAAGTCGATGACTTACGAAACAAATACGAAGCTTTCAAAATTGAGATCGACCACTTGGGAACATCACTATCAGCAGAATCGCAGGAGAAGAGCTATCTACAGTTGGAGTTGGAGAGTTTGAGAGACAAATATGAAGGAGTTGTTCAAAAGGAACATCTCGTTTCATTGGAGAAAGATAAAATAGTGAGTTTGTTGATGGAGGCATCTGGGCTTGCAAACGATGGTTCCGAAGAGATTCGTTCAGTGCACTCTGACATAACCATCACCGTTGATAGTTGCCTCGCAAAGATTAAAGATAATATGTGCCCTAGTGAACCATCTCAAGTTCATGGGGAAATCTTTGAAAACGTGAAGAGTCTTCTGTATATCAAAGATCAGGAAATGAGTCTATATAAGCTAATTATTGAGGAAGATATATTGGATAGAGTGCAGGTGAGTTATTTGTCGGGTGAACTTGAAAGGAAGACTGAAAAACTTAATGCCGTAAAGGATGAGAAGGCTGCTGTGCAGAAAAGTCTTGCACAGATGGAGGATAGATGTGCTTTACTGAAGGATAAATTATCTATGGCAGTCAAAAAAGGGAAGGGGCTTGTTCAAGAACGTGAAAATTTGAAAGGATCTCTGAACGAAAAGAACGTTGAAATTGATAGGTTGAAGTCTGAGCTGCAGCAAAACTTAGACAGAGATAAGGATTGCCAGGATCAAATCACTAAATTGTCAGTTGACGTGGAGCGAATTCCTCTGTTAGAAACAGATCTTGTTGCTACAAAAGAACGAGCAGATCAACTTGAGCAGTTCTTAGCAGAGAGCAATGGTATGCTTCAAAGAGTCATGGAGTCAATTGACGGCATCACTACTCCAACTGATTCATCTTTCTCAGAGCCCATAGAAAAGCTTACATGGATTGCTGGATATCTTAGAGAACAAGAAATTTTAAGGACAGAGTTGGAACAAGATCTGAGGGAAGTAAAAGATGAAGCAAGTTCCTTGGCCAGCAAGTTGTCAGAAGTCGAGGTGACGATTAAGTCACTCGAAAATGCCTTATCAATTGCGGAAAATAGCCGATCTCAACTGTTGGATGAGAAGAAAGAACTTGAAGTTTCCAAGGCATATCTGGAGGAAGAATTGCAGAAGGAAAACGAGAAAACTTCTTCTCACACAAGCAATTTTGAAAAGCTTTCTGCTAGCAAAAGAGCACTTGAAGATGCTCTATTACAAGCAGAGGAAAAGATTTCTACGTTCATGAATGAACGAGACACAGCTGTAGAAAGTAGGGATCTTGCCGAAGAGCAGCTACATAAATTAAAGGATGACTTTTCCGACCATATTACTAAACTTGCTGATGCTGACAAAACTATTCAGTCCCTTGAAGATGCTTTGTCGCAGGCACAGAAGAATATCTCACTACTTTCTGAAGAGAATAGTAAGGTGCAAATTGGCAGTGCTGATTTGGACAGTGAGATAAAGAAAATCAGAGAAGAAGCTCATTCACATGCTAGCAAGTTTTCTGAAGCCTCCGTAACAATCAAATCACTTGAGGATGCGTTATTAAATGCAGAAAATAACATGGGAGACCTTGTTGAGGAAAAGAGAAATGCTGAACAGGAAATCATAGCACTTAAATCTCAGTTGGAATCGTGCATGGAAGAGTTAGTTGGAACCCGTGGTAGTATAGAGACTCGATTTGTGGAGCTCTCCAGTCAGCTTAACCATCTTTGGTTACTTCTTAAAGATGAAGCACTTCCGTTGCTACTTGGAAAATGTTTTGAAAGAAAGTTTGAGAGCCTAAACGACATAAATGTTCTACTCAAAGAAATGGGGGACTATTTCCTGGAAATGGACGCTGATATGCTGCAAGACAATCCGGTCACGGAGGTATGCTTTTTGCTCGATTTGTGTATTTAAACTTACTTGTCGTTGTGTGGTATGCCTTTTACTGGACTCTGTCTGAATGAACACCTCTCTTCTCACACATAAATATGCAAAACGGAATTTAGAGAGGGAAACAAATGAGAACAAACTGAAAATAAAGTTATCGACAATCCAAAGTTTTACCAAAGTACCCGAATCAAATACCTGAATTAGAGTCTCTGTATAATAACTTCTCATGACCAATTAATTTGCTTCAATTCTTCTGATATAAAGCATATGCCAAAACCAAAATTAAGTTCTGGCTGAAATAACTTTTTAGTTAGTATAGCTTCAAAACATTCTTTGGTGTTTTCTGTCTACCAAATAGAATTATCAGAAAAGAGAACCATTTTCCAAATTGGTACGTTCTGGGAGCTCATCTATCCGAAATTTTGTATCTGGTGTGGTATATTCTTATCAATGCCTCTCCTCTTTTTTGGTGGGGAATTGTGTGATTTTTTCTTCTTTAGTAGCTGTATTTTAAGTGTTTGCCTGTCTTATCGTTCCTACCACTTATTGTGTCTCAAGAACTTACATGTGTGTGTGTGTGTGTGTGTGTGTGTGTGTGTGTGTGTGTGTGTGTGTGTGTGTCTTCATACACCTTCCTCTCTCATAAGGTTTGCTGTTACTATGTGATTATCTGATGGGCTCTCTCTGCATCTCTCGTTTTCCTTTTGTAGGATGATTCTTCTCTTTCGACATCTTTACCATCTAGCCTTGATATTGCCCTGAATTTGGACATATTAGACGATGAGGTGAATGCAGTTGATATTGAGAGCATCATGCTTTATATTGAAAAGATGAATGAAGGGTTTCATCTAAAAGGCAAGATAATGGCTGATAAATTTGGTAAGTTATCCACGCTTATGGATGGATCGATTGCATCTCTATTGAAAAGATTACACGTGACAAAGGATAGAGTAATAAGTATAACAAAGTACGCAAAATCTCTCAAACAACAAATGGAGAACATCAACACCGATAAGGAAAGACAAGAAGACACTATAGCATCACTCAAAAGTGAGATCAGAATTCTACTTTCTGCATGTTCTGATGCCACTAAGCAATTGGAGTTGAATGCACAAAATAATCTATCGGAGGTGAGATTTATCCAGGATTATGTGAAACAAGATGGCAGAATGTCCATGGATTTGGAAACAAATGGTGACGATGCAGCTGCAGCACTTGATACTGACCATTTGAAAACGGCTGAAAAGTTGTTACTTGCTACAAGACAGAATCAAGATCTTGTCAAATTGTTTAAAGATGCAATGAATAAGTTGACAAATATGACAGAAGATACACGGAATCAAATGAAAGCAATTCAGCTAACCTGTGATGAAGTCTCCGAAGAAAGAGATTTGTACAAAGACAAAATCTCGATGTTGGAGACTGATCTGAGAGAACAGCAAAACTTGAGCCATGATATGACAATTAAACTCGAGGATTACAAGGAAAAAGAAGATGAATTGAGGAAAAGAGAGGCGGAGCTGTCAACTTCATTATCGAAAGTTCATGGTACTCGGTCCTTGATATTGAAAACGTGTTAGCTCTTATGTCATTTGCTGCATGTATTCACCTTATCTGGTTCTTTATTATTTACTTAATTTATTTTGTAATTTACCCTTTTTTTTATGACTTTGTTTCAGAACTGGAAGATCCTCTCTTATCAGCATCTCAACTAAAATACATATTGGAAAAGATGAATGAGGTTGAAGTTCCTGATGTTGAGCTCGCAGTCGGAGATTCACATGATTCAGCCGATGTAAGAAAGCTGTTCTATGTAATAGATAGCTACAATGGATTTCTGCAGAGGGTGAGCTCACTATCTCTTGAAAACGAAGAACTGCAATCAATCGCCGACAATCAGATTCTCGAAATTGAACATCTGCAAAAGCAACTTGAAGATCTCGTTGGAAACGAGAAAGACTCTGAAAAGTTAAACAAGTTGTTAGAACTTGAGTTGGGTTTGCAGAATATTGTTCGCAAACTAGGTGGCAGTGATGAGACGGATGTTGATCTAAAAGCAGATAGGTTGATAGGGCTAATGCAATTGCTTGACAAATTGGTTATGACCACAGTTGTGGAATCCGAGAGTTTGAAATCCAAAAACGAAGAACTTGGTACCAAATTGTTTGGTGCCCAAAAGGTTGTTGATGACTTGTCGAACAAGGTTAAATTCCTAGAAGATTCTAATCAAACGAGAAATATTCCACTAGAGATAGTAGAGCAGGGAAGAGGAACCTCCATAACTTCGTCTCCTCAGTCAGAGATATCAGAAGTGCAAGATATGGTATAATTTCCTTTTGTGCTTATTTGTATTGGTATAACTTGCCAGAAATCAGAGGGGCAGTATAGTAATTTTCTCAGTATTGTGTGTGGCGAAGGTAGAATAGTTCATGATAATAATAACTTCGAAACTTGCAGGAAGCAATTGGTAAGAGCAATAATGCTCCTCATGTTCTATCTGCTGCCCACATACGTACAATGAGGAAGGGTTCGAGCGATCACCTTGCTATCAATATCGATTCTGATTCTGAACGGTTGATAAATAATAAGGAAACTGACGAAGATAAAGGTAAGATATTACGAGAGCTGATTTGTTGTTTGACGAACTAAGGTCTGGGAATTAACATTCTTTTTTTCTTTTTCTTTGCAGGTCGCATTTTCAAGTCACTGAATACATCTGGTTTGGTTCCTAGGCAAGGGAAATCAGTTGCTGATCGAATCGATGGATATTGGTAAAAATTGCACTGTATTTTTCTTAATAATAAATCGATTATGAAAAAAAGAAGAAGAAGAAAAAAAAAGAACCCCGCTTAAAACTGTCAAAACTATAACTGGAAAAGTTTTCATGAAAAACAACCGATTACTACTGATGGACTTAAAAACCTTAGGTTACGCTATAATTCAATTTGAAACCTAATCTGCGTGTATATGCATTTCGTTTTCGTTATTTTCTGATGCATATTTGACTATTTATTCAGGGTAACTGGCAGTCGAGCTTTGATGAATCACCCGAGGGGGAGGCTAGGCCTGATTGCCTATTGGCTCGTTTTGCATATGTGGTTGTTGGGCACTATTTTGTAACCCATGTGACAATACAATAGAAATAGTCGATAGATTATCATTCTTTTTTTTTTTTTTTTTTTTTTTTCGTTTTTTCTTCTTCTTTCACATACTACACAATTTGCATGAGATGTAAATGTTTATATCACTCCCCAGTTTGATTCTCTGCAATCAAATATTAGGGATTCAGAGAATTTAGGACAAGATATCGTTCTCATGTTCGGATGTTGCCTCTCGTAGTGCGACAGAATTTGGCGTTGTCCTTGAACAATAAATACTTGATTGATTTTGCCCCAATTCTTTTAGCCTTGTGTAGTTTTGATTTGTGCAGATTATTTTGTCATGAAGATGTCAGTTATATTGATGGATTTTGCCCTGTAAATTCCTATACGTGATTTCGGTATGTTTTAAGAGTCCATTGTACTGAATAGAGTTGGAAATTGGAAAAAAAAATGAATTTTATTGGTTACTGTTTGATTTTTAACTTTTTTTTTTTATATATTTTTAATCAGAACAAAGTAAATTGCCAATCATAATACCCCACAGTACAATTCCTCAAATTCGTGCAAATTTGTCGAATCACAATACCCAACTGTACAATTTCGACAATGAAAGAATAAATTTTACCGTAATTTTTAGGGTTTAAATTTGGGGTAAAACTAATTTTCAACAACTGTGCAATTTGTTAAGAACAAGAAATCTAACCTTCAAAATATGGTACACAACGGCAGTAGGAGTTTGTCGAAACTTCTCCTTCCCATCTTTCTTCTTCCTTGACCCTCCGGTTTTTTCTCGTCGTCAGTTTCTCTCGCGAAAATTCAGAACATTATGACTTATAGTGATTTTTAATATAAATTTGTTGTTGCTGTCCGAAAATCCTCGTAGAAACACTTTTTTGGAGAACCTACTTTGGTGAAATAAACAATATTGGAAAACATCTTGATGTAAATGAATAAATAAATAAAAATGGGGAGTGCAATGTCCAAAGTATACTATTGAGGACTGTCTGGTATAGGGGTGGTAAAGGAGTCGAGCCGACTCGTGAGCTTGATGAGCCGGCTCGAAAAAAACTCGAACTCGGACCCGAGTTTTTCGAGCTTGAACCAATTTTAGTTGTTCGGAGCTCACGAGTCTTATCTATTATTTTTATTTTTTTTTATTTTTTATTTAAATAATGTATGAATATATACAATATTACAGCAATAAATAAAAATAAAAATAAATATTAAAAAATATGTATAATTACAACTTATTATTTATTCTGTAATTTTTAATAATAATAAAACAATAATTAAAAAAATATTTCAAAAAAAGAAAAAAAAAAATCAACAAAACGAGCCTGGGCTCGAGCTCGACAAAATGGACGCGAGCTCTTTTAAAAAAAGAAGGAATTCGACAAGCTCAAACTCGACAAAATAGACCCGAGCTCAAGCTCGAGCCAGCCAAAAGAGACGAGCTCGACTCGTTCACACCCCTAGCAATCTTGTATATGTCCAAAATATAGTTAATTTTTTTTTTCGAAAGTGTTAGTTTTGATTGGTGGATCCAATTTCCATCTCATTTCAACTTGTTTATTACATAATGTCCGACGTCGTATGAATAGTGGTGAAGACAACATACATTTTGAACTTGTTGATGGGTTTGCTAACCACAAACTGCCGTTTCAGTTTCACCTTCAATAAATCTCGCAAACTTCATTCCCACCGCTTCTTAGGTAATTTTCTGTTCATCTCCACTTTAGATTCTTACAATCAATCAATCAATCCTCTTTGATTATTGATATTATTACACAGTCGCTCAATTTGCAGAATTATTTAAAATTTTGGGCAATTTTTTTTTATCAGGTGGAAGAGATTCGCGTATTTGCGGCGGCCACAGTTCGCCAAATTTCTCCCCCAAATTATTCTCTGTGAGTCTTCAATTTCCAGATTTCTCTGTTCATAATTCAAATTCACTATTTTAATTTTAATTTAATTGAAGGGATATGGAGATAGAATTAAGGCATTGGGTGGTCAAAATCAGACCAAGAAGTCAAGAAAAAGAGGAAAATCGCAAAAGGGGGATAATGATTTACTGAAAAAAGAGCAAATATTAGATGAATATGATGTTTTAGAAGATGGTAATAAAACGATTTCTTCCGATAATTCGGAGATTCTTCGAACATCGGTTACTGCGCCGTCATCAAGAAGTGCTGTTCTTCAAGCATGCACTGTCACTTCTGCATTTATAGCTGCTCTTGGTGTTTTAATTCGACAGGTACAATTCGGTATGCTTTCTTGAAATTTGTGTTCGATTTATTTGCTCGTGTTGTTGCATTCGATATCGAAACACATGGAGATATAATCATTAAGAATAGTCTAAAATATAGTCTAGGGTTTGGAAATTTATAGGTGTCGCACATTGCGTCGGAGGAAGGGTTGACCGTTGTTGACTGTTCCGCAGATATAACATGTACGATTGAGTCTCACTCCTCTTTCCATTACCTCGATCCTGCGTTTTTTTAAACCGTTTGTGATTTCTAATAATTACATAAAGATCCTGTTTTTTTTTTGTGCAGTTAATTTTGAACTATGGCATCTAGAGTTGATTATCGGATCGGTTATACTTGTGTCTTCGTCTCGTTTCTTGCTATTGAAGATATGGCCAGATTTTGCTGAATCTAGCGAAGCAGCTAATCATCAGGTATATATATATCGATTTATTTATGAGTCGTTACTACATCCTATTGAACCGATCAAAATGGATTTGTTTTATAGCATTGATGCAAAAATGCAGGTCCTTACTTCTCTGGAGCCGCTCGATTATTTGGCGGTAGCATTTTTACCTGGAATTAGTGAGGTAAAAATTCTTTTCATCGATACACTGTAAAATTTGTCTCTTTATCTCACATGATATTTTTTACTTGGAAATAACGAGACGCACGACGTGTTTTAATTTTATTTTCAAACCGATATTTGCAAACAGGAACTTCTTTTCCGCGGTGCATTATTGCCTCTTTTCGGGGTAAATAATTGGACGAGTATTTTCGCAATCGCGGCTTTATTCGGCGTATTGCACCTCGGAAGCGGTCGGAAATATTCCTTTGCTATTTGGTATGGTAATAATATATTTTTCGAGAAAGTAATTTCAAACGACTGCATATAACAAGAACCTGAAATCCGACTTAAAAAAAATAAAAAATAAATAATAATAGCTCAAAATGGAGGTCAATGTAAAACGAAGTTGGTCGAAATACGTTCAATAGATTTTGTTAGGTGTCATTCATTGGGCTAAGTTTACGGGATTTAATATAGTAACAATTGTTGGTCTTGAATTTTGTGATAGGGCAACTTTGGTCGGGCTCGTTTATGGTTATGCAACGGTGTTATCGACGAGCATTGTTGTACCCATGGCTTCTCATGCGTTGAATAATTTAGTCGGAGGTATAATCTGGCGCTACTCGTCTAACTACTCATCGAAGCAGATTGGATGACGTCTGGTGCATTCTTGCTTGTACCTTGTAAGTACACATACATATATACATATACTCTTGAAATCATCTTTTTTTTTTTTCAGATTTCACCATATGTTTTATTTGTTTATATTTTACGAGAGTTGAGGTTTACTTTAGTATATCTATATGGTTGGATGCGGTTTCTTCATTGTATGACAAAAAAAAGTATATTAGTTTCACTTGGCAATTGTGGTATTAGTAAATCTAGGCAATTGAATACATATACACTTGTATTACTTGCTCACAATTTTTTAGCTTAAAACAACTTATTGTAAGAGAAGCAGATGCAAAAAATGGTACTGCAAATACTTAAAAAGCAATTTTTTTAAGCCCGAACAAGCTTATAAACACTTTTTAAAAGTTTTTGCAAACACCACCTTAATCAGTAATCGAAACGAATACCATCAATTTACGGCCGAAAAAAAAAATCATGGACAAATCACATTAAATTTCTTTTACTTATTTATTTTTTTGTTACCCCAACACAATAAATACTATAAAAATTATAGTCAACTACATTAAATTTATTTTGCTTTGTTTTGTTCCCCAAACTCAATAAATACTAGAGACAAAAAAAAAATAAAAAAGAATAATAATAATAATAATAACAAAGAAGAAGAGGAAAACCTCCAACTAAACATACTGTGGGTATATAGAAACTAAAATCAAGCATGAACCCTAGAATTACTACAATATTTGCAGTTTATATACTTTTCGTGACATTTTTCAATGTAGACGGAGTTAATGTCGATCGACTTTCATTCATGGTCAACACCAACGATGTTTCCTCGTCTAAAGATATTATTACTGTACAACGTACTGTTTCTCTTCCCCTCTCTCTCTCTCTTCTCTCTCATGATTTTGTTCGAATAATATATGTTCGGATGTTCTTCTACGCGATATTCTACTCTAATTTTTTCTAATTTGTTTTGACGATTTTAGAGTATTAATTGACTTGTTTATGACGGATTATGAATAGCATGCACAAGCACTTGTGAGGTCGCGTGTTGTTACTGCAATATACATCGGAATCCTCCAGTATGTGAGAAGTGTTGTGCACTACCACCCGCAAAAGATTAAGCCACCGCTGGAGAATGAATACGCTCCGAGATTTGATATTGTATCGGTCATATATAATTTATCCAAACAAATTTGACGAATACAATAGAGTCAAAGAATTTGACTTGTTATCGGTCATTTTTAATAGAAAAAAGTATTTGTAACGGATATGAATCGTTAGAAAATACTCCCTCCGTTTCAAATTAACTGTCACTTATCTGTTATTTACAATTGCAATAACGCATTAAACACCATTTTATCAGTTTTGCCCTTATCATTTTTAATTAGTAGATACAAAATTAATCAAAATAGTATAATGGCACGGCTATTTGTCATCGGTAATGATTGTTGGCCAGAATCTGGCTGACCAAAAAATGACTTGTTACGTAATTATGTGAAAATTAATTAGGTCTAATTACTAATTTGTCCTTAAATTATGTATTTGAATTTAAAATTATTTGGTTTATCTTTCCACATTTAATTATTATAATTTCAAGGTTGAATACATTAAATATCATATTCAACTCTAACAAACTAACATCAATTCATTTCATCTCAGAATCAAAATTTTACTTATTAATGTTTTCATTTTCTTCATAAAACAAGCTTAAAATCTTAAAATCTAGAGCAAACTCAAAATCTTAAATTTCAGAGAATTTTTTTATGAACTAAACCTTAAAAGCCTGGAAAGAATGCAGTAGCAACTACACTAAATAAACCTTAAATTATATTCATTAATTCTTGTTTATTGTTGATTTAATTAATTTGTATTACTACATATAAAATTACTATCTAAAGGTATATGTGTCGTAAATGAAATTGATTAATAATTTACCCATTGGAATTTTATTACGAAATTTATATTCACAAATTTTTATTGTCATCTGTAATTTCTAACTTATGCTATTATTTTGTAAAATTTATTTATATTCTCTTTACATTTCAATTTTATTATGAATAACTAATAAATTAGTGTTTTTATGTTGAATTTTATAAGGATATAATTTAGTATATATTTCTATAGTTATCATCGTATTATTTACACATATTACTAAATATATATATAATAAGTATATATATATGGGGATCTGCCTTTTATTTTTACTGCCTTTTCTTTCTTCTTTTCTTTTGACCCATTTAATTGTGAAACGTTGCCGTTCCAACCCCTCCATCCAATGAGCGTGTCTAAATATTTTCTTTTCCATTTAATTTCCAAGCAGCTCGACCGTGTCGTGTATGCTTGATTTTCGATTTTTTTTAATTCTGCTTGCTGAGAAAAAGTATATATATATGGGGATCTGCCTTTTATTTTTACTGCCTTTTCTTTCTTCTTTTCTTTTGCCCCATTTAATTGTGAAACGTTGCCGTTCCAACCCCTCCATCCAATGAGCGTGTCTAAATATTTTCTTTTCCATTTAATTTCCAAGCAGCTCGACCGTGTCGTGTATGCTTGATTTTCGATTTTTTTTAATTCTGCTTGCTGAGAAAAAGTATATATATATGGGGATCTGCCTTTTATTTTTACTGCCTTTTCTTTCTTCTTTTCTTTTGCCCCATTTAATTGTGAAACGTTGCCGTTCCAACCCCTCCATCCAATGAGCGTGTCTAAATATTTTCTTTTCCATTTAATTTCCAAGCAGCTCGACCGTGTCGTGTATGCTTGATTTTCGATTTTTTTTTTAATTCTGCTTGCTGAGAAAAAGTATATATATATGGGGATCTGCCTTTTATTTTTACTGCCTTTTCTTTCTTCTTTTCTTTTGCCCCATTTAATTGTGAAACGTTGCCGTTCCAACCCCTCCATCCAATGAGCGTGTCTAAATATTTTCTTTTCCATTTAATTTCCAAGCAGCTCGACCGTGTCGTGTATGCTTGATTTTCGATTTTTTTTAATTCTGCTTGCTGAGAAAAAGTATATATATATGGGGATCTGCCTTTTATTTTTACTGCCTTTTCTTTCTTCTTTTCTTTTGCCCCATTTAATTGTGAAACGTTGCCGTTCCAACCCCTCCATCCAATGAGCGTGTCTAAATATTTTCTTTTCCATTTAATTTCCAAGCAGCTCGACCGTGTCGTGTATGCTTGATTTTCGATTTTTTTTTAATTATGCTTGCTGAGAAAAAGTATATATATATGGGGATCTGCCTTTTATTTTTACTGCCTTTTCTTTCTTCTTTTCTTTTGCCCCATTTAAATGTGAAACGTTGCCGTTCCAACCCCTCCATCCAATGAGCGTGTCTAAATATTTTCTTTTCCATTTAATTTCCAAGCAGCTCGACCGTGTCGTGTATGCTTGATTTTCGATTTTATTTTAATTCTGCTTGCTGAGAAAAAGTATATATATATGGGGATCTGCCTTTTATTTTTACTGCCTTTTCTTTCTTCTTTTCTTTTGCCCCATTTAATTGTGAAACGTTGCCGTTCCAACCCCTCCATCCAATGAGCGTGTCTAAATATTTTCTTTTCCATTTAATTTCCAAGCAGCTCGACCGTGTCGTGTATGCTTGATTTTCGATTTTTTTTAATTCTGCTTGCTGAGAAAAAGTATATATATATGGGGATCTGCCTTTTATTTTTACTGCCTTTTCTTTCTTCTTTTCTTTTGCCCCATTTAATTGTGAAACGTTGCCGTTCCAACCCCTCCATCCAATGAGCGTGTCTAAATATTTTCTTTTCCATTTAATTTCCAAGCAGCTCGACCGTGTCGTGTATGCTTGATTTTCGATTTTTTTTTAATTCTGCTTGCTGAGAAAAAGTATATATATATGGGGATCTGCCTTTTATTTTTACTGCCTTTTCTTTCTTCTTTTCTTTTGCCCCATTTAATTGTGAAACGTTGCCGTTCCAACCCCTCCATCCAATGAGCGTGTCTAAATATTTTCTTTTCCATTTAATTTCCAAGCAGCTCGACCGTGTCGTGTATGCTTGATTTTCGATTTTTTTTAATTCTGCTTGCTGAGAAACGACGCCGCTTTGCCATCGCCAACATTTGTTGACCTCCGCCGTTGATTAGTCTGCCGCCCCGCCGCCGCTCCACCCGAGGCACCTGTACCACGGCACCGCTTTTTTCCTCCAATAGTATGCGTCGCCGTCCTCCTCGTCTCTATCTTCAATTTCTGGCCTTTCAATTTCTGGGCTGTCATATATGGGTTTTCTGCATTTTCAGAACCAGCTTTCATCTTTTCTCTTCGCATTCAACCGGTTCCAAGATTCAACCTTTTTCCGATTCTTGGATAACCCTTTGGTTACTATCACAGCGATTCTTGGATAACCCTTTGGTTACTATCACAGGTTAGAACACTAAATTTACTTATTTTACTGATTCTTTCAACTTTCTTTCATTAATTACTGGAAAACTCATGTTAAATCCTCGTTATGGGTACTGATTCTAATTACGTATCTATCTTGTCTGTGCTTTTTTTCTTTTGTTTTCGTTTAGGGTTTTTGTAGTTCTGATTCTAATTTGGTGGGTCAGTTTCAGATTTGCAAATTGCGCCGTAAAAGGGGCTTCAAGACTGTGTTTATTAGAGGAGGGTCTGGTGGTTCTGTTAATTCCGGGCCTAGCGCAAATATTCATGGCTCCGGCGGTGGTGGAGTGAAAAAGTTTGTATTATACATGTTCTTGCGTTGTACAACTACAGTGGTTCTTCTTCTTTGTAGGTGAAGTAAAAATAGGTGTTTCAGTTTTGCACAAAAATAAACATAAATTGTTTCTTACTCATATTTTTTTTCCTCCCCCAGCCACCGTCGATATGACTACGGCAATGAAGCTGCATCGCACCTCGACCTGGAGACCGACGACTCCTTCCACTACAAGAAATTGTCAAATTGGCAACAATATGTTTTGTTGCCAAAAGACTTTAATTTTGTTGCAAACTCCTCTTGCAACAAAATTATTTTGTTGCCACCTTCGTTGCCGTTTCCTTGTCACCAAAAGTTCCGGGCAACGAAATGTTACAAATCGTTGCCAATAATGCATTATAGACAACATTGTTATGTCGTTGCGACATATTGATCGTTGCCAATGCATTAAGTAATAACAACCAGTCTATTTTGTTGCCGTACATTTATCGTTGCAAATTCTTTGATTACTACCAACGAATTTATTTTGTTGCCACAAATCTATCGTTGCCAATATATTTATTAATAACAACGAATTTATGTCGTTGCAACACATAAATCGTTGCCAACATTAATCATTAAGAACAAAATTGTATTTCGTTGCAACATATTTATTGTTGCCAATACATGACTTATTTTCGACCGCATCCGCCAGCCGAGTTTTGGACTACCGACCCGCATCTGCCGACCCGACCTTTGGACCGCCAACCCGCATTTGCGGACCCGACCTTTAGACCGCCGAACCGCTTCAGAGTCGGAATTGTTGGGTTAAACTCATGATTAGCCCAATAAGCTAACCCGCTTGATAAATGTCAAATATATGGAGATATGACAATGGTAAGAGTCGAACTCTGGTTGATTTGAAGTTAGACACCCTTCAAACCGCTGGGGCAACACTACATTTGTGTAAACTAACTGAAAATAAATTTATAAAAACTAAATACACAAGATCAAATGATTAAAATAACTACATAAATAAATAATATGTCATAACAAATAATTTACTATATGTATTTTATGTTCAAAAAATAATTTACAATAAAATTTAATTATAAATATAACATCTACCATTAATTATATATAGTAATTTTTTAAAATCATATCAACAATTGACTTAACAAAAAAATTATGAGTTATTGTAGTTAATATAAACAAATAAGATTTTTCTTAACATATTATATATATATATATATATATATATATATATATATATATATATATATATATATATATATATATATATATATATATATATATATATATATATATATATATATATATATATATATATATATATATATATATATATAATTAAAATGAAGAAAAAGAGTTGGTTTTTAAATTTACAACGATTATATTTTGTTGTCAAATCACTTGGAGCATTTACAACAAAATATTTTGTTGTCTTTCGTCACTTATTCACAACAAAATAAATTTGTTGCCATTGTAAATGTATTTACTACAATTTTGTATCGTAGCAAAAAGAAATACTCTTTTGCAACAATAAAGTTGTTGTCTTACATTAAATTCGTTGTAAAATATATACGATACTATTCACAACAATATGTTTCGTTGCCTATGAGATTCAAAGGCAACAAAAATATCTTGTTACAAAAATGTTATTCTTTAGCCACAAATACTATATTTCGTTGCTCAAATATAACTATTGGCAACGGAATTCATTTCGTCGATAAAGAAATCGTTGCCTATTTTGCATTTTCTTGTAGTGTCCGCTGGCGTTGATGGGGGTGGATGGGGGCAGCGATCCTGATTTCTCTGATCCTTTCGACATTGCCAACACCAAAAATGCCTCCCATGAATCGCTCAAGCGCTGGAGGGTAAGATTTCGCCCGCGTGTGTTTGTTTATTGTATTGCATTCAATTATCACATGCAATAAATTGTTTGTTTTCATCGTAAAATGTGATGTCGTTGTTGGTGATTCTTTTATGGCCTCTGTTTTGGTTTCATGCACGTGACGTTTCGATGACCCGATCCCATAATAGTGCATCTTATTTTTCTGTTTGGAGGATAAATTAAATGGTTGAATGATTAGTCGTCGAATTTATCGTTTTTGCTTTTATGGTTATGGAATTTAAAATCACTTGAAATTCGATGAATTACACCATTTAGTTGGGGTCCCTAATCTATGCAATTTATGCAAACCCGTCTCCATCACTGCAAATTGTTTTAGATTAGAAGTACCCACAACAAAGTTCTTGAATTCTTATTCAGACGTTGGCTATGGCTGGAGGTATGTAACTGAATCCTAATTATGACGCTTCCGTGTTTTATGTATTAAATAACTTACATGTGGTATCAGAGCAGAACAATATCCTCTGCCTAACCATGACGTGATTTTGATTTCCAAAATTAATCTGAAAATCATTTTAGAAAAAACAGTATTTCCCGAATATATATATAAAACCATGAGAATCATTATCCAAACTTTCAATTGTTTGGAATCTATTATTCTTATTTTATCTCGTTCGAAATAATTTTTTTTTTTAATTAATTATGATGGGTGCTTTGAAATTCTATTTGATACAGTGTTATGATCTAGCTATACATGTAATAGATTTCTCTATCTGTTGTGTATAATATGTAATTTATATTATCTCTTGGACAAGTTGTATGATATCATGTGATGAGTGTATTTGAATAATTAAAGACTAGCCACAGCATCTTAATTGTCCAATTGCACTTAATGTAATTGGGTCACATATTGAATATCAAATTATTGTTATACTAACTTTATCCCACAGGAGAGGCCAGTGTCAATCTTTATAATTAAGGTGGACTAGAAAATTAGTTTATTTCTCAATTAGCCCAACAGGTATTTAGAAATATTAATATTTTTTTTAGTTCCACCGTAACAGACAAAGTATGGAATAATTGTGTGTTAAGGTCTTTGCCCACAGGTAGATTTAATGACACACTAATTCATGTTATTATTGGATATAACTTGCATGTGAAAGCATATCACACAAGGATGGAAAGATGAGCCTTATTTTATTTTAAACTGTAAGCATGATGTTAATTTTATTTATTTGCAGCACTAGTAAAATCTGATAATGCATCTGAAATTCCCTGTTTGAGTGGTGACAACTACAAGATTTGGAAGGAGAAATTTCTTCTTCATTTGGGATGCATTGACCTTGACTATGCTCTTCGAAAGGAAGAACCACCTATGCCCACAAATACCAGCACTAAAGCTGAGACAACGTTGTACGAACGGTGGGAGCGATCCAACCGTTTGAGCATGATGTTTATCAAGTCTCGCATTACGCCTAGTATTCGTGGATCTATTCCTGAGTGTACAAATATCAAGGATTACATGAAGGCTATTGATGAACAATTTGAGTGGTCGGATAAATCACTTGCAAGTACCTTAATGGGGCAGTTATCATCGATGAAACTTACCAGCTTCAAAGGTGTGCGTGAGCACATAATGCAAATGAGGGACATAGTTGCTCAACTGAAGTCATTGGAGATTGAGATATCCGAGTCGTTTTTGGTGCATCTTATCTTAAACTCACTTCCATCCCAATATGGACCTTTTAAAATTTCCTACAACACACATAAGGATAAATGGTCGATTAATGAATTACTGGCCATGTGTGTCCAGGAAGAAGGAAGATTGATTCAGGAATATGGTGAAAGTGCATGTTTGGTGACAAACGACAAGGACAAAAAGCGAGCCAATAAAAAGAAGGGAAAATGTATCGCACCTATTCGTTCTGAAAACAAGGAGGGAGCCCGTTGTTTCTTCTGTAAAAAGAAGGGACACATGAGGAAGGATTGCCCGAAACGAAAGGCTTGGCTTGAGAAGAAAGGTAATCTTACTCCCTTAGTATGTTTTGAATCTAATTTAATTGAAATTTCACGCGACACTTGGTGGATTGATTCCGGTGCTACAATTCACATTGCTAATACCATGCAGGGTTTTTTAAACCAAAGAAAGCCGATGGGGAGTGAATTAAACATCTATATGGGCAATCGGATGAGTTCACATGTTGCTGTTATTGGAACTTATAGGCTAATTTTAAATACTGGTTTTGTTTTAGATTTGGAAAGGACATGTTATATTCCAGATTTTTCTAAGAATTTAATTTCAGTTTCAAAACTTGTATTGCAAGGATTTCATATCAATTTTTATGATAATATTATTAATATTTTGAAAAACTCAAGTGTTGTTGGTAATGGTACTCTGGAAGGTGATTTATTTAAAATTCATTTAAGCAATAGCAATAACGTTCCATTTGTTTCAATAGCTACCCATGGTAATGCTGGAATTAAGCTTAGTGTCAATAATGAAAAATCCTCCATGTTATGGCATCGAAGATTAGGACATATCTCCATTGGGAGAATAAAGAATTTAGTAAATGAGGGGGTTCTTGAATCTCTTGATTTTACTGATTTTAGTACTTGTGTAGATTGCATAAAAGGCAAACACACTAACAAGTACCAAAAGGGTGCTAGGAGGAGTTCTGGTATATTAGAAATAATACATACTGATATTTGTTGCCCTGACATGTACTCAACTGGTCAAAAATATTTCATCACTTTTATTGACGATTATACACGATTTATGTATCTCTACATGCTTCATAACAAAGATGAAGTTTTAGATGTTTTTAAAATTTATAAAGCAGAAGTAGAGAAACAATGTGGAAAACAAATCAAAATCGTAAGATCTGATAGAGGTGGGGAATATTATGGAAGATATACGGGAAGTGGACAAGCACCTGGTCCATTTGCAAAATTTCTTCAAGAGCATGGGATTGTAGCACAATATACTATGCCTGGTTCACCGGATCAAAACGGTGTAGCCGAAAGAAGAAATCAGACTTTGATGGATATGGTAAGAAGTATGCTCAATAATTCTAAAGTTCATAAATCTCTATGGCGTGAAGCCCTTAAAACAGTTGTGTATATTTTAAATCGAGTTCCAACTAAGGCAGTTAGTAAAACACCATTTGAGTTATGGAAAGGTTGGAAACCAAGTTTAAATCATACACGAGTATGGGGTTGTCCAACTGAGGTTAGGATTTATAATCCACAGGAGAAGAAGTTGGACCCTAGAACTATTGGTGCATATTTTATTGGATATGCTGAAATGTCTAAGGGATATAAGTTTTACTGTCCTTCCCATACCACAAGAATTGTGGAATCTAGAAATGCAAAGTTTCTTGAGAATGATGTGGAAAGTGGGAGTGATAATTTTCATAATCTAACTTGTGATGATCATCATGTTTCTGATACAACTCCGCGTAAGAGAATGGCTGTTCAAAATGGAACCACTGTACAAGCTATTTCTATTATTCCACATAATAATGATGATAATATTGAAATAGATCCAACTGTACAACAAACTTCACAAGAAGTAAGTGGTACAATTTTGAAAAGATCTACTAGAATAAAGAAACATGCAATTCCTAGTGATTATGTGGTATATCATTTAGAGTCTGACCAAGATATTGTAATTGAGAATGACCCCGAAACATTTTCACAAGCAATAAATAGTAGTAATTCTCAGTTATGGCAAGATGCGATGAAAGATGAGATGAACTCCATGGCAAATAATCAAGTTTGGGATCTTGTAGAATGGCCTGATGGGACGAAGGCTATTGGTTGTAAATGGGTTTTTAAAACCAAGAAAGATTCATCAGGCAATATTGAACGATACAAAGCGAGGCTTGTTGCCAAAGGGTTTACCCAAAGGGAAGGAATCGATTATCGGGAGACTTTCTCTCCCGTTTCTAAAAAAGATTCATTCCGCATCATCATGGCATTGGTTGCATATCTAGATTTAGAATTACATCAAATGGATGTGAAAACAGCTTTTCTCAATGGAGATTTAGAGGAAGAAGTTTATATGAAACAACCGGAAGGATTTATCTCAAATGATGGTAGTCATTTAGTTTGCAAACTTAAGAAGTCTATCTATGGACTAAAACAAGCTTCGCGACAATGGTATCTAAAATTTCACAATGTTATTTCTTCATATGGTTTTGTCGAAAACATTGCTGATCAATGCATATACCACAAGGTTAGTGGGAGCAAGATCATTTTTTTAGTCCTTTATGTAGATGACATTTTGCTTGCAGCTAATGATACGAAATTGTTACATGAAGTGAAACAATTTCTTTCTCAAAATTTTGATATGAAAGATATGGGCGAGACATCTTATGTTATCGGCATAAAGATCCATAGAGATAGAAATCAAAGAACTTTGGGTTTATCTCAAGAAGCCTATATTAATAAAGTTTTAGAGAGATTTCGCATGAAGGATTGTTCACCTAGTGTAGCTCCATTTGTGAAAGGTGACAGGTTTGGTTTATACCAATGTCCAAAAAATGACCTTGAAAGGGAACAAATGCAAAACATTCCTTATGCTTCAGCCGTTGGAAGCCTAATGTACGCTCAAGTTTGTACAAGACCTGACATTGCATTTGTAGTTGGAATGTTAGGAAGATATCAAAGTAATCCGGGACTAGACCATTGGAAAGCTGTGAAGAAGGTCATGAGATATCTGCAAGGCACCAAGAATTTTATGCTTACTGTTGATTTATATGCCTATAGAAATCAATTAACCTAAGTTGTAATAGTTAAGTTGTGGAAACAGTATTCAGTTACAACTATAATTCTTGTGTTAACACAGTTATAAACTACTTAAAGCAAATAAATGAACACAAGGAATTAATGTGGTTCAGACACAAATGTGCCCTACATCCACGTGGACCTGCAAACACGATTTCACTAGTTCAGATTTACAGTGTACATTAATAGGACTTATTAAAAACACTAAAGACTCCCTCTTTATGTAATATGCCGTTCTTGTACACAACTCGAACTCCGTGTCTCTCTCTAGCAGCTCCACTCCGCGTGCCTTGAACTTTCTTCAAGCCTGAACTCCCTTCAGAAAACGCGGCTGATCTCCCTTGAAATCTATACAGCAAATTTGTATATGTTGGCACAGTGCAACGATGGCACAGTCCTGCTCCGCAGAACGCCTTGGCAAAACTTCGATGCTATGAAGAGGTTTTTCTCCCAAATAATGCCCACGGTTCTTGTATGTCTTGAAGGCTTATATACCCACGAAAATAAGCCCTAAGACGTAACTTGAACCCCAAGAAATCTATTTAACTAGGTAATAGAATCCTAGTTGATTTCTCCTTCTATTCTAGATAAGTACAAAAGATACCTAACTAGAATAATATACATGGAAATAAATCTAAGTCCTAATAGAAGTATTATAAGAATATGACTCTAATAAATTCCAAAATAAATATGGAAAACAAATCTTTGCCAATCTTTTAATTCCAAAACTTGGCGGATTTCCTCGATCTTCAATAGTCGGAAATATGGCGCCAACACTTACTTATAGAAAGACCGACAATTTAGAGATTGTTGGATATTCGGATTCAGACTTAGCTGGCTGTATTGATTCTCGCAAGTCAACATCGGGATACATTTTCATACTCGCTGCTGGAGCTGTATCTTGGAGAAGTGCGAAACAATCACTAGTTGCAACTTCTACAATGGAAGCCGAATTCGTTTCATTTTTTGAGGCAACATCGCAGGGTATTTGGTTAAAGAATTTTATGTCTGGGCTTTAAGTTATTGAGTCTATCTCCAAGCCTTTGAGAATCTACTGTGACAACTCAGCTGCTGTGTTCTTGGCTAAAAATAATAAGAGTAGCAGCCGGAGTAAACATATAGACATCAAGGTTTTAGCTATAAAATAGCGTATTAAGTCTAAGGAAATACATGTAGAACATATACGTACTGGAGAGATGATTGCTGATCCTTTGACAAAAGGCATGCCACCAAGTTTGTTCAAGGATCATATAACCAATATGGGGTTATGCCCAGTTAAGTCACTTATTAGGTGATTTATTATTGTAATACATAATGTATTGACAATAAAATTCTTATTTCTATCTGTATTCTATTTTATTGGTATACATATATGTGAGAGAATGACAGATAATACTTGTTAAATGGACCCACTATAAGCATTCAGGCTTATTTATGCATATAAAATACCACAATGAATGTGATAAGAAAATCAAATTGTAATGCATGGCAGGAAACACGTTAAAATAATAAATAACCTCCATAATTCTTCTTTTTCTTATTCATTCTTGAATAAATGTAGCCAATGAACTAAAGGTTTAGAAAAATCATTATGTGCACAGTATGTTCATTCTAAACCATTAAAAGTTAATATATTGACCAAGTGGGAGAATGTAAGAATATTGTGGTCTATATATATTACGTATATAATATTATATATTATATTAAGTTATTTAATGGATAAATTATTTATAATTTTATTGGCTATTTTATTGTGGTAATTAAAGAGTTATAACTATTGAATAAAAGGACATGTCTCTAGAGTTATTTTGAAGGGTTGTAACTTTATTGAAAGGTTAATTAAAGAGTTGTGACTCTATCGTAAGAGTTGTTTCCTTGATGGGAGGAATACAATAAATTAACCATTTAGTTGGGGTCCCTAATCTATGCAATTTATGCAAACCCGTCTCCATACTGTAAATTGTTTTAGATTAGAAGTACCCACAACAAAGTTCTTGAATTCTTATTCAGACGTTGGCTATGGCTGGAGGTATGTAACTGAATCCTAATTATGACGCTTCCATGTTTTATGTATTAAATAACTTAGATTTATATATTACTTTTTTAACGAAATACATATTTATAACATGGGTTAGAAAAAGTTTTGGGGTTTTCTTTCCTCCTTTTCGTCTTATTATTTATTTAATTTCAATTTCTTAGAATAATACTAACACTAATTAATTATCTTGAATTAACTAGACTTGGTTAATTTTCAAAAGTTAATTGTAAGTTTAGTTTCTTTAAGGTGGTGTTTGCAAAAGCTTATATAAAAGCATAAGTTAGTGAATGTGAGTTAACTTGGAATTAAGTGTTTATTTCTAAAAGTTTGGGGTGTTTGTAAATTAGCTGAAAAATAAACTAAATTATAAAAAGTAGGTTAATGGGTGTTTTTAAAATTATAGCTTAAAACAACTTATTTTAAGAGAAACAAAAGCAAAAGCTTATTTTGTAAACGCCTAAAAACTGATTGTGCATGAAAAAAACTTATAATTTATTTTTACAAGCATTTGCAAACACCACATGAATATTTATTTAAAAAAAAAAGATCACAATGCAAAAATAAATAAATAAACATTAATTAATTGTTAGATATATTAAATGAATTGCAATGAAGAAATTACAGGTGTGTGATGGAGTTGTGCTCATAAACTCATACAGTGACAAGTAGAAAGAATCCTTATATTATTAGATTATAATTAATTGATTTATGTAAATAGCCCGACAGATAGGAGGTTTGTATCTATGTCGTAGCGGTCCAATACACAATACGTGCGTGGTCCATAACATTATCCCTCAATAAAATAAAATAATATATATATATATATATATATATATATATATATATATATATAAACAAAAGTATATATAATTGATGCTGCTCAAATGAGTATTGAACAACCCGACGGTCTTTGAGCTCGCAATAATAGAGAATGTCGAAGGTCCCTGCCACGTGTCTTAGGGTAGTCAACGAATCTTCTCGCTAATTCCTATAAAACAATTGAAACACTAGATGACACGCCGAGTTTGGCCCGGCGATTATCGTCCAACGCTCAAATCAGAAGATGTAATAATATAAGCAAATAATAATAATTAATTGCCAAATTAGAGTGTACCTTCCTATTGAAATGCAGGGTTGTGCGTTGGTTGGTTTGGTTAAAAACCAGCCATAAAACCAATACAAATCATCCAACCAACTTTGGTAAATATTGAAAACCGTTATCGACCCAATTTACATGGGTTGGGTGATGGTTGAAAACCAATTTAGTGGGTCGGTTGGTGGTTTGGTTGATGGGTCATCCATCTAAATATTTTTTTAATTTTTTTAATATTTTATTAGTTGTTACAATGCTATATCTTTTATAAATTAAATATGACTAGTTCAAGAATATTCAAATAAAAGATTCAAAACATTACGTGCATATATATTGTAATTAAATCTAGTTCAACAAATAATAATCGTTCAAGTATTTAGGCTGTATGTCTTAAAATTAAAATAGTTCAAATTAGATAATTAGGTTAGATTTATTGCTTTTAGGATTTTAGTCAATATTATACAATTTAATAAATGTGATATAAAATAGAAATTTGGAATTAAAAATATTAAACATTTTAATTAAAATTAATAAATAATAAATTAATACATAAAGTTGGTTGGCCGATATTACCCGACTAACCAACTTTTTAGCATATTAGAAACCATTATCGACCCAACTATACATGGGTTGGTTGACATTATCGACCAACTTAAATTGGTCGGTTGATGATTGATTATCCATCACAAATTATGGGTCAAAAATTGGTTGGTTGGTGGTTAAAACCGATCCATGCACAGCCCTAGTGAAATGAAACATACATTTATAGGTGGATGAATAGGTAGAACTTTTGTAGAAATCTGATGTGGGACAATATGTTGTCATTTTAAGGGTAAAATGTATGTTAATTGAGTTTTCACACACAATTAGATAAGATAGAGTAATTTTGGGCCTAATTCTAATTAGATTATGAGCCTAATTATGATTAGCCATATCAATAATATAACTCGATAATAAATATGGACCAAAGTGTGTGGTGTACATTAACAAATGTATATATTTTGTATGCAATCTAGAGGTATGCATAATACATGTGTGTAGTGTTTCCTTGTCATTCATAACTGTATTTTTACATGCCCCAGGGATGAGGTAGCAAGTCTTATACAATGTCTATTGGTCAGATCATATGTGAGAGTGAGGTGATCACTTCGAGTTGTGTTTTTCTGCTGAGGGCGAGTTGTCTCGTTTTGTTGCGAGCTAAGCCTCGTTCAATGGGGGAGAACTCGTGTGCGGACCTCATTCGATCTATGTCATGTTGCAGACTTTCCATCTTTCTCTGTCCTTGTACCATAATGTAATCACAACTTCATCTATAACTATGCTACGTGATCCTTATTACCGAGGCTTTTAGGGCAATCGAGCCCATATCACAGACAAATATAAAAACGAACTACACAAAATCAAATATATATCATACTACACGAGTTAGTATTTTCCTAAACAAATTTTCTCTAATTTTTTATTTCATGATTTACATTGATTTTATACAGACAAGACAAAAAAAAAATTGTGGTGACCAAAATTGAAGTACCTCAAAACGGACCAATCAAAATGTGGCAAGTAGGCAAAGGTAGATGATGGCCATGATGAGAGTGTGGAGTTAGGTAATTTAATGAATGCATGCATTCAAATTAATTTTTTTTGTAATGATTTTTTTTGTATGCTTCTGTGAGTTCTGTTGAAACTGACAGAACATATTAAATAATAATTTCAATTCATTCATTCATTCTCTACAATTCATAATTACATAGCCACAGATATATGCCAATTTGCCATATATTGTACCACCATTATTATTCATAACGACTTTATTGCACTATTTACACCTTAGTTTCGCAGATTCCCTCATTTCAAGGCAATCTTTTCAAAAATCTTTCTTTCTCGATTTTACATACAGCTTCGACCCCGTTCCAAATAAATTTGGAGAAATCGAAAATCGAAACTTTGGAAATCAAATAAATTTGGACAGTTCGGAAATCGAAATAAAAAAAAGACGGAATTCGAAAATTTCATTCCCATTTCACCCTAATTGAAGAGGTTACATTTGATATCTTTGAAATGAATGGCGGTTTTCGAACTCATGACATTTTTCATTTGTTCTGATTTTGATTTTGATCTACATGTTAAATGATTACCTCTTAGTGAAATGTATTTATTTAATATTAATATATCCAATATAAATTTAAATAAGTTTTTATTTTAGTTGGATAAAATGACATGTCCAAATATATTTTTTTTCTAAAACGAATCGGGCATGAACTGAATTTGTAAATTTTAAGTACTGCAATTGACTAGATTTATATATTAAAAGAATTGAAATGATAAATAATAAGCGACTTTTAATAAATGTAGAATATATATATATTTTTTTTAATTTTAACTTTTACATCTATTCCAACCATTTATCGTAAATTAGGATTTTTAATTCTTAGAGATAAATTTGAAAAAAAAATCATCTAAATTCAAAATTGGAACTTAGATTTGTCTTCGCACAGTTAGATTTAGATGAATTTGTTAAGAATTTTACCTTACTTTCAGCCGTACAATCTTCCAAAACCGATAAATCAAAGTTCCTGATTTGATATTATTCCAAAACAATGACATATTAGTTTTTAATTTTTTTTAAATAAAATATCCTACATTTACTAAAACTTATGCATTTATCACCACCTTTAATAGTAACATGGTACATAAAAATTTGGCAGTTCATCCAACTTGAGAAGAGAAACCCTAGTTAATTACTTTACAATTAATGTCAACTGCAGAGGGCAGCACATTATTGATTTAGCCATAATGAAATACGAGATGAAATTAATTATACACATGCATCTACGAAGATTACACGCGTATACTAAACGAAAGGCGTAGTAAATTAAATAAATCGAAAAAAATTTAACTTAATTAATTAATACTAATGATGAATATTGATGGTATTCTTGATTCTTTTGAGTCCGATCGAGAGCCTCCAAGCATTCAAAAGAGAATCGGGAAGCAAAGAGGCGAAGAACCACTGAATCGAGTGAGTCCAGTAAGGTGTACACCTGGCTTGATCGTGACCGATGAATCGAATTGCCGATTCTACGTATTTATCTGCTGATGGTACAAAAACTGATGATTTTCCTACAGCTGCAACTTGTGATGCCATTTTTGTTGATACATACAGTGGTACCTGCAATAATATTGATTATCAGAGCTGTACAAATTAATAAATATACAGTAAATATTATTCAGTAATTGAGTTAGCCATTAATGGAAAAAGAAAAAGGTTTCAACAAATTTTATTTAAAAAAACATAAATTTTAGGGTAAATTACGGCCACCTGCTTGAGGTATGATCAAATTACAAAAATACCACTCATGTTTGGGAAACTACAACCATTCCTCAACTGTGAATTTTTTTACATGTCCATATATTCTTGCGGTGTCAAATTTAGTGGAATCTTCTAGATTATGTGGAATATTCTCCAGGTTGTACCCGTTTTACCCGATTCGAGCTCCGCATTTTGAAACATTAAGATAATCATAAGATGCGTCTTTTAACTTGTAAATATCAGATTGTTGTACATCATAAACTGCATTTTTTTGCATAAAACGAGTACAAACTAGAGAACATTCTACAAAATCTAGAAGATTCTGTTGAATTTGACACCATAAGCATGAATGCGTAAGAATATTCATAGCTGATAGGTGATTGTAATTATCCAAATACGGATAGTTTTTTTTTTTTTTTTCGTAATTTAACCTTACCTCAAGGAAATGTCGTAATTTACCCTAAATTTCATTCTGAAATTTAACAGTAAAATATATTTGTACCTGACACTGGACATCAATTCCATAGTGCTTGTACTCCACGTATAGGCTTCTGGATAACTGATCAATATACCTGCAGTAACTCAATTCATTATATATATATATATATATATATATATATATATATATATATATATATATATATATATATATTTTTTTTTTTTTTTATTTTTATTTTTATTTTTTTTGTGTGTTGTAAATATACAAACATTTAATACCCGACAATAACATATAGTTATGTGATTTCTATAAATGAATTTGTATTGTGAAAATCAGCTAGCAAGGCATAATAAAGCTTAATTGATTTTTCACCTAACTAAACTGCACCAGCCACTATTATTTAAGTAAAATGTTTCCGGCATGGAAAATTAGATGCTATGTCTGGTTATTTACGTTGGGTGGATTTAAACCGTAAATTAAACATAATCACATACATATCCATTTATATGTGTACTAATCAAATTTACGATTCAAATGTACCCAATATAAATAACCAGGCGTAGTATCTAACTCCAAAAAGAAGTTAAAAAAACACATTGATTAGACTCATCATGTGCTTTGTGTGCATGTGACATTGACGGGTTCCCCTCCCACCCTCAACCTAACCACCGCGGGTGGCGGCGCGCGGTGGAGAGGCCGCCGCCGCGTGGGGGCGGTGGGATTATGAATTACGAATATTCAAATCTTACCCTTTGGTGGCGGCGTAGATGGCGTAGAGTGGATGGGAAGGTACGATCGCCGATGCACCGGAACCAATATTAATAACGGCGCCTCTTCCCCTCGCCACCATACCCGGTACAATAGCTCCGGTGACAAAGGTTGTCCCGATGACATTAACCCTAACAAGATTCATCCATATTTTCTCATCCACCTCGTCGAAATACATCGCCTCCGGGTACGTAACCCCGACGTTGTTTATCAGAACCCCGATATCAAGGCCCTTCACCGCCTCCTTCATCCCGGCGACTCCGGCGACCACGTCGCCGGAGAAATCCAGCTCGAAAATCTTGACGTCGATGTTGGGGTACTCTTTTCGGATTTCCGAAGAAACCCTTTTGAGCTTAGCTGAGTTCCGGCTAACCAGGACGAGGTTCAGACCCATTCCGGCAAGTTTGAAGGCGAAGGCCTTGCCGATACCGTCGGTGGAGCCGGTGATGAGTGCCCACGCGCCGTAGCTTCTCAGATCTTTCGCCGGTCGGAGAAGGATGTTGTAAATCCATGCCAGAAGAGAAGTGGCGTTCTTGAAGAGAGAGAAAAAACCAAGACATGAAATAAGTATAATCCATAATGGTTGAGTTTTTAGGTGATCCAGTGAGCTCGAGAACATTTTCCGATCTAGCTTCGATTTTACGAATTAGTATATAATGGTGAGGGTTTCGATCGAATTAGAATATAATTATATACATGTATGTACATATAATATATATATGCATGGAACTTGTTTTTGTAGCTAACATGAGAAAGTATGTTGGTTTGCAGCTGATTTATGTATATATAATGTTGTTTCCGTGTACTACACATAACCACACACACTCATATGTATGTGTTACAGGGAACAATTATTTAATCAAATCTACGGTACGGTTCAAAATATACGATGTAAATAACCAGGTGTATATATATGGGAAAGTAATGTGACTTTAGGGCTCTCCATGTTTTGTTGATGAATATCTTCACCTATATAAAACCTACTTTAATTTGATGGGGGGCCATATGTATTTGGAAAGAATAATGGGTATTGGGTAAGTAATTAATGTGTGAAAGCTTAAAAGAGTAATTGTCCTTTTTATCCTCAAGGTTTCAGCAACTATATATCATTATAATAGCAAAAAAGCTATATAGGTACAACTATCTATTTATTAACAAAAAAAAAAAAAAAAAGTGCATGCAATTTTTTTTAATGAATGCAAATAATTTAGTTATTAACATATTATGGATCAATCTATCTATTTATTAACATATTATGGATCAATCTAATATGTTCTTAGTTGTAACTTACTCGTATAATATCTAATTTTGTAGACATTCGGTGTAATGCAACGGGGCCGATGATTTTAGACCATTGATATAAACTTTTTTTTTTGAGTAATAGACCATTGATATAAACTTGGCATGCGATATCATAGACCTATATATAATATATATTATTATTATTGAATGCAAATAATTTTCAAATAATTTAAAATTTATCTCTTTCAAAAACATTTGGCGTTTTACTAAAAAAGAAAGAGATATATATATATATATATATATATATATATATATATATATATATATATATATATATTATCGGGCGGAAAGAAAGGGGAATGGAGGATTATAACGATATAATCCGTTGGCATGCATGCTTTGAATTTACATATAGGAACTTTAAATTTGAGAAGAAAACGAGGAGTTAGGCCTCGTTAATTCAATGTAACGCAAACTCTCTTGCTCCAGCCGCTAGATCATCTCTTGCGGTTCACGATAATAGCTAACATATTTTCTGAAAAATACGTGTCGATACATATTCATGATACATTACTTGTAAATTAAAGAGGACGATAAAGACCTTCAACAACTTTCCCGAAAGAGAGATATATTCATTCAATTGATGTTGGGTCTAACTAATTTCCCCTTATATATTATCTACTAATTTATTAAATAGGGTAAATTACACCCACACCCATGTGGTATGCTTAAAAAATTTTAAGGTCCTTATAGTATCGATAATTACACTCACCCCCTGAAACATAGTTAGAAACTCTAACGGGATAATGCATTGGATACGTTATTCCAATAGGGTTCTAATGGACTATTACTTTTAGCTAGTGGTGGAGATAACATAGAGTTATGAGAAGTTATGGGGTGACATCGTTCCCCCAATATTTCTTAAATCACCCATAATTATTTATTGTCTTCACCACTTCCTGAAACCAATAGTCCGTTAGAACTCTAGCGTCATAACGTATCCAATGCATTATCCCATTAGAGTTTACTACGTTTCAAGGGAGTGAGTGTAATTATCGATATCATAGGGACCTTGAAGTTATTTAAGCATATCTCAGGGGTGTGGGTGTAATTTACCCTATTTAATAATGTTTTTTGTTCACAACTAAACGAAATTTAATTAGTACGTTGGATTGGTTAATCTACGATGAAACACGTGGCTTTGGGCTTTGCAAGAGAGAAGTATATAAGAGAACTAATTTGTTGGAGGAGAAAAGTATAATTGTCTCTAACACCCTAAAGACTGATTTATTCACGAATTAGTCCAGACAACTTTTTTTTAACTTCATATTTTGATTTTAGTATAATTTTATCCTTGAAACCATAATTAATTAACCCAAAATTCACCTATTAACCAATTTCATTCACATGGTTAGAATTTTTGGGTTGAAGTTGTACGCAGAATAGTGTTGAATCTTACCAACCAAATATCTTATTAACCCTTACTATTTAGCCAATCTAACCTAATGGTAGCACGCGAACGAGGCCTAAGTTATTTGTACTTCTTACATTTGCACCCTTAAGGAGTTATGAACGGAATTTAAAAGATTCCGTGAAATATTTGTTATGGATTTCCAAATCTACCCACCAAAGGGGACATGTAATATATATTCTCGCAGGGCATAAATGTCATATCATGTCTTACTTCGGGGGTTACACGCAATTTACCCACTATTTGTTTGTTTAAATAACCGGGTAATCTAGACAATTCATTCATTCGGTTAGAATTTGTCATTGGTTGTTAGTTTTATGTGGTTTTTATAATTACAAATACCACGAGAATTCATCGGTTATTTCGTCCTACTAGAAGGAAGTATCCACAATTTACCCGAAAAAAACAAAGAGTTACGATTTTCCGAAATATAATTTTTTTTCTTCTTCATGATCACATTTTATGCAGAAAAGACGAAAAAAAATATGGTCACCAAAATTTCAATACCACTCGATCCCAAAAGGGACCTATTATTATTATGTGTGAGATAGGCTAGCTATATGGAGTTAGGTATATGATTAACAAGTTTCGAATGCATTCAATTAACTTTTTGATAGCTACTACTCGAAATAAATGCATTCAATTTTTTTTCTTCTTTGGATTTTTTGGTTCGCATCAAAATTCGTTGAAAGCCGAGACGACAAAAAATCCGATACTATTTTCGTTTCATATTAAGTGTCATTTTGTAAGTTTTTTTTTTACCCATTTATGTATCTCTTTAGAATTTTTGTTCAACTCACTTAAACATAAAGACGTGATAAAGATACAATTAAAAGTCACAAACGTATAAATTTGTCAAATAAAAGAATTCCACCCGGTTCAAGACGGTCGATGTGATGCTACATCTGATTGATATAAATATATATATATAACCATTTACTAAGCAAACATACGCATGAATGCGTATTATTATGTGTAAATCAATGGTTCAAAATCATCCGACCTATTTCCTCGAGTGTTTCATCTACAAAACCTTATATGTGGGGAATATTTGATTCGATCTATTTTAAAATCAGTTATCAGCTACCGAAATATCATTGAAGTCTAATAATTTTTGGAATGGTTTTGATTTTTTACTCCTTTGTTTTTGGATATCCGACCATTTATTATATGCAAGAGCGATTCTTGCTTTAGAGGCTGTTTGGCTAAGCTTATTTTAAACAACTGATAAGCTCTTACGTCAGATAAGGTGTTTTAAGAGCTGATAAGTTGTTACATCTTATTTTTAGGATTAATTTTTAGAGTGTTTGGATTATGAGCTTAATTCTTATTTTTACTCATTATAAGATCTTAAATAAAAAGGTGGGGTAGAGGTACTTATTTAAAAAGATTTTATTTGCTCTCCAACAGCTTATTTAAAAAAAAAATTAAGATATTTTCCTAAAACATTACCAAACACTTTGGAAGAGCTTATAAGCTCCAAAACATCTTATAAGTTCATTTTAACATCTTATAAGTTTAGCCAAACACCAACTTATCCTAGTTCAATTATTTTTACTACATAACCCACCTAATTTATACGCTGTAAATTTAATTTTTATTTCAGCCCATAAAAATATATATATTTCATCCAAAAACAAATTTAATACCAGATACACAAGATTTTCTCATTCTTTCTTGAATATAAGCCATTGATTTTCTTTGCCTCAGAAAATATATTCTTGAAATACTTTATATAACAAGTCTTTGGTGGAACGATTAACTTGCCAATGACTTACTATTTTAAAATTGGGGAAATTGGCTAGACACCCCTTATTCTAGACTTATATAGGTGAAGATCCATTCTATTAGATGAATATAGGTGTAGGTCCTTCATCAATTAAAATTAATTAAATTATTTATGTATAGACATAGATATCCCCAATTAATATTTTTATGTAATTAGTTAATTTTTAAAATTAAGGAAACAAATCCCACAAATCTCTCACTCTCTCTCCTCTCCACACCACACCACACGGTTACAACTCTCTCCCCTCACCCGCACATCTCTCTCTCTCTCTCTCTCTCTCTCTCTCTCTCTCTCTCTCTCTCTCTCTCTCTCTCTCTCTCTCTCTCTCTCTCTCTCTCTCTCTCTCTCTCTCTCTCTCTCTCATCCCCATTCCCCATTTCTCTCTCTCGCACACTTATATTATTTCTCTCTCTCAACTCTCAAGCCTTTAGCTAATTTGAATTAATTCTTCATTTATTTAAAAAAATCTTTAATTCTATTTTCATAATTATTTTATAGCAATCTTAATTATTAATTTTCTTGAGACCATATGTGTTGGATTTTTATTGTTACTTCGTATGTTCTCGATAGTATTGCATTTTTTTGTTTGCATTTTCTAATTAGTTTTATTTCTGCAAACAACATAATAAAAAATCGGACAACAAAATAAATTGCAACATAAAATAGAAAACTGCAAACTGCAACTTATAACTGAAAATTGTATTATCAAGCACCAAAAATAATTTGAAACAACAAATGAATGTGAATCACTAAACAGTAATTTTTTTTTGCGCTCTAGAGGACCTTTTACATGTTAGCAACATGAACAAAAAATGGATCATCTTTTATCTTTTTTGGACGAATACAAGTTGAAACGTTCTCGCGAGCATAAATATTTGTCACACACAAAGAGTGTCCAGTGCCGAAGTTCGACAGTGGGACATTCACCTAATGCAGCGGGAAAAAAATGTAACGAAAATCGCTCATATTCTTTCACACCATGAACTTTTTCACCATTGACATTGATTTCGTGGACGTCCGTATGCATTTAATATTCCTTTTACTCTCTTCGATGTTGTTGAACAATGGCTTGGTCCCTTTTTTTTTTTTTGACTGTTGAACGTAAAATAAAAAGAGAAAGTGGTTGAACGTTACAAAACAACAAATGTAATAATTGTAAATATTATCAACCACTAATTGCAAATTGCAAATACAAACGGTAAAGGTAAACTGTAAACGAAAAATGATAAAAAGGGAAGTATAAACTGTAAACAATGAAGTATAAACTGTAAAATGTAGAAATCCAAAACAAACATACTGAAATTCAATTTGCAAACTCATAACGGAGAAATGCAAATAGCAAAGTCAGAACACATAATTAGGTTCTTCAAATGTATTGTTTTAGAATAAACATAACCAATGTCGTAACATAAACAAACCCCTCAATTTACCTGATTTCGGGGATTGGAAATCATCATCCTCCTTTGCTGTTAAGGGGGGAAAAACGGGTTCTCAAATTATTATTGAAATATTTGAAATAAATAGCAAACAAACATAATACAAAAGCAAAAAAGGAACAAAATACAAAATTAATAATGAAAGAAAAAAATCAATATCGAAAACCCAACATGCAAATAAAATTTTACACAAAGGATCATTGATTACCAAGACTTAATCGTGTTTTGGCCATCGTATGAACTCCAAACAACAAACCCTAAACACCAGCCGTTGATTCCGAACAACAAACAATTTGTAAACAACAAACAAAACAAAGTCAAATTGGGCAACAGTAAATCGAACAAAGGCAAACGGAATAAAGGCAAAATACTCAGACCTGGTAATTTGTAAACAACAAACGAAACAAATGTAAATAGTGAACAACAAATTTGTAAACAGCAAACGAAACAAATGCAAATAGTGAACAACAAATTGAACAAAGACAAAATGCAAACGACCTGGTAAAACTGCAAACGATCAAACACCCAAATCTGTGGAAGGATTCAAAATTCGTGGTGAGATTTTCGCTTTGAAGAAACAAGGAAGAAATCGATTTCTAGATTTTTGCAATTATAATTTTCGGAACAACAAACCCTAAACACCAGCCGTTGTTTCTGAACAACAAGCAATTTGTAAAAGCACGCGAAACAAATGCAAATAGTGAACAGCACATCGAACGAAGACAAAATGCAAACGACCTGGTAGAACTGCAAACGACCAAACACCCAAACCTATGGAAGGATTCAAAATTCGTGGTGAGATTTTCGATTTGAAGAAACATGGAAGAAATCGATTTCCAGATTTTTGCAATTATAATTTTCGGAACAACAAACCCTAAACACCAGCTGTTAATTCCGAACAACAAGCAATTTGTAAACAGCAAACGAAACAAAATTCGTGGTGAGATTTTCGATTAGAAGAAACACGGAAGAAATCGATTTCCAGATTTTTGCAATTATAATTTTCGGAACAACAAACCCTAAACACCAGCTGTTGTTTCCGAACAACAAGCAATTTGTAAACAGCAAACGAAACAAATGCAAATAGTGAACATCAAATCGAACAAAGACAAAATGCAAACGACCTGGTAGAACTGCAAACGGCGATAAACCATCCAAACCTATGGAAGGATTCAAAATTCGTGGTGAGATTTTCGCTTTGAAGAAATAGGGAAGAAATCGAATTCCAGATTTTTGCAATTATAATTTTCGAATTTGCAGTATAATAGGGAGAACAATAGGGGATCTGATTTTGAAGATATATATTTTACCGTATATTAATAGGGATATTGATAGGGGTACTTTTGACAAATTATAAATACAAAAAATTGCTGGAAATTAGAATTTATTAGATGGATTTTAACACATATAATCTCTTATAGGAGGACCTATAGCAAATTGCCTCTTTAAAATTAGAGTTACATATTATTTTTGTTGATAAAAAAACTATTTTTTTTTTTTTAATTCGAATATCCATGCAAATCAAGAAGTTCTTGTTAATACAAATTAAAATTATTTATTTATTCTGATTATTTTTTACATACCTCCAAAAAAACAATTCGGGACGCTGCATCCGAACCCCAGTCGCTTTGAATTAGCCCACTCTCATCTATAATCGTGCCATCGCCACTGAATATATGTAATGAGTATATATTCCGACGACCCTATAATCCGTTTAACCAACTGATATTTACATTATTAAATAATCGACAGTCGCACGTCTCTTGAAATCGAAACTTAATTACAATACGATAAAATAGGTTAGATCGAATATACGAATATTATTATAATAAATAAATAAAATAAACGATTGGGTCATTCCATATTAGGAAAATTCATTATTCATATTGGATGATTGTCCCCTGCAGGCTGAGCTGCCATGCCTGAGTTGAAACAGACAGCACATATTACATATATCCTTCCAAATATTCATTAATTAATTAATTCTCTACAATTAATAATAAATAGGGACATGTTAAATTGCCTATTCGTCCCTCTGCACCACCATAATTATTCATAACGACTTTATTGCATTTTATAATTTATTCCAAATTCTCTTAATAATATATATTTTTGTTTAATTCTACGATATTTTTTTGGACTTTTGGAGTGAGTTTGTGGTAGGTCTGTTGTTAACCTGATGTTCAATTGGCTAGCTGGATTGACTAATTAACGAACGAGGTTAAGAAGCTCGGGTTTGTGTCAAATTTCGATTTTATCACCGGTCAACGACTTGGCTTTTTTATTGGACTTTGTTCGACATATATATATTGTGTCAATTGTTTATATATGCGCATAGGGAAAATTGCACATCACCCCTATAAATTTCTAATTAGCACGTTGCTCCATTAAATTGTTATTTTTGTTGCACATGCCATCCAAAAATTGGTTTTTGGGACAGAGTGCAACCAAAATTATATTTTGAAGGGCTAATATCCCTTTTTTTTTTTTTTTAGGGAGGAAAGTGCGAAAATATAAAATATATAGAAGGCGAAGTGCATTTTGTCCATATATATATATATATATATATATATATATATATATATATATATATATATATCTCGTTATGTGTGTGTGTGTACAAAGAAATTTAAATTTAGATTTAAAAGAAGCACTAAATTTAACAGTTGATCCAACTTGAGAGAAAATCACAGTTGGTTACAATTAATGTATACTGCAGCATTATTGATGTTTGTCATAAAAACAGGAAATTCAACTTGGGGGTTGGGGAGAAAGGAATAGGAAAAAATTACATAACGAAAACTCGAATATATTATTAATACATACATACATACATACATACATACATACATTATTCGATAATGTACGTGGTAATTATAAACGAAAACCACGAGATTAATTATATGTCCGTTGACGATTACATCGATCAAACACGTGCGATGCTGCTTCTCCGAATTACATACGCTAATAAATTAACTCGTGTTAGAATCCGGGAGGATTCTAATTTTGGTTTTTCAACACGAGTGCGAAAAACGTGTATAAAAACTAGGGAAGTTTCCTTAGTTCTTTAAACTCTTATTTTGTCATTAATTTATTTAATTGCCTAAGTGTTTTATTAACAAGGAATTTATTTGACTAAGACTTTCCTTGTTTGCATAACTCCTTGTTCCTTACATGAAGATTATATCTAACCTAATGGGCTCTAATTTTGTAGGGCTCCACTAATTCAAGTAAGGAAGTATAAGATGGGCAGCATCAACGTTGTAATACGTTGTCCCTTTTATTTGAGAGAAAAAACTCTTTTCTGCTCTTACGTTGCTGCTCCTGATTTGTGATCCTATTTCGAGAAGAAAAACACAGCAAAAGATTTGCTTCTTTCACGCGAAAAGAAGATCGGTTCTTCGGGAGGAGAACTCAGAAGATCTCGGGAGGAGGTCGACCCGCCGACTGAGGGACTCAGCGTTGGAGGAATTCCAACCGTGCGGATCAAGGGACGTGCTGCAAAGTGAAGATTGTTAATTCAGCGTAGGATACAAGAACGGCGTCGACAAAGAGGGAGTCTTTGCATTTCGATTAAGTCCTATTACTGTATTCGTAAAACTAAAGATTAGTAAATTTCATTTGCAGGTCCCCGTGGATGTAGGGTACAATTGTATCCGAACCACTTTAAAATTTGTGTCTTTTTATTACTGTTCCATTAACTGTTGCAACTCTTCGTAAAACAGTAGAACAGTAGCTAAAACTGAATCTGGGATTTATCGGACACAAATTTATAATTAATTTGCACGAAATAATTCTAACAATTGGCATCAAGAGCCTGTCACTAAATATATCTAGTGAGATTTTGGGAACTGATTACTCTTATTTTGTGCAGATATGAATACTCAACGAGAAGGATCTTCAACCACTCGTCCACCTCTTCTAATCGGCTCCAACTACTCATACTGGAAATAAAAAATGAAGATGTTTATCAAATCCATAGATGAGAGAGCATGGCGCGCCATCATAACTGGTTGGACACCTCCCATGATCAAAGGAGAAGACAAAGAGGAAGTTTTCAAACCAGAAGCAGATTGGAGTGATGGAGAAATACTACTCGCAAACTACAACTCGAGGGCCCTAAACGCAATATTTAGTGGTGTTGATGATAATCAATTCAAACTAATAGCGTCATGTGAATCTGCAAAGAGAGCTTGGGAAATTCTTCAAGTCACATACGAAGGAACGTCAACTGTAAGGACATCCAAGTTACAGATGTTGGCCACCAAATTCGAAAATTTGAAGATGGAGGAGAATGAGACGATCACTGACTTCCATGCTAAATTATGTGATATCTCCAATGAATCATACGCACTCGGTGAACCATACTCAGAAAGCAAATTAGTGAGAAAAGCGATGCGCTCATTACCTGAAAGATTCGCTTACCGAATTGCTGCCATTGAAGAAGTCAGAGACGTTGACACGCTCAAACTAGACGAACTCATGGGGAAACTTCTAGCACAAGAACTCAATCATGGTGAAAATCATCGTGAAAAGTCTAGAGAAAAGAAGATAGCCTTTCAAGCAGAAACATCATATGCAACGCCCCAAAATTCGTCAACTCAAGAAGATGAGCAAACAGTTGAAGAATCCTTGGCACTACTATCGAAAATTTTTGGGAAATTTCTCAAAAAGATCGGAAAAAGGGGAAATCTTCCAAGCACAGGGAAACCCGTGAACTTTCAAAATTCTAAGAGAAATTCAAATCAAGATAACTCAGAGGAGTCAAAACCAAGAAGAATACAATGCCGACAATGCGAAGGCTTTGGTCACATTCAATCAGAATGCGCAAACACCCTGAAGAAAAAGAAGAAAATGTCACTTACTACTGTTTGGAGCGATGAAGAAGAATCTGATGATGACCAAGGAAACAACGATCAAGTCACTAACTTTGTAGCATTCAGCAGCAAAGTTCCTCTGGACAGCTCAGAATCAACTGTTGCTTCAACTGTTGCAACAGACTGTGAAACAGAATCCAGGTATGAAAATATGTGTTCTGATTATGACAAAAATCTAAACGAAAATTCTTCTTTTGCAGAGGATCCGAACAGCAGCAGTGATGAGGAAGAACCAACCTTGGATGAAGTAAAGGAGGTATATGAAAAAATGTACCAAAAATGGCTCGACGTCGTTAAGGTAAATAACTTCCTGGAAAAGGAGAAGTTTGTGCTTGTAGAGGAAAACAAGACACTAAAGGTAAGAATCTCTACTCTTGAGGAAAGGGTCATATCTAGTGATCAAGAGAAAAATAGTTTGCAGGCTAAACTTACTCAAACTCAAGAAGCAATTGCAAAATTGAACTTGGGTAGAGGTAATCTAGATGAAATCTTAAGCAACAACAAGCCAAACTATAATCGTCTAGGCATAGGAGGGAGTCAGCTACCCAAAGTTGATCTGAAGCGAAAGGAAGATCAAAACAGAAAAATCAACTTTGTTAAACAAGCTTCTGTCTCACAAACAGTTGCAACTGTTGAAGCAACGAAACACAATTCAAAGAAAAGGTTTATTCCCACTTGTTTTTTCTGTCAAAATCCAGGTCACATACGTCCTAGATGTTTCAAATATTTAAAACTTGTGAAAAAGCTTGTGGCTCGTTCTCTTTACTCTGCTAGGGCTGATTATTTTCCTTCACCCTCTCAAAAACCCAAAAATAAAATTGATATTTCCAATAGACCTCAGCAAAAAATTTGGGTTGAAAAGTCCACGTTTAAATGCTTATCTGCGATTACTTCTTTAAAAGCAAGTACTACTAATGATTGGTATTTTGACAGTGGGTGTTCACGACATATGACCGGTGTTAAAGAGTTTCTGAAAAACTATCAACAAATCACCGGTGGAGCTGTTACCTTTGGAAACGGAAAAAAGGGTGAAGTGCTAGGGAAAGGATCGCTAAATCATGAGAATCTGCCAAAGCTGAAGAATGTACTACTTGTAGAAGGACTCACGTCAAATCTGATAAGCATCAGCCAGCTATGTGATCAAGATCTTGAAGTTAGATTCAACAAATTCGCATGTCGAGTATTAGACAAAGACGAGAATTGTGTTATTCAAGGAACTCGATCATCTGACAACTGCTATATTCTTGTCTCTGCTGGTATGAACTGTTTCAACAGTCTGTCAGACTCTACAGTGCTTTGGCACAAAAGGTTAGGACATCTGAACTTTGATAATCTCGTAAAAATTTCCAGCAGTGAGTATGTTAGAGGGCTGCCCAAACTCACTAAAGAAATAGGAAAAATCTGTGGTGATTGCAAAATGGGTAAACAAATCAAAAGTTCACACAGGGCTTTAGCTAATGTGAGAACCAGTGGAAACCTAGAACTTCTACACATGGACCTTATGGGACCAATGCAAGTAGAGAGTATAGGTGGAAAACGGTACATATTTGTGTGTGTAGATGATTTTTCTAGATTTACTTGGGTAGAATTTATTAAGGAAAAATCTGATTCTTTTGATGTGTTTAAAAAATTATGCAAAAAGGTGAGTGTTGAGAAACAGCAGAACATCGTGAGAATTAGGAGCGATCATGGGAGAGAATTTGAAAATTCCTTATTTACTAACTTTTGTGAAAAATATGGAATATCTCATGAATTCTCCGCACCTAAAACACCTCAACAAAATGGAGTGGTTGAACGCAAAAACCGCACTCTGCAAGAGATGGCCAGGGTCATGATGAACGCAAAGGAGATCGCTCCTCGTTTTTGGGCAGAAGCAGTTAACACTGCATGTCATATTATAAATCGAGTCTATCTTCGACCAGGTACCACTAAAACTCCGTACGAAATTTGGAAAGGTAAAAAACCCCAACTCAACTATCTTCGTACTTTTGGTTGTACTTGTTATATCTTGAATGACAGAGAACAGCTTGGGAAATTCGATGCTAGAAGTGATCAAGGAATATTCTTAGGCTACTCTCGAAATAGCCATGCGTATAGAATATTTAATCTTAGAACAAAATCTGTGATGGAATCTGCATATGTTCAATTTGATGATTTTAGCAATGATGCAGGACCACTGGAAGAGGAACCAACAAAGGAATCGGAAAACAGCTCCAGTGTCGCACCAACAGTTCCAACAGTTGATGCAGCCTCTACCAATTCAGAAGAAAGTGACGTCAATTCTGAAACAGGAGACGAAGCTGAAGTCAGGCCTCTCGAATTGGATGATCAAACTCACAAGGAACCCTCAAGAAGAGTCAAGAAGAATCATCCAGTGGATCAAGTCATTGGTTCGGTAGAAGAAGGAATTCAAACCCGAGGTAAACCCAAGGTGAATTACAAGGAAATGGCAAGGTATGTTTGTTTCACTTCGACTATAGAACCCAAAAACGTCAAAGAAGCCTTATTAGATGAATATTGGATTCAAGCCATGCATGAGGAACTGGAACAATTCGTTAGGAATGACGTTTGGGTCTTGGTCCCTAGGCCTGACAATGTCAATATAATAGGTACAAAATGGGTTTTTAAAAATAAGTCTGATGAACACGGAAATATCGTTCGTAACAAAGCTAGATTAGTTGCTCAAGGCTATAGTCAAATCGAAGGCATTGACTTCGATGAAACTTTTGCACCTGTTGCTAGACTAGAATCTGTTCGATTACTCCTAGCCATTGCTTGTTTTCTAAAAATCAAACTTTTTCAAATGGATGTCAAAAGCGCCTTCTTAAATGGTATTTTAAAAGAAGAAGTTTATGTTGAACAACCCAAAGGATTTCAAGATCCACATTATCCCAAGCATGTTTTCAAATTAAACAAAGCCCTGTATGGTCTCAAACAAGCGCCTCGAGCTTGGTATGAGCGTCTTACAGAATTTTTATCGCACAAGGGATACACTAGGGGTAGCGTCGATCGAACTCTTTTCTTTAAAAAATCAAAGGGAGACATCCTGATTGCTCAAATTTACGTAGACGATATCGTTTTTGGATCTACCTCGCAAACAAAAATCGAAGAATTTGTTAAACAAATGTCTAGTGAATTTGAAATGAGCATGGTTGGGGAACTCACGTATTTTTCAGGTCTTCAAGTTAAACAAATGAGTGATGGAATTTTCATAACTCAATCCAAGTATGCAAAAAACCTTGTCAAACGTTTTGGTTTGGAATCTGCAAAAACTGTTAGAACTCCCATGGGAACGAACGACAAACTGTCGCGACAGTTTGATGCAACAGCTGTAGATCCCACACTTTATCGAAGCATGATAGGTAGTCTTTTGTATCTTACTTCTAGCCGACCAGATATATGCTATAGTGTTGGAGTTTGTGCCAGGTATCAATCCAATCCCAAGGAATGCCACCTTAGTGCTGTAAAACGAATCATTCGCTACGTAAGTGGAACAATTGATTTTGGTATTTGGTATTCTATGGATACTAACACAACACTTGCAGGCTTTAGCGATGCTGATTGGGCAGGTGATGCAGATGACCGAAAAAGCACAACTGGAGGATGTTTCTATCTTGGTAACAATCTCGTGTCCTGGTACAGCAAAAAACAGAATAGTATCTCGCTTTCCACTGCCGAATCGGAATATATCGCCGCAGGTAGTTGTTGTGCCCAACTCTTATGGATGAAACAAATGGTATGTGATTATGGTATTAGTCAAGATTTATTGCATATTTATTGTGACAATATGAGTGCAATTAATATTTCCAAGAATCCAGTACAGCACTCTCGAACTAAGCATATCGAAATCCGGTACCACTTCATTAGAAATCTGGTAGAGGAAGGAACTGTCTCATTAGAGTATGTCACAACAGAAAAACAACTTGCTGACATCTTTACTAAACCCCTTGATGCACATAGGTTCGATTCCTTGCGAAATTCGCTTGGAATCTGTATTGTTTGACCTGTGCAGTTGCATAAACTGTTGCAACAGTCTGTGTCCAGACTTGCAACTTTTAGGTTTTTATGGACACATCACACATACTGCATTTTGTTCATCTAAGTTATGCATTAGTCATGCTGCATGTGATGAAAACTCTTGTGTATTGGATACTATCTGTACTTTCGAACTTTGTGAGGTAAAACTTCATCAATCCCCGAATGATGGCTATAGAGACTTTAGTTTATTTAATACTCTTCACAATCTCGTCATGGTTTAACACTTACATAAGGAAAAGCTGCCTCTCCAAATGAGTGAAAGCTACTCTTGAATCTTTTTTTTTAAACTATATATAATAAATTGGTCTGTGAATAGTTCGAAGCCTTTTTGAGTTGAGTTAGTAAATCACGTGGCCGAAAGCTCCTACAAGGCTCAAATAGAAAGCCCAGGGGACTACACATTGCACGACCATTGTAAACTTTTATATGGTCAGTGAATAGTTCGAAGCCTTTTTGAGTTGAGCCGGTAAACCTCATGACCGAACACTCACCACACGACTCAATTAGAAAGCCCAGGGGACTACACATTGCACGACCACAACTATCTCGCTAATTAAATTGCTCTGCTCTTCATGAAAAAGCTACCATTAGTAGGGTGTGTATGCTACCTAATAAGAGAGTTTTTGTGCTTGATTTGAGGGTATTAAATTTATTGTTAGTCTCGTTAGTTTATATTTTGGAGCTTGCTTTTTGTTAAAATTGAAGATAAACCCCATGGGTTTGAAAGTCCTAATAGTATCCTATTCACTCGTGTTTACTCACTCATATTCTCTTTCGTTCTCTCACGTCTATTTTTTTTTTCGTCCTAGTAATTTAATTCTGCATATTAGGCATATACATAATAATAAAAAAAAAAAAAAAAAACGGGGTGGGTTCGTATATGTTTTGGCGGCAATCATTTTTTTTGAAGTCACCCACTTTTTTGAGCATTTTTTTTCTTCTCGAAGTTTTCTTGAACTGTGTTGGGCTTCATATGTGAAGGTTGAGAGTTGCTGTACCTGAATTTAATTTTCATAAAATTGCTCTCCTTGTTGGCAGAATAATATTTGCAATTTCTTCACTATAATCTTCCTAAATTGCTAAAATACCCATGAGAAGACCAACAGTTACCCATGTTTATGCCCCTTTTCGTTTTTTTTTCTCCAATTTGGTTTTTTTTCTCTACTGCTCTCTTTTCCTTCCTCCTCCTTTGCAGCAAATCACAAACCTGCACTCAAATCAAAGGAATCCAAGAGCACAGTTATGGGGAAACGAAAAAGCACCGGTGGATCGTCTTCTTCGTCCAAACGACGACCATCTCGACCAGCAACCACGTCTTCGGCAGCTCCTCCGCCGCGTCACCATCTCCTCCACTGCCACACTCGCCGGCTGCCCAATCGTCACCACCACCGTGTGCACCGCCATCGCAACCACCGCACCGGCTTCACCCCCACCGCCGCCATCCTCGTCGGTCAACAAAGGCAAGGGCCTTGCCACCACACCACCGCCGCTCCGTCGCTCCCGTCGACGTGCTACTCACTCTGCCTCGTCTTCCGCTCAACCCACCACCTCTGATGACTCTGCACCCGATCCCGTGGTGCCTATATCTGCCGTCGATGCCTTTAATTCTCGGTTCTTTCTCCGAGCGAATCAAATCCGATGGCGTCTGTCAAGTGTTTCATGATTTTTATGCCAACCTACCTAGTGGGGTCTCTGATTGTCGAAGTCGTTTTTACGAAGAAGAAACTCGACTATTTTACTGCCCTTGCTCAGAAAGGGGGAGATTATTCTTGAGGGGGAGTTGACAACGAAGCATCAACCCAGGAGGAACCGCATACAGGGGGAGCTGATGCAGCTGCTGGAACTACTACTGATCCAACTGTTGTTGCTCCAACTGTTCCAACAGTTGATGGTACAACAGCTGAAGTTGATACGAATGATGACGAGGAGTTGTTCGTTGATGCTGAATATATTCTGGATTAGTTTTTTTGTGGTTGTCGAATTCATTTTCTGACCAACGGCCTCTAATAGTCTGCTAGGCTTAACTTTTTCTTGTTTTGTTAACTGCTGCTTTCTTTAACTGTTCTAACAGTTACTCTATTATGCAGTCTAATGTTTTGTCAGGTATTTGATCAAGGGGGAGGACTTGATTATAATAAATAGATGACAAAGGGGGAGATTGTTAGAATCCGGGAGGATTCTAATTTTGGTTTTTCAACACGAGTGCGAAAAACGTGTATAAAAACTAGGGAAGTTTCCTTAGTTCTTTAAACTCTTATTTTGTCATTAATTTATTTAATTGCCTAAGTGTTTTATTAACAAGGAATTTATTTGACTAAGACTTTCCTTGTTTGCATAACTCCTTGTTCCTTACGTGAAGATTATATCTAACCTAATGGGCTCTAATTTTGTAGGGCTCCACTAATTCAAGTAAGGAAGTATAAGAAGGGCAGCATCAACGTTGTAATACGTTGTCCCTTTTATTTGAGAGAAAAAACTCTTTTCTGCTCTTACGTTGCTGCTCCTGATTTGTGATCCTATTTCGAGAAGAAAAACACAGCAAAAGATTTGCTTCTTTCACGCGAAAAGAAGATCGGTTCTTCGGGAGGAGAACTCAGAAGATCTCGGGAGGAGGTCGACCCGCCGACTGAGGGACTCAGCGTTGGAGGAATTCCAACCGTGCGGATCAAGGGACGTGCTGCAAAGTGAAGATTGTTAATTCAGCGTAGGATACAAGAACGGCGTCGACAAAGAGGGAGTCTTTGCATTTCGATTAAGTCCTATTACTGTATTCGTAAAACTAAAGATTAGTAAATTTCATTTGCAGGTCCCCGTGGATGTAGGGTACAATTGTATCCGAACCACTTTAAAATTTGTGTCTTTTTATTACTGTTCCATTAACTGTTGCAACTCTTCGTAAAACAGTAGAACAGTAGCTAAAACTGAATCTGGGATTTATCGGACACAAATTTATAATTAATTTGCACGAAATAATTCTAACAACTCGTTATACCATCTACGAGACACACGTACGAAAACAAAGGCGCAATAAATAATTATATATCTAGTGATGAATAATATTGATAGTATTTTTGATTCTTTTGAGTCCGATGGAGAGCCTCCAAGCATTCAAAAGAGAATCGGGTAACAAAGAGGCGAAGAACCATTGAATCGAGTGAGTCCAGTAAGGTGTACACCTGGCTTGATCGTGACCGATGAATCGAATTGCCGATTCTACGTACTTTTCCGCTGTTGGTATGAATACCGATGATTTTCCTACAGCTGCAACTTCTGATGCCATTTTTGTTGATACATACAGTGGTACCTGCAATATATTATCACATTAATTTCACACATTATATATTAAAAAAAATAAAAAATAAAAAATATAATAAAGAAAGAGAATTTTGTTTTATATATATATATATATATATATATATATATATATATATATATATATATATATATATATATACCTGACACTGAAAATCTATTCCATGGCGCTTGTACTCCACGTACAGGCTCCTGGATAACTGATCAGTGATCAACATATCTGCAAGTTATCGATCAGTTAATTTTGGTAAATTTACAATTCTCAAATGTGATCTATTTATGGAGCCGACATTTTTTTTACTGACTTAATTCCATTTTGCACCTTTCAAATATATCATTTTGGCATTCTGAACCCTTGAAAAAATTAATAACACTTTGCACCCTATAAAATCATATATAATACACTTCTAATTAATTTTTAAAGCTAATGAAGGTAATCTTAATATTTTTAGGGGTACGTATTTTTTTAGGATGTAAAATGTCAAATCGTTTTTGTCTTACATTTATCAATCTTTTTTAAAGTACAAAGTACAAATAAATAAATAAAATCTTATCAATATATTTAATTATTTTCACAAAAATGTATTTTACAAATAACAAAAAAAACAAAAACCCTTGAGCTATTTTATTATCAAGACCTTTGAAAAGTATATTTTCTTTGTTAATGTATATTCTTAGGAAATAAGTTAGGGATTTGATTTGATATACTTTACATAAGTTAGGAGATTTGATTTCATTGTAATTAGTAATTTCCTTGTATACCTTTCTCTCTATGTGTATAAATAGTGCCTCCTATGGAGAAGAATACACATCAATTTTTCCTCAATTCAATTAACATGGTACCAAGAGCCAATCTCTGATCTTCTAGCAATTTTTGGTTTCTCTATGGTGTTTTCATCTTCTTCGTTTCTCGCTTCCGCCGAAACACCATAAAACCACTGTTGTGCGTGCGTCATTGCTCCGATTCAGATTCTGATCATACCACCAAGATCGTCGTTAAACGATCAACTCATCGGTGAAAATCAGACTGCCATCGGAGACCGCACGCGCCCTCACGCGCCCCGAGAAGGTTCTGCGCACAGTTTCACGCGCCACCGTACCGCCGCCGAAGATTTTTCACGTGCCACGCGCCTCCACGCGCCACTCACGCGCCTTCACGCGCTCTCACGCGCCGCCGTACTGTCGCTGAAAATTTTCACGTGCCGATCACGCGCCTCACGCGCCCCGCGTCTGCTCTTTGGCTGCTTTCTGTGACGTCATCGCTGACATCATCCTCCTCTAGCAGTGACGTCACCGGTGCTTTGTCATCGCTGAGTCAGCTCGCCACGTCAGCACCAGTCATCTCGCCACATCAGCATTGGTAATCTGTTGACTTTGACTTTTAGGTCATTTTTACCCGATTTTTCGTGTAGATTTCAGTTTTTACGTCCGTTTTATTAAAAAAAAAATGGATAAAAGAGATAATTTTCTCCCTCGACCCATCAATAGTACTCTAGAAGGAACCAAGAATTACTTGTCATGGTCTCAAGCTATGAGAAGTTTTCTTAAAGGTCGAATGCTTTGGCAATATTGTACTGGTGCAATCAACATTCCTGTTCAAGCGAAAGATGAAGCCGACTCTGCCTTTGTTGGTCGTACAATTGAGTGGGACAGCCACAACCATATGATTCTTACATGGCTCAGAAATACATTCATTCCTTCAATTTCCAACTTATTGGGCAGTTATGACGATGCCAAATCCGCATGGGACATGCTAGCGACACGATATTCAACTTCTCATGGATCTATGAAATATCAGTTGGTTGTTGCATTGCACCAACTTCGCCAAGAACCAGGGCAATCCATCAATGATTATTACGATCAGTTCCGCTACATATGGGACCAAATTGATTTGTCTGAACCAACTTGGGCATGCTCTAAAGATGCTCAACTTTGTGTTGCTGTACGAGACGAATTTCGTCTTTATGAATTTTTAATGTCTCTTGACAAAGCATTTGAACCGGTCCGAGGTCAGCTTCTCAATCGTAGTCCGCTCCCTTCTCTTGATATAGCTGTTAATGAGTTGGTACGAGAAGAAACACGTCTTGCAACTCTTCAAGTGCAGACTAAGATCAATGTCCTCGCAGTTGCTCCCCCTATCAACACAGAGCAACCTTCTCATTCCGGATTCGATAGTCGGCGTAGACAGTCCATCAAGAAATTTTGCAACTACTGCAAACGCCCGGGCCACACCATTGATACATGTTATCGTCGAAACAACTCCACCGTTGCTGTTACTGAGTCCACTCCGCCAATGACTTCCACCTCAGCTGTGTCTCAGTCTTCTGGATCCACTATACATCTTACATCACCTGAACTACAAGATATAATAGCTCAGGCTATTCGTATGGCTGGTAATGCATCTCTTTCCACTGCTCTCTCAGTCCTGCCTGGTAAGTCTCAAACTTGGCTTTTCGATTCCGCATGTTGCAACCATATGACCCCTCATTCATCCTTGTTTTCTAAACTTGGACCTGCTCAACACCCTTTAAATATTCACATAGCAGACGGTTCCACTTTACATGGTAAAAACTTAGGGCCTGTTTCAACTCCCAATATTCTTGTTCCCGACGTTTTTCACATTCCTGATCTATCTTATAATCTATTTTCTGTGGGACAATTAGCTGAACTAGGCTACCGTCTTACTTTTGATTACTCTGGATGTATTGTTCAGGATCCGAGGACGGGACAGGAGCTTGGGACCGGGCCTAGAATTGGGCGTATGTTTCCCGTGGATAACCTTCGTCTTCCACCTGTTGCTCCCATCTCTGTTGCTGCTGCTGTTACATCTACATCTTCTTCACCTTCTCTTGTTCTATGGCACTCTCGCCTTGGTCATGCTCCTACATCTCGTCTTCAGCACTTAGCTTCTAAAGGTCTGTTAGGTTCTGTGTCTAAAGAACATTTTGATTGCACCTCGTGTCAGTTAGGAAAACAACCAGCCTTACCATTTAGTACTAGTTCATCAGTTTCTAATAAAATTTTTGACTTAATTCATTCTGATGTTTGGGGTCCCTCCCCCGTTACTAGTATTGGTGGCTCGAGATATTTTGTTGTCTTCATTGATGATTATTCTCGTTATAGTTGGATCTTTCTTATGAAATCTCGCTCAGAACTATTGTCCATATATAGTAATTTTGCAAAAATGGTTGAAACTCATTTTTCACAGCGCATCAAAACTTTTCGATCTGATAATGCTCTTGAATATACTCAAAATGCCTTTCAAAATATCCTTCATTCCTATGGCACTGTTCACCACCTTAGTTGTCCAGGGACCTCTCAGCAAAATGGTCGAGCCGAGCGAAAACTTCGTCACATTCTTGACACTGTTCGTGCTCTCCTTCTCTCTGCGAAAATTCCCTCCCCATTCTGGGGTGAAGCTGCCTTGACTGCAGTTTATGCTATCAATCGTTTACCAAGTCCTGTTATCCAAAATGAAACTCCATACGAGCGCCTCTTTATGAAATCTCCAAACTATCATCAACTCCGTTCTTTTGGTACAACTTGTTTTGTCCTTCTTCAACCACACGAACACAACAAACTCGAGCCTCGGTCTCGCCTTTGTTGTTTTCTTGGTTATGGAGAAACTCAAAAGGGCTATCGGTGTTATGATCCTATCTCTCATCGTCTTCGTGTCTCTCGTCATGTTGTCTTTTGGGAACATCGTCTTTTTGTTGAACTTTCACATTTTCGTCCTTCTTTGAGTACCTCATCCGAGTTAGATATATTTTCGAATAATTCTCCTTATCCTATCGACTTGTTTGAAAATACTCCTATTCCTCGCTCCAGCACAACCCCAAATGAACAAGTGTAGAATGAACAGGTAGAACACGCACTGCCCAGCTCTGACCATGAGTCCCTTGCTCCTGCTCCGCCTGAGGATCTTACAGACCATGCACCACCGCGTCATTCAAATAGGGTAAGATCTATTCCTTCTCATCTACTTGACTATCATTGTTACACTACTCTTGCCACTTTGCACGAGCCTCACTCCTATCATGAGGCTTCCACCAACCCTTTATGGCAAAATGCCATGAGAGAGGAACTTGATGCATTATCTAAAAACCATACTTGGGATCTTGTTACTCTCCCTCCTGGACAGTCTGTTGTTGGATGTAAGTGGATCTACAAGATCAAGACTCGCTCTGATGGATCCATTGAGAGATATAAGGCTCGTCTTGTTGCAAAGGGTTTTACTCAAGAGTATGGAATTGATTATGAGGAGACATTTGCTCGAGTTGCTCGAATCTCTTCAGTTCGCGCTCTCTTGGCTGTTGCCGCTGCTAGTCGATGGGATCTATTTCAGATGGATGTTAAAAATGTATTTCTAAATGGAGAACTATCTGAAGATGTCTATATGCAACCTCCGCCAGGACTCTCTGTTGATTCAAACAAGGTCTGTCATCTTCGTCGTGCACTTTACGGTCTTAAACAAGCCCCTCGAGCTTGGTTTGCCAAATTCAGCTCCACTATATCTCATTTGGGTTACTCTGCCAGTTGTTATGATTCTGCCTTATTTCTCCGTCGTACTGACAAAGGCTCCATCTTCCTCCTCTTATATGTGGATGATATGATCATAACTGGTAATGATCCTAGTGGAATTCAAGAATTGAAGGATTTTCTGAGTCAACAGTTTGAAATGAAAGATCTTGGTCACCTCAGCTACTTCTTGGGACTTGAGATTACTCACTCTAAGGATGGTCTTTACATTACTCAGGCCAAATATGCATCTGACCTCTTATCTCAAGCCGGCCTCACTGATAGCAAGATCATTGATACTCCCGTTGAACTCAATACTCACTTGACTCCCGCAGGGGGGACACTGTTGTCGAATCCGTCACTTTACAGGCGTTTGGTGGGCAGTCTAGTCTATCTTACTGTCACTCGTCCTGATATCTCATATGCGGTTCATCAAGTGAGTCAATATCTATCTGCTCCAAGATCGCTTCACTATGCTATGCTGCTGTTCTACGCATCCTTCGATATCTAAAGGGTACTCTTTTTCATGGTCTTTTCTACTCTACTGAGTCACCTCTAGTTCTTCGAGCATTCTCCGATAGTGATTGGGCTGGAGATCCCATGTTAATGTATATTCTTAGGAAATAAGTTAGGGATTTGATTTGATATACTTTACATAAGTTAGGAGATTTGATTTCATTGTAATTAGTAATTTCCTTGTATAGCTTTCTCTCTATGTGTATAAATAGTGCCTCCTATGGAGAAGAATACACATCAATTTTTCCTCAATTCAATTAACATTCTTCTAAACATTTCTACCAAATATTAACTATTTACAATAAAAGATCCATGAATCATTAATTTTTCTGTGAAATTTTATTTTATAAGAAATTGTAATTTTTTCCCATAAATTCATTATTTTAGTTTGCATTTTATATGGTCCAATATATGTCCGAGGTAGAAAAAAATAATTATAATTTAATTTGTTATTTTACATTCTTGAAATAAAATATTAATACAACAAATTACCCTCATTAATTAAGTTAATTGTATTGAGAAAGCACGCTAGCATTAATACTAATAGTGTTCTGAGTGCATGTGACCTCGACACGTTGCCGGCTGCACCCGCCGCCGCCTGCGGCGGCGGGATTAATTTATTAATGAATGAAAAATCTTACCCTTTGGTGGCGGCGTAGATGGCGTAGAGTGGATGGGAAGGTACAATCGCCGATGCACCGGAACCAATATTAACGACGGCGCCTCTTCCCCTCGCCACCATACCCGGTACCACAGCTCCGGTGACAAAGGTTGTCCCGATGACATTAACCCTAACAAGATTCATCCATATTTTCTCATCCACCTCGTCGAAATACATCGCCTCCGGGTACGTAACCCCGACGTTGTTTATCAGAACCCCGATATCAAGACCCTTCACCGCCTCCTTCATTCTTGAAACTCCGGCGACCACGTCGCCGTAGAAATCCAGCTCGAAAATCTTGACGTCGATGTCGGGGTACTCGTTTCGGATTTCCGAAGAAACCCTTTTGAGCTTAGCTGAGTTCCGGCTAACTAGGACGAGGTTCAGGCCCATTCCGGCGAGTTTGAAGGCGAACGCTTTGCCTATACCGTCGGTGGAGCCGGTGATTAGTGCCCACGCGCCGTAGCTTCTCAGATCTTTCGCCGGTCGGAGAAAAATGTTGTAAAGCCATGTCAGAAGAGAAGTGGAGTTCTTGAAGAGAGAGAGGAAACCAAGACAAGAAATAAGTATAATCCATAATGGCTGAGTTTTTAGGTAATCCAGTGTGCTCGAAAACATTTTCCGATCGAGCTTCGATTTTACGAATTCGTATCTAGAGAGTCGCTCGACCGATTACTTTGATTTAGCAGTATAAATAGGGTTTTTAATTATGTATATATGCATGAAAAATGTTCTTTCTAAATACACTGTGTAATATATATATATATATATATATAAAAGTTACTTATTGCTGATAGTTAGATGCTACATCTACATCTGATCATTACTAAGTGAATCTGAATTGTAGATTTCATAAAATAACTACCTACTAATAACCCACATACATATGGGTGTGTGTGAGAAATTATGTGTAAATCTACGATTAAAATATATCCAAATAATTAGATGTAGCATCTAATTTCTCGCGTAATAGTTTATGTCTTTTATATATCTTCTAATAGCAAATAAAGAAAAAATATATACATATTTCCATAGAGTCAAAAACATTGGGGAACAAAAATATTACTGTCAATTGTATCGATTTGCCTCCTTGTATTTAAAAAATTGTCTCACTGTGGTTATCGCCGTTAGTTTTTAGACATTTACCGTTAATATCATTTGATCAAAGTCTGAAAACTACAAAAAAATCACCCCTTCCAATTTAAATAATTATTAAAAAAACTAAAAGATTTAAAAATGTTATATTTTAAGGATGCAAAGTGGGATTAAGCCGAAATAAAACTACAAAAAAATCACCCCTCGTTATCTTGAATTATTATTATTATTATTTTTAATAATTATTTAAACCGGGAGGGATGTTGTTTTTGTAATTTTATAGCTTAGACCAAATGGTGTTAAGGTCAAATGTCTGACAATTAAGAGTGAAGACTACATTGAAATAATTTTTCAAGTACATGGAACGCATCGATGAATTCAAATATAAAATAAAGTAAAGTTATATGAAGACAAAGTATAAGGGGAGCGTGGAATTTACAATTATTATTATTATTATTATTATTATTATTATTATTATTATTATTATTATTATTATTATTATTATTAAAAAAGTTCCTTTTATTTTGTTTTCAGAATCTTGTCTTTTCATGGGTCCGGGCTGATTGTTAAAAAGAAATAGATTGCGACTTTTATTACTGTCCACATACCTTTTCTTCATATATATTTTCACCTATATTTATAAAATTAACTATGTTTTATTTTTTTACGGAATAAATTGCGACCACTTATGAGGTAATGTTAAATTACGAAAAAATCATCCATGTTAATAATTACAATTACCATTCCATTATGAATTTTCTACATTTTGTGGAATGTTCAATAGTTTGTACTCGTTTTACGCAAAAATACAGTTTCTAATGCACCACAATCTGATATTTACGAACCGACAGACATATCTTATTTCAAAATGTGGAGCTCGAACGGCTACAAAATGGAGAATATTCCACATAATGTAGAAGATTCCACTAAATTTGACATCACAAAAGCGTACTTGTAAGAAATTCAAAATTGAGGGGTGATTGTAATTACCTAATCATGAGGTGTTTTTTCGTAATTTGACTTTCTCTCAGGGCGACCGTCATTTACCCTTTATATATATATATATATATATATATATATATATATATATATATATATATATATATATATATATATATATATATGTATATGTATATATATATAAAATGAGGTTGAAAGATTTGTGCTTTTTATCTCAAGTATTTATCAGTAAAAAGGAGGTTACAAAATTTGTCCTCTGTATTAGCGACAGTAATTCACTATAGTAAAAGGTACGACTTTTTATTTACAAAAGGACAAAAATTAAACTCCGGCTGATTTAGAAGGGGGATTTGAAATATAAAACAAAAATCCAATAATTGGAAGAGCTTTAAAGCTTATTTCCATTTCATTTTGAAAAAAAAAAATATTGTTTTGAGAAATAATATAGTAGTTTATTTATATTTTGTTCCCACATTTGTTTGTATTTACTGTATTTTGTCAAACTCTTTTTTGAATTTTGTTGCATTTTTCTGCAAAAATTTAAAGAAGATAGAATAATATTGTGAAGATATCCATCACATCCGAATTTGGAACAAGAGATTGCAAATTTATTAATTTCTAAAATTTTTGAAATTCCGCCAATTCCAAGCTATACCGAAATCAGGATGATTTTTTGCATTCCGATTTTTTTGGCACATAAATTGGAGCCCATTTTTTATTTTCGAAAAAGATTGGAAATTTTCTAAAAAAGTCAATTTCGATCTATTCCGTCCGATTTCCACCCCTAGCCCAAATCAAAACGTATATATTCTGAAAAAATATTAAAAGAATAATTTTGAAATAAAGTAATATGTATTTGTTTTATAATGAATACAATTTTGTTTTACTGCACATCCAACTCATGTTTAAACGAGAGGGAAATTTTTAAAATTGTTTGGAGAAAGTCTTTAAAAATCTTAACGAAACATTGATTAAATTGTTATGAAGGGTGGAAATAAAATAAAATGAGAATTAAACATTGCTAATTTCATTAAATTGTAATAATTCATTTTAAATTTAGGAAAGAGAGAAGTTATTTTTTTTGTAAGAAAAGATGATGAATATTATTAGGTAATATGTGCCAAATGGGTAGGAAGTGTAACACCTTCCGTGCAAGAGTGACCATAATATTTAGCTATCGCGTGGGCCAAACAATTTCCCGAGCGTTTAATATATTCAAAACAACAAGATGAAAAGGAAGACGCATCACAATACTATTCTCAATGTACGCACCAAAGGATGTCGAGTTGACGGAGCAGTCCCGTAGGGTTTGGATAACCGAGAGATTATCACCTTCAATGATAACTTTGGGCCATTCAAATTCTTTAGCTTTTACCAGAGCTCGGAGAACCGCATGAGCCTCTCCGTCTATCGCCTTTGGACGTCCGGGAATTTTATATGCAGGCCACCAGACACATTTACCACTATTATCTCGAGCAATGCACGCTAGGGAGTAGAATGTTTCTCCCACCGGAAATGCGGCATCTACATTAATTTTTATCACTCCTTTTTCCGGTGGCTTCCAATAAGCTGGATGACTTCTACTCTGAAGCTGAAGGGCTTTAGTCATTCCCTGGAAAGAGAGAAGTTATATCATATATGAAGTAGTCATTACTCATTAGTCATTACTATATATTATTCACTGCTGGGGTGTATGTAGAAAAGTCAAAGGGAAGGACACGTGCCATCCGTCAATATAACCACTAACCACCTATTCAATGGCACGGACTAGCGCTTCGAAGCTGGATCGAGTTTGTTAAACATAATTAATTGGCTTGTACGATTTACATTTTTTGTGTAATTTTGTGAATTATTGCACGAGAAATTGGTATTCTGGTACTCTCTCTCTCTCACGCGCGCATACACACACATGTACGGTTCCCGAATTTCGAGTTTGCACCGGACCACCGGCGGTCGGTTCTTCTTTCGTATCTATCACGCGCGCACACACGCACATATGTCCGGTTCTCAATTTTAGGGTTTGCATCGGTAGGTTCTTTCGTTTTTTGATGGCATGATACGACGCCTTTTTATGGAAATTGGATTTACTTACAGAATTGCACCACAACGTTTCTGATATATATATATATATATATATATATATTTGATTGTTTATTTTGTAATAATTAATTAAAAAATATTGTTGGTTCGTATTCTCGAATACGGAAATATTGTTTTTAATGAAAACTGAAATTATACAAAGTTGCATTAACAAGATCGTAACAATCTACAACTAAGATTGACTGCCCCATTATTTACTTCAATTGTAAAAAAATCATATATACATATATATATATATATATATATATATATATATATATATATATATATATATATATATATATATATATATATGGGTGTACTATTCATAGTACAATTTTTTCCAGTTACAATGCAAAATAATTCATTTGTCAAGAATTCATTTAACTTTTTTCGAAATTCTCTCAACCTCCGAATTTTTAACTTTTCAAATCGTCAATTTTTTTCCGATAATATCAATTAAAACACAATAATTATCAATACGAAAGAAACCTACTTCAATTTTGAGATAAAAAAACGTATTTTTTTTTATCAAATTTTGACATTTTTATGCATTTCGTGTTTTATTGCACGAAATGAAACACTGCATTTCGCGCAATATAACACGAAAAGCCTTTTTTTCCATAAATTTGTTTTATTTCGTGTAAATTTACACGAAATGCAAGCTTGTATTTCGTGTAAATTTATACGAAATAAAAAACAATTATGAAAACAAAGGCATTTCGTGTTATATTGCACGAAATGCATTATTTTATTTCGTGCAATACAACACGAATTAGATGCATAAAAAACATAAATTTATGGTTTCGTGTATCGTGAAAAAATACTATTTCGTGCTTCTTTGCACGAAATGCCTTCATCCATTTCGTGTTAGGGAATACGAAATGTTCATGCATGAAATATAGTCGAGAAAGGGCTTGAGAGGATTGTGGTTTTTTACTTTGAAAATTACAAATGAAATAAAGAATGTGTTCTACAAGTAGCATTTCATATATATATATATATATATATATATATATATATATATATATATATATATATATATATATATATATATATATATATATATATATATATATTAGCGGCATAAATTCAATGTATCATTTGAAAGTAAAAAGCAAATTAATATTTAATACATTAATACCCCCTCAAAGCTCCCTACTCTTTGGGGGCATGCAGGTCTGAAGAAAAGAAAACACAACATATATATATAAGAAAAAAAAAAAAAAGTAATAAATGTTTCAAACTGAAAAATAAAAAGGTTTAAATTTAAAATCTGTAGCAATAAATCCGATCGAGCTTTTCCATCTTCGGTCGGGATCAAGGATGCGGCGGCGTAAAACAACACTGTTCGCACACGGGAGGAGTCTTCTCTATGTTGCAGTTGCAACACGCAACGTCACAATTGTTTACGCATGCTATATATATATAAACAAAACAAATTATTAAATACTAATCAGTTAATTAACATGTACAGTTAAATCTCTATAAATTAAAACATTCAGGACTAGAGAAATTCTATTAATTTAGCGAATTATTAAATTATCGATTTAATAATTTAACACGTTTTCACCAAGCTTCAGAACCGAGAGAAACTATTATTTAATCAAAATTATTAATTTATCGAGGTTCTAGGTTCTACTGTGTTAGTAATATTAAGAAGAGAAAGAAAGAGATTATTAATTTATCGAGCATTAATTTATTGAGTTTCTAGGTTCTATTGTATTAATAACATTAAGAGAGAGAGAGAGAGAGAGAGAGAGAGAGAGAGAGAGAGAGAGAGAGAGAGAGAGAGAGAGAGTACACGTACGATGTACGGTGACAATTACTTTTGAAGATGAAACGTCGTTATTGTTGATCATCAACGGAACACTCATCAACGGAACACGAGCCACGTTAACGGCGTCGATCTTGAAAAGTGTAGCAAGAAAAAGAATTACAACTAGCATTGTTGTAATCTTGGTAGTCATGCTTAATTGCTTTTGATTTCTACTAACAAACACTATGTTTTTTTTGTTTGTGGACCTAGTAGTTTGGTTATGTATTTATAGATTTGGTGGATTAAAATATATAAGTAAAGAAATTTTTTGGTGTGATTTTGTTATGATGTTATTGCATTTAGTTTATATTAATAAATTGGTAATAGTATAATTAATTTCCGACTTGACCTATTATTTGCCAAATAATAACAAATTCTCTTGCGTATGGTAATAATTAATAAATTTGCTTGGATTATTAGGGTTTTTTCTTTTTCTTTTTAAATATCAAGTTAAGGTAAGTTATTATATGATTGTCACAAGTACTAATACATAATTTACTGGCCTTAATTGACGGGGTATCCTTATATATAAATCTAATATAGGTTATTACTAAGATATTAACTTATTATAGATTGTTGCACACAAATTAAGAAAATTAATAAATATGTGTGGATTTGAGAGAAAAATATATAATGACTGAAGGACAATGCTAAATGGCTAGATTCTGGCGGGCCAGATTTTTTTTTTTTTTCTTTTTTATAATTTTCTTTTACATTTTATACCATTTTTACCCTTTATAATTTGACTCCAAGTTTCCGTCCTAATTTCACTTGTAATTTCACTTTTAATCTTCCTAATATGTTATTACCGAATCTGTTAGCCTGAAATCTAGTAACTAATCAATTCTGCACGTGCCTAGAAAATAGAACCAATCTGTTTTTTTTTTTTTTTTTTTTTTATAAAAGCTACCAATCTATTTTCTTTTAACTTAGTAGTTTATTATTATTATAGTGATTTTTTATTTTTTATTTTATTATTACTCTTTTCTTTTAACAAAATGCCCCAAAAAAATTATCTAAAATAAGTCACAAATTCAAAATAAAAATTTGGACATAAAGATTGTACCACTAAAAATGAAATGTCGTTATTTAACACGGCACAATTTAATTAATAATTTTTATATATAACCCTAATACTCCTTTTAAATCTATATAATCAATAGTATATATTTCAATTATATACTATTGATTATATATATTTAAAAAATTTGTCAGATCATATATAAATCATTTGAATATATATGTCAAAGTATATATATATTCATGTATATGCTATAATAAAGTGCATCATATTATATTGAATTACTATTGAGTAAAGTATGATCAATTATATTATATAATTTTTATTTGTAAATTAATGTTATAAATATTTATGTTATTATTGATTTGTAGTGGAACAATATAGTATAAGATTATGGTATATCAAATAAAATAAAATTAAAAGCAACAGGGATTGAAGATCATAACAATTATTATATCAAATTATGTTTCTAATTTATTTATTCAATTTAAATTCGAAGAGTTAGTTAAATTATATTAATAAAACAATATTTTATTTTATTATTCTAGGGCCTGTTTGGTTGACAAGATAAGATTAAATAATCTAATGAGACCCAATAATTTTATTGCAGCTTGAAACGTCCAACAAAGAAAACTCATTAGAAGGCAAATAAGGCAAGATAAGCCATGATTATATAATTTTGGCGGGTCGACCCGACAATTTATTGAGGATACCAAACATCAAATTAAGTTCAACTATTTAGTTAATCATGGTTTATCTTGGCAACCAAACAGGGCACTAGTGTACTATATAATATAGCTATTGAGAAGGAGAATTAATCAATGATTTTAAAATCGTAGCAGACACATAACCATACAACCAACTGGGTCATAATTATAAAGGTTCAGTCAGGGTCCGACCATATATATATATATATATATATATATATATATATATATATACACACTAGTGTAGAGCACCGCGCAATGCGCGGTGCCGGGTGCCTCGAGGGAATACAAGAACTTATCGTATTATGTATTTTCGACATACTTTCATATATCGATTTTTAGGCTGCATTTTTTTATCTTTCTTTTACGATTAGGTAAAATTTGTGTCAAATGTGGCGATGGGAAGTGACCATTTGAAGTTGTCTACAGAGGGTGTTGTGGGGTCCAACTCCCTTAGAAACAAGGGAATTTGCTGGTGCACAAATGATTGTCAAAATACAAACTCGTTTTTGTGTTAACGAAAGCTGATTAATCAGGAGTTAATTTTTCTTCCTTCTGTTAAAGCTATCTGAATGACGGCGCGTGCGATGCGAAATAGGTATATAATATAGTGAACAAAAATCGTAAAAATTGATCGATTTGTTGATATTTAAGATTTATTTAACATTTGAATCGACATATATATGAATGAATTGAATCGTAAGATTTGAATCGTAAATCATAAGGATTTATGCTCGGTATTGCAAATTCTCGTAAATGTAGCGGATATTTTGGATATTGAAAGAGAGATCCACTTTGGGGTTAAATTTGCAATTTGGGTGGAGCGGATAGGAAGATGGAGTACGTATAAGGGTGATTCTGCAGTTTTCAAAACTGTTTGAGCCAGGTAGGTGGATTTTTTGAAATTACAAATTGACCTCCACTTGGGGGGCATTTCCGGTTTAAGGACCAAAATTAAAAATGGTATATAATATAGGGACAAAATGTAATTATCACAAGTTTATTATAAATAATATAATAAATTAAATTTTTCGTAAATCGTAAATCGTAACATTTGATCGATTTGTTGATATTTAAGATTTTTTGAACTTTGAATCGACTTAGGTATGAAAGATTTGAATCGTAAGATTTGAATCGTAAGATTTGAATCGTAAATCATAATATTTTAAACTCGGAATTGCGAATTTTCGTAAATGAGTCACACACAATTATAGCGGAGGAGTGGTAGAAGCATACTGCGTTGGTGGTGGATATTTCGGATATTTCAAGAGAGATCCGCTTTGGAGTTAAATTTGCAAATTGGGTGGAGTGGCTGGGAAGATAGAGTAAATAGGGTGATTCTGTAATTTTCAAAACTCTTTCAGTAAGGGAGATGGATTTTCAGAAATTACAAATTAACCCCCACTTGGGGCATTTCTGGTTTAAGGGACAAAATTATATATATATATATATATATATATATATATATATATATATATATATATATATATATATATATATATATATAAATCGTAAAATTTGATTGATTTGTTAAGATTTATTTTAACATTTGAATCACATAGATATGAATGAATTGAATCGTAAGATTTAAATCGTATATCATAAGTTTTTATGCTAGGTATTGAAAATTCTCGTAAATGAGACGGGTATTTTGAATATTGAAAGAGAGATCCACTTTGGGGTCAAATTTGCAATTTGGATGGAGCGGGTAGGAAGATGGAGTAAGTATAAGGGTGATTCTGCAATTTTCAGAACTGTTTGAGCCAGGGAGGTGGATTTTCAGAAATTACAAATTGACCTCCACTTGGGGGCATTTCCGGTTTAAGGACCAAAATTAAAAATTGTATATAACATGGGGACAAAAACCGTAATTATCACAAGTTTATTATAAATTATATAATGAATTAAAGTTTTCCTAAATCGTCAAATTTGATCCATTTGTTGATATTTAAGACTTATTTTAACTTTTGAATCGACTTAGGCATGAACGAATTGAATCAAGTTTTGAATCGTAAATCATATGATTTTATACTCGGTATTGCGAATTTTCGTAAACGAGTCACACACGATTATAACTGAGGAGGAGTCAATGCATACTGCGTTGGTGACATATATTTCGAATATTGCAAGAGAGATCCAATTTGGGGACAAATTTGCAATTTGGGTAGTGCGACTGGGAAGATGGAGTAAGTATAGGGGTAATTCTGCAATTTTCAAACTGTTTCAGTCAGGGAGGTGGATTTCCAGAAATCACAGATTGACCCCCACTTGGGGGCATTTCCGGTTTAAGGACTAAATAGAAAAATGGTGTATTATTAAATTAAAAATGGTATATAATATAGAGACAAAAACTGTAATTATCACAAGTTTATTATAAATAATATAATAAATTAAAGTTTTCCTAAATCGTAAATCGTAAAATTTGTTGATATTTAAGATTTATTTTAACTTTTGAATCGACTTAGGTATGAATGAATTGAATCGTAAGATTTGAATCGTAAATCATAAGATTTTAAACTCGGTATTGCGAATTTTCGTAAATGAGTCACACACGATTATAGCTGAGGAGTCGAAGCATACTGCGTTGGTGGCGGATGTTTCAAATATTGCAAGAGAGATCCACTTTGGAGTTAAATTTGCAATTTGGGTAGCGCGGCTGGGAAGATGGAGTAAGTATAGAGGTGATTATGCAATTTTCAAAACTTTGTCGGACGGGGAGGTGGATTTGTTTTCTTAAATATCAACAAATCGATCAAATTTTACGATTAACGATTTAGGAAAACTTTAAGTTATTATATTATTTATGATAAACTTGTGATAATAAATGTGGCGGATATTTTGGATATTTAAAGAGAGATCCACTTTGGGGTCAAATTTGCAATTTGGGTTAGGGACCAAAATAGTAATTATATCGCGTTAATTATAAATAATATAATAAATTATTCGTTTCTTAAATCGTAAATCGTAAAATTTGATCGTTTTGTCGATATTTAAGATTTATTTTAACATTTGAATCGACTTAGGCATGAATAATTGATTCGTAAGAATTGAATCGTGAATCATAAGATTTTAAACTCGGTTTTGCGAATTTTCGTAAATGAGTGACACGCGATTATAGTTGAGGAGTCGAAGCATACTGCGTTGGAGGCGGATATTTCGGATATTGCAAGAGAGATCCACTTTGGTGTTAAATTTGCTATTTGGGTGGAACGACTAGGAAGATGGAGTAAGTATATATAACGGTGATTCTACAATTTTCAAAACTGATTCAGTCAAGGAAGTGGATTTCCAGAAATTACAAATTGACCCCCACTTGGGGTACATTTCTTGTTTAAGGACCAAATTAAAAAAAAATGTATGTAATATATGGACCAAAAATCGTAAAATTTGATCCATTAGTTTATATTTAAGATTTATTTTAACATTTGAATCGACATAGATAAGAATGAATTGAATCGTAAGATTTGAATCGTAAATCATAAGATTGTATGCTCGTTATTGCGAATTTTCGTAAATGTGGCGGATATTTTGGATAGTGAGAGAGAGATCCACTTTTTAGGGTCAAATTTGCAATTTGGGTGGAGCATTTAGGTAGATAGAGTAAGTATAGGGTTGATTGTGCAATCTTCACAACTATTTCAACAAGGGAGGTGGATTTTCGGAAATTACAAATTGACCTCCACTTGGGGGCACTTCCGGTTGAAAGACCAAAATTAAAATTCGTCTATAATATATGAACCAAATCTGTAATTATCACAATTTTATTATAAAATATAATAAATTAAAGTTGTCTTCAATTGTAAATTGTACAATTTGATCGTCTTGTTGACAATTAAGATTTATTTTAACTTTTGAATCGACTTAGGTATAAACGGATTGAATCATAAGATTTGAATCGTAAACCATAAGATTCTAAACTCAGTAATGCGAATTTTCGACAATGATATAAATAATATAATAAACTAAAGTTTTCTTAAATCGTAAATTGTAAAATTTGATTGTTTTGTTGATATTTAATATTTATTCTAACATTTGAATCGACTTAGGTATGAACGAATTGAATCTTAAATCATAAGATTTTAAACTTGGTATTGCGAATTTTTTAAAATGAGTCACACGCGATTATAGATGAGGAGGAGTCAAAGCATACTGCGTTGGTGTCGGATATTTTGGATATTGCAAGAGAGATCCACATTGGGGTTAAAATTTGCAATTTTGGGTGGAGCTGGTGGGAAGATGGAGCAAGTATACAGGTGATTCTGCAATTTTCAAAATTGTTTAAGTCGGCAAGGTGGATTTCCAGAAATTACGAATTGACCCCCACTAGGGTGCATTTCTGGTTTAAGGAACAAAATAACAAAAAAAAAAGTATAATAATATAAGGATCAAAAATCGTAAAATTTGACCGATTAATTGATATAGAAGATTTATTTTAACATTTCAATCGACACAGATATGACTGAATTAAATCGTAAGATTTGAATCGTACATCATAAGATTTTGTGCTCGGTATTGCTAATTTTCGTAATTGTGGCGGATATTTTGGATAGTGAAAGAGAGATCCACTTTGCGGTCAAATTTGCAATTTGGGTGGAACGGCTAGGAAGATGGAGTAAGTATAGGGGTGATTCTGTAATTTTCAGAACTGTTTCAGCCAGGGAGGTGGATTTTCGGAAATTACAAATTGAGCTCCACTTGGGGGCATTTCCGATTTAAGGACCGATATTAAAAACTGTACATAATATAGGGACAAAAACTGTAATTATCGCAAGTTTATTATAAATAATATAATAAACTAAAGTTTTCCTAAATCGTAAATTGTAAAATTTTATTGTTTTGTTGATATTTAAGATTTATTTTAACTTTTGAATCGACTTGGGTATGAACGAATTGAATCTTAAATCATAAGATTTTAAACTTGGTATTGCGAATTTTCGTAAATAAGTCACACACGATTATAGATGAGGAGGAGTCAAAGCATACTGGGTTGGTGTCGGATATTGCAAGAGAGATACACTTTGGGGTTAAATTTGCAATTTGGGTGGAGCGGGTGGGAAGATGGAGTAAGTATAGGGGTGATTCTGCAATTTTTAAAACTGTTTCAGTCAGCGAGGTAAATTTCCAGAAATGACAAATTGACCCCCACTGGGGTGCATTTATGGTTTAAGGAACAATATTAAAAAAGTATAATAATATAGGGATTAAAAATCGTAAAATTTGACCGATTAAGTGATATTTAAGATATATTTTAACATTTCAATCGACACAGATATGAGTGAATTGAATCGTAAGATTTGAATCGTAAATCATAAGATTTTGTGCTCGGTATTACGAATTCTCATAAATGTGGCGGATATTTTGGATGGAGAAAGAGAAATCCACTTAGGGGTCAAATTTGCAATTTGGGTGGAGCGGCTAGGAAGATGGAGTAAGTATAGGGGTAATTATGCAATTTTCATAATTGTTTTAGCGAGAGAGGTGGATTTTCGGAAATTACAAATTGACCTCCACTTGGGGGGCATTTCCAGTTGAAGAACTGATATTAAAAAGGGTATATAATACATGGACTAAATCAGTAGTTATCATAAGTTTATTAAAAAAAATATAATAAATTAAAGTTGTTAAATCTTAAATCGTAAAATGTAATCGTTTTGTTGATATTTAAGATTTACTTTTACTTTTGAATCGACTTAGGTATGAACGAATTGAATTGTAAGATTTCAGTTCTAAATCATAAGAATTTAAACTCGGCATTACGAATTTTCGTAAATGAATCACACGCGATTATAGTTGATATAATCGCGGAGGAGTAGAAGCATACTGTGTTGGTGGCGGATATTTCGGATATTGCAAGAGATATCCACTTTGGGGTTAAATTTGCAATTTGGGTGGAGCGGCTGGGAAGATGGAGTAAAGATAGGGTTGTTTCTTCAATTTTAAAAACTATTTCAGCCAGGGAGGTGGATTTCCAGAAATTACAAATTGACCCCCACTGGGTGCATTTCTGGTTGAAGGAACAAAAAAAAAAAAGGTACAATAATATAGGGACCAAAAATCGTAAGATTTGATCTATTAGTTGATATTTAAGATTTATTTTAACATTCCTATCGACATAGATATGAATGAATTGAATCGTAAGATTTTAATCGTAAATCATAAGATTTTTTGCTCGGTATTGCGAAATTTCCTAAATGTGGCGGACATTTTGGATAGTGATAGAGATATCCACTTGGGGTCAAATTTGCAATTTGGGTGGAGCGGCTAAGAAGATGGAGTAAGTATAGGGGTGATTCTGCAATTTTCAGAGCAGATTCAGCTAGGGAGGTGGATTTTCGAAAATTACAAATTTACCTCCATTTGGGAGCATTTTCGGTTTAAGGACCGATATTAAAAATGGTATATAATATAGGGACCAAATCTGTAATTATCATAAGTTTATTATAAATAATATAATAAATTAAAGTTTTCTTAAATCGTAAATCGTAAAATTTTATTGTTTTGTTGATATTTAAGATTTGTTTTAATTTTTCAATATGAACGATTTGAATCGTTAGAGTTGAATCTTAAATCATAAGGATTTAAACTCGGTATTGCGAATTTTCGTATTGCGAATTTTCGTAACTGAGTCACACGCGATTATAGATGAGGAGGAGTCAAAGGATACTGCGTTGGTGTCGGATATTTCGGATATTTCAAGAGAGATCCACTTTGGGGTTAAATTTGCAATTTGGGTGGAGCGGGTGGGAAGATGGAGTAAGTACAGGGGTGATTCTGCAATTTTTAAAACTGTTTCAGTCAGCGAGGTAAATGTCCAGAAATTACAAATTGACTCCCACTGGGGTGCATTTCTGGTTTAAGGAACAATATTAAAAAAAGGTATAATAATATAGGGATTAAAAATCGTAATTTTGTATCGATTAGTTGATATTTAAGATTTATTTAAACATTTCATTCGACACAAATATGAATGAATTGAATCGTAAGACTTGAAATCATAAATTTTTGTGCTCGGTATTGCGGATTTTCGTAAATGTGACAGATATTTTGAATAGTCAAAGAGAGATCCCCTTTTGGGTCAAATTTGCAATTTGGGTAGAACGGCTAAGAAGATGGAGCAAGTATAGGCAATACAGGGGTGATTCTGCAATTTTCAGAACTATTTCAGCTAGGGAGGTGGATTTTCGGAAATTACAAATTGAACTCCACTTGGGGGCATTTCCGGTTTAAGGACTGATATTAAAAATGATATATAATATAGGGACCAAATCTGTAATTATCATAAGTTTATTATAATAATATAATAAATTAAAGTTTTCTTAAATCGTAAATCGTAAAATTTGATCGTTTTGTTGATATTTAAGATTTATTTTTACTTTTGAAATGACTTCGGTATGAACGAATTAAATTGTAAGACTTGAATCGTAAATCATAAGATTTTATACTCGGTATTGCGAATTTTCGTAAATGAGTCGCACGCGTTTATAGGTGAGGAGTAGTAAAAGTATACAGCTTTGGTGGCGGATATTTTGGATATTGCAAGAGAGATCCATTTTGGGGTTAAATTTGCAATTTGGGTGGAGCTGGTGGGAAGATGGAGCAAGTATACGGGTGATTCGGCAATTTTCAAAACTGTTTAAATCAGCGAGGTGGATTTTCAGAAATTACAAACTGACCCCCACTAGGGTGCATTTCTGGTTTAAGGAACAAAATTAGAAAAAAAAAAAGGTATAATAATATAGGGACCAAAAATCGTAAATTTGACCGATTAATTGATATTGAAGATTTATTTTAACATTTCAATCGACATAGATATGACTGAATTGAATCGTAAGATTTGAATCGTAAGTCATAAGATTTTGTGCTAGGTATTGCGAATTTTCGTAAATGTGGCGGATATTTTGGATAGTGAAAGAGAGATCCACTTTGGGATCAAATTTGCAATTTGGGTGGAGCGGCTAAGAAGATGGAGCAAGTATAGGGGTGATTCTGCAATTTTCAGAACTTTTTCAGCTAGGGAGGTGGGTTTGCGGAAATTAAAAATTGAACTCGCATTTCCGATTTAAGGACCGATATTAAAAAATGTATATAATATAGGGACAGAAGCTGTAACTATCGCAAGTTTATTATAAATAATATAATAAATTATAGTTTTCTTAAATCGTAAAATTTGATCGTTTTGTTGATATTTAGATTTATTTTTACTTTTGAATTGACTTAGGTATGAACGAATTAAATTGTAAGATTTGAATCGTGAATCATAAGATTTTATACTTGGTATTGCGAATTTTCGTAAATGAGTCACACATGTTTATAGCTGAGGAGTAGTAAAAGCATAATGCATTGGTGGCGGATAATTCGGATATTGCAAGAGAGATCCACTTTGGGGTTAAATTTGCAATTTGGGTGGAACGGCTGGGAATATGGAATAAGTATAGGGGTGATTCTGCAATTTTCAAAAAAAATTCACCCAGGGAGGTGGATTTCCAGAAATTACAAATTCACCCCCACTTGTGGTGCATTTCTGGTTTAAGGACCAAAAAATAAAAATAAAAAGGTATATTGTATAGGGACCAAAATTCGTAAAATTTGATCGATTTGTTGATATTTGAGATTTATTTTAACATTTGAATCGACATAGATATAGATGAATTGAATCGTAAATCATAAGATTTTATGCTCGGAAATGCGAACTTTCATAAATGTGGCGGACATTTTGGATGTTGAAAGAGAGATCCACTTTGGGGCAAATTTGCAATTTGGGTGGAGCGGCTAGGAAGATGGAGTAAGTATAGGGGTGATTCTGCAATTTTCAAAGCTATTTCAGAGAGGTGGATTTTCAGAAATTACTAATTGACCTCAACTTGGGGGCATTTCCGGTTTAAGGATCAAAATAAAAAACTGTATATAATATAGGGACAAAAATTGTAATTTTCACAAATTTATTATAAATAATATAATAAATTATAGTTTTCCTAAATCGTAAATTGTAAAATTTGATTGTTTTGTTGATATTTAAGATTTATTTTAACTTTTGAATCGACTTAGGTATGAACTGTTTGAATAGTAAGATTTGAATCGTAAATCATAAGATTTTAAACTCGGTATTGGGAATTTTCGTAAATGAGTCACGCGCGATTATAGCTGAGGAGGAATAGAAGCATACTGCGTTGGTGGCGGATATTTCTGATATTGCAAGAGAGATGCACTTTGGGGTTAAATTTGCAATTTAGGTGGAGCAGTTGGGAAGATGGGAGTTAGTATAGGGATGATTCTGTAATTTTCAAAAACATTTCAGCCAGGCAGTTAGATTTCCATAAATTTCAAATTGAGTGGTGCATTTATGGTTTAAGGACCAAAAGGAAAAGGAAAACTGTTTCAGTCAGGGGAGTGGATTTCCAGAAATTTTAAATTGACCCCCACTTGGGTTGCATTTCTTATTTATGGACCAAAATTTCAAAAAAATGTATGTAATATAGGGACCAAATATGTAATTATCCCAAGTTTATGATATAAATAATATAATAAATTAAATTTTTCGTAAATTCATTCATTTTCTCCCAAAACCAAATTGGTAATCGTAAACCGTAAAATTTGATCGATTTGATTATATTTAAAAATTTATTTTGACATTTGAATCGAGTCAGGTATGAATGAATTGAATCGCAAGATTTGAATCATAAATCATAATCCAATGTCATATAATTTCCCAGCACCAAAAGAATAAATAAAGAAAATCGCAAACTCAACATAATGAGAAATTCAAGGAACATATAACTGCTACTTGAAATTTATTTATACCTCTCTAAACCATTTGAAAAACCTTCATCCGCATTGTCATTAGACTAACCATCTCCCATTATACAAGAATCTAGATACTGAAAACAGGAATATATATTTCATAATAATAATAGTAATAATAAAATCTTGATATAGGCTAATACCTATCAGTGCGAGCAAAACGTTCTCCGGCGACATAACCATTACCGGGAGCTCCCTCAGCTTGCCCTTGAAGTTCATTTTTCCTATCAGAGCCATAGACAGGTAAAATGGCATAATTTACTTTTACTGTTCCTAACATCGAATAAAATACGAGAAGCACAAAAATTGAGTTAATTGCAAATACCACCCCTGTGTAATCTATAATTGCCAAATACCCCCCTGTAAAAAAAAAATTCGCGTATGCCCCCCTGTGTTAACATTTTCGAAGCAGACTGCACCGTTTTTATTTTTAGGCTTTGACTAAAGGTAAAAAGACTGAAATGTCCTTGGGCTTTTTCAACAATTAGTATAGGATAATTGATTTTAATTACACCAAATTTTATATCATAATTATGTAATATTATATAAAATAAAATTATTTTGTAATTACAAAAAGTAAAAAATATATAAACAAAGAATTAAAATATATTGTAAATTAAAAGTTTTTATATGTGTTGTAATTTTGTATTTTATATTTTATATTAAAATAATGATAATCATGAATAAAAAAATCAAAAGAAAAAAAATAAAAAAATCACGCCTCCTTCCTGCACCAGTCACCACCACAACCTTCTTCAAATTCACCACCTAAATCCGCCACCTACAACCACATAAATCCGCCACCTAAACAAACAACAAAACGAAATATACAGAGACAGCGGCGGCGTATTTATTAATCGGCGGCGGAGAGATCTCCAGTGAGGTAGGGTCGCCGATAGAGTGTCTCCACTCTCCAGTGAGGTAGGGTCGCTGCTCGGAGTAGCCTATGATGATTGGCCGGCGATGGAAGGGGGAGTGTGCTGCCATGGAGGTGACATCCATGGCAGACGCAACAAAGTTGCAGGAGTTGGGGTAAGGTGTGGCGGAGGAAATAGGCGGTGTCGAGGGAGAGGAGTTTGAAGGAGGGCTGGGCGGCGGTGATGCGAGACGGCGGCGGTGTCCAGGGAGAGAAATTTGAAGGAGTGGGTGGGTGTCGGTGGGGCCAGACGGCGGCGGTGCAGAATTTATTAGTGGCTCGGAGGTGGGCCGACGGAAATGGGGAAGAAGGTGTGAACTTTGGAAATTACAATTTGGTCCTATAAATTTAGGTTATTTATAATTAAATCAATCTGATTTTTTCTTTCTTTATGAAGGGGTATTTATGCCATTTCCTTCCAAAAAATAGCTTGAATAATCGCAAAATTGGCGAGTGAGAGACACGAGTTGCCTCCAGGGGCCTTAATGCATTGACTTTGTTAACATAGGGGGGCATGAGTGAATTGTTTTTTCACAGGGGGTTATTTGGCAATTAGAGATTTCACAAGGGTGGAATTTGCAATTAACCCCACAAAAATTACCTTCAAACAGGTCTTGGGCCGAGGCAGTTGCACACTGCAGCCATCGCTTATTTCGTACCGCATGCCTTTATTCCGGTAGCCTTTAACGGAAGTTAGAACGACAGTGCATCGGAAATAGTTTAGTAGCTCTCTCTCCTGTCGAACAAAAAGGGCATCGAAAATATTCTATTCCCCAAAATCAGATCTATAACGAGATCAGTAAACAATTAAATCTTCTCTTAATGCAGGAATAATTTGCTCGAGGCACCTATGTGTTTATTTTTGTGCAAAACTGAAACACCTATTTTTACTTCACCTACAAAGAAGAAGAACCACTATAAACATGAGCATAAAAGCATCGAATAAATGAATCGTTACCTTTCCTCTTACTGCAACACCCCCTCGCTTCTTAATGGAATTGAAAGGAGAGACATGGAGAACTAATACGGATTCTGATTTCGTTATGTTAAAAGTTGGAAATATAGATACACTATTTCGTACGACTTAAAAGTACCTTAACATCCCATTGAAGGACAGCTTTTTCGGTTGGAGATCCCGAAACCTCCATTGCACCCTCCTAAACACTACAAGAGATAAAAACTCGGTTAATGATCACACTCCCTTCCGAAGCACAGACATTTATTTACGAAAAGACTTGAAAAATCCATGCTCACGTGCACTCACGTACTGATGAAAAGAATACATTAGATAGAAAAACACTGCCGGAAGTGTTCTGTGCAAGTCCCTCGTCTAGAAGAGAGGAAATTGTTGCATGCAACTGAGCACCGTCTTCAGGAGGATCCATCTTCTGTTTCCCAACATAAGCCTCAACTACAGTCATCTGTCTTGCGTGGTTTGTCAAAGTTAGTTACACCAAAGTCGGAAAAAAAAAAGGACAGAGAAAGTAAAATAACCTGATTCAGTGTCAATGTTGCAGTCTTGTCACTGCAAATGGTTGTTGCAGATCCCATGGTTTCACAGGCGGAAAGTCTACGCACCTGAAAGATATGTTGAGTTAATAATAAAGCTGTAATACAATTGAATAAACTAAATATTCTGGGAAAGATGAAGTAAAGTCGACATACCAAGGCCTTGTCAGCCATCATCTTTTTCATGGAGTATGCTAGGCTGTTATAAATTCAAGATAAATCGAAATCAAAATAAGGACAAAACGGCAACAATTGATGTACACAAAAGACAAGTTATGATACTCAAGACAAGGTTACAGCCAACGGGAGCCCTTCCGGGACTGCAACCACCACTATCATGACCTAAACGAAGGACTTCAGTCAATGAACAGAAAAAGGAAGGTTATCTAACGTATTCGCAATTACGTATCAAAATGTAGAAACTTACAGCAGCAGTTATGATATGTGTATAACCCCATCAACTATTTCGCCAACACTGGTCTCTCCATGGACGAACTGAACAGATCCATCGGGATTTTTTTACGTCCCCGTGAAAAATCTGAGGTAATTAATTTGTCAATGTTACTGATACTCAGAAAGTGGTCGTAGAATAAGATAACACGAAACACTGCCCAAATTACCTGATTAAGAGAATAATCAGCACGAAGAGAGCCACGGTGAGCCCAACGATGCCTATAAACGTTGCAACACCATTCAGGCGCACCTGTAATGTATCAACAGGATCCATAATTGGTTTTATTTATTTTCATGTAGTAAGTAAACAATGAAAAGATGAACCGTTATATCCAATAAGTACCTGCAAAGGAGTTTCTTCACCGGTATCTTCTGAGATACAGGCCATCAACAATCCCCATTCGGTGTTGATTCCGACACCAGTTACCTGAAACAGAAATTTGAACTTGTTATAATAATTCAACATCTGAAATTGGAACAGAAATTAAGCGTGGTCGAAAATTCGTTTACTGGAGGTGGGAAAGTTTTATATCTTACCATCATTGTTCCGGCACCAGCTGCTACTTTGCAACCAGACATCAAAAATGGAGATTTGTGGACCTGCAATAATGGCATTGTGTGTGAGAAATAAAAATATAATTATCTAATATTATAGAACCTTCAAAATAAAGTCTAAGCAGCTCACAATCTTGCTTTCTCCAGTCATGTTGGATGCGTCAATGGCGAGAGAATGTCCGCTTATCAAGATTCCATCGGCAGGAACCTGTGTAAAATACATTAGGAGACTCTTTTAGACAATGATGCGTGGTCCAAGAAAGTATATCGAGTAAAATCGGATCTGTTATCACCTGATCACCAATCTGGAGAGGTATGACATCTCCAACCACAATCTCGTATAGCGAAACCTTGTTTCTTCTGCCACCTCTGATCATCTGTACATATGTTTGTCCATGAGAGTACTCTAAAGAGAACAATAACAAGAAGGTAAAAAGCTTGAATAAGTTCGTGACTGGAATATTACCTCCAATTTGATGTTCCGTTTTTCTTCGTTTAAATTTTGAAACTGGAGGGACTGCCGATAATCACTAGTTGCTGAACAACAGATGCAATGATAAAAAGTGAAAATTATATTACTTCTCTCCTAAGGTTATAAATAACCAATCTGAATTTTATAACCTGTAACAAAAATAACCAGAAGAACAACAAAGGTGATGCTTCCTCCGTCGTACCATCCTTCCTCCAGGCCCTGGAAAACACGAGCAATTCTTAAATTTATATATGAAGGAAATTATATAAATTCTTTTAATACTATGGTATTGTTGTATTTCAAGCCAACCTCAGTTTTTATTCCGAGAGCCAAAGAGGCCACGGCGGCTATTATTAAAATAATGAGAGTTAGATCCTGCCAAGCCTCCCATAGGAATCTCTGCGCAAAAACAAACGTCGAATAAGTAAATGGTGGAAATGTATAAGTAAGAACATCCTATCAAACAAATATAACACTCTAGACAAGTCTTACCAAGAAACCCCTTCCTTTTTTCACGGGATACGTGTTTGAGCCGAAAGCATTCTTTCTTCGTGATAACTCATTTTCGTCACCGTATATCCCTGTTTCGACGTCTGTTTTTATCATATCTGCCAACCCTTTAACCTGAATAAAATGACGGTCGAGATTAATATTTATGCATATAGCATATGTTAGCAAACTTCCTAGAGAGATGGTGAAGGGAAAAAGGAAGTGTTACCCCTCCATATTGTTGCAGTGCTGTAATATTATGATCCATGTTCATCGAAGCAAGTTGCTCGAGTCCGATTTCATAATCACCGTTAGGAGATGGTGGAGCTACTGTCGTGCCTAATACTGATTTGACGAAAATCAAATCAGGTTTGTAGCAGAGATGGAAATAGGAAAACCCGCTTAAAAAGAAGCAACGCTCGAAAAATACCTATTGCTCGTTGTCTAGCCAACTTAAAGAGCAGTGCAGCCTACAACCACCGACACCAGAATATCAAGAATCGAATTAATAAAAGTACGGAATGAAGACTAATGTGTTTTAATATTACCCTTATGACCTGAGCATGTGCTCTGATCATCCGTCTTCTCTTTTCTTGTTCTTCGTCTTTTTTCAGGTCTAACGTGTAGCGGAAACATCACGAAGCATTAAGCACGAGGGCGGCTTGCTGCAAAAGGACCAAGACTTAGACAATCAGAAAGAGGTGCACATGCATGCATCAAGGAAACAACTCTTACGATAGAGTCACAACTCTTTAATTAACATTTCACTAAAGTTACAACCCTTCAAAATAACTCTAGAGACATGTCCTTTTATTCAATAGTTATAACTCTTTTAATTACCACAATAAAATAGCCAATAAAATTATAAATAATTTATCCATTAAATAACTTAATATAATATATAATATTATATACGTAATATATATAGACCACAATATTCTTACAATAAACACATAATTTTGGGTTAATCCCATTTTGTACCCTTAAAATGTGGTATTTTTGCACTTTGCACCCTTGAACAAACTTAATAGCATTTTGAACCATCGAAACACAATAAATCATTCACAATGTACCATGTGCTAAGAAAACTATATTTTTTTTCGTAAAACATTTTATTGTGAAAAAATAAATTAATATGTTGATGAGATGTATTTTTATTTTTACACTTTGCAATTTCGAAATGATTGATGAATAAAAGAAATGATATCATAAAAAATACCACCTAAAATATTAAATTACCTTTAAAAATTCACACGGAGTGCATGAAGCATTATTCATCGTGTTTCTAGGGTACAAAATGCTATAAATTGCTTTTTAGGGTGTAAAATGCAAAAAACCTATATTTCAAGGGTGCAGAGTACAACTAAGCCCATAAATTTACAACAATATTTTCTGAACCATTTGTTTAAAACCCAGCCCAGTTACCCAAACCCAAGCCCGTTTATGTATCTGGATCCATTCAACTCTTTTCATAGTATATTCGTAGAACCCCCAAAACCCTCGACGAGCGCAGCTTCTGCGGAAGCTCAATCCTCTGACAGATTGATCATCAATGGTGAAACGACGTCGCGAGCCGGATTTCAATGGCGCCAATACAGAAACGGCGGATAATCGCACGGTGTTTGTCGACACCAGCCTCGATACCCACCTCGCCGTCACCGTATCCAACTCCGATACAGTATCCGATTTCAAAAGTATGCATTCTCTTATTCGCTATTTTATTCCTATGTATATATTTTTCTGCATTTATGTGATTGAAATGGTGGTCTCCAGATATATACATGTGTATATATATGCACATTAGTGCAAAATGTTGATCCTTTGAAATTGTAAGTTATGTGGAATTTGGTATGCAGCCATGGAATGCTGTTGCTTATTTGAAAAAAAAAAGTAATAATAATAATTATAATATTTGCGCGTAGAGGGAGCTTCGAGAATTGACTTTCGAATTTTGGTTAAGCTGGATGTTTGAATGGCCTAATTGAATTTTCGGACGAAATGTTTGTGCCCTAAACTTTAATTAAGTGATGGTAGATCAGGCTTTTTTTCCCCCTTTCATACACAAAAGTTTTTTATATATTTTGTGCGTGCAGGGAAGACGGTGTCGGAACATATGCGGTGCTTCCCGGAAATCGGGGAGATACATATCCATTCTTTAAAGGTACATACGTATGTTCTTTTAGAAGTGTATTATAAGTAGAAGTAGAGTTTAGTGTCTTATGTTGAGTTTGTTTGTCACTTGGGTAGGTAAAACGTAGAGCGGTCTTTTACCACCTGCCTGAAACTATGCTTGTTAGGAGTGCCCTTCAAGCGGGAAATAGTAGTTGGTTTCTTTCAGCTGATGCTTCCGCCACTCCCGCGCATCAGTTAAATCGAAATTCCGTACAGCTTGATCCAAGCTACGGTGTTAAGATGGACGCAAAGAATATTGATGATAATAATTCCAGAGATTTGTTGCCTGTTGTAAATGTGTTGCAAGCCCTTCCAATGCCCTTGCCAGATGGTGTTAGTGAAAAGAATTTAGCTTCAGAAATGATTCCTGCATGTGAGGTCGATAAATCTTTGGAAAAGGCAACTGAAATTCCGAGCAACAGTTATTCAGAGGAAGATTGTATCGGAACTGGTGAGTCTCGTGCAAAGAAGAAGCGGAAAATAAGCCACACAGAAGATGTATGTTGTGATCCTAGTTTGAAAGATACGTTCGCCTTGTCTCATTTATCCGGTAATGATGTATCACTAACCGAGACTGTGGGCAGTGGAAATTCAACGGTTGATGCAGTAAAAGAAGCTACTGGAGATATTGTACTATACCAGCAAAATGAAAAACCTAATACGTCTAATGCAACCGATGAGGTTTCAGGTTCGAGGAATGATCAATGTGATATTGAGAGCGGGGTTGGGTTGGAGGGTAAATCTGCACCTGATACAGCACCTGATACAGCAGAAGAGAGTAAGTTAGGGAGCATTATGGAATCTCAGAATATTCTAGATTCTGACACAAGGAAAGAAAACACTTTGTTAGAGGGTACAGTTCCTGAAGATTTGATGGCCAGCAAACTGGAGTATGAACTTGGCCAAGATGTTATTATCGAACATTCAGGGGGTGTCTCTGTTAGAGTTCCAGATTCTAGTGGTGCAATGGAAGATGATGTTATTTCTGATGGAAGTCAGGCGAATAAAATGGAAGCCCAGCAAATCCAGGATACCACAGATATGGAGCAGACAGCAAAAGATGATAGCATTAATCCATGTACTGAAAATCACGAAGTTGATAAAATGGAAGTAGAAAAGGGATTGTCTCTAAATTGTGATTGTGAAATTTCAACGCTGTTGAACAGCAAAGATTCAGACCATGCTGATCCAGATTTAATGCCAAATGAAGCAAGTTTGTCGTCACATGTTTGCCATGCAAATGTCATTGTGGAACCGGATTCTAGTGGTGCAATGGGACATGTCAGTTCTGATGAAAGTAAGAAGAAGAAAAAGAAAGCCCAGAAAATGGCCAAACCTGAAATCTCTAGTGGCGGTAGGAAGAAGTCGAAAAGGAAGGGAAAGAAGGAAAAGAAATCTGCCAACAGTAACATAGAAAAGTCAGGCATTGAACAAACTGATAATGGTGGCATTGGCTCGTCGGAGTTGCTTTGTGCTCCAACTGATCCTATCCCAGAAGAAACTCACAAGGAAGAAAGCATATTGTACCATAAAGAAATGGATGTCAACATGGCATTATTGGATAGTTCCACTCAAGATCCTAATGAGGAAGTCAAAGATACTGATAAAAAAGAGGCAGAGTTTTCTATATTGACTCAAACTAAGCAAGCTTTGGACGGTGTGGACACTGGGAACAAAACGGTAGAGGAGAAGACCCAACTTTCTGCTGCTCACGCACATTTGCCTGCTGTAGTAGAGTTTACTGATGTGGAGAAGGATATCAAGACTTCAGAGGGTAAGATTGAAAAATCCAAACGAAGAAAGAAGAGAAAACACGCTGAATCAGATGTCCAAGAGAATTTGCCATCCAAGGATCAAAAGGTTGATATTGAAGCATTAACAACAGAGGAAAATTTAAATGGTTTTGTAAATTCCGAACAGAAGGGAGGTCATGAAGCCTCCTTGCAAGTTCTATCCAGTAAAGGTGAAGAGAAGCTTGAGGAGATACATACGGCTCCTGTGATTACTGATGATCCAGCTAAAACTTCCGAAAATGGAGGTGTAGGCATTAACTTCAAGGAATACTTTTTGCCTGGCCAAAACAAAGAGATAACTGATTCTGGCGATAAAACTGAAGAAATGAGAACTTCGAAAAACGTTAGAGATGACGTTTTACCTTCTGTTGGCGTCTCAACTGACTTACATAACTCAATCAAGAAAACTAAGAGTAAGAGAAGTGAGAAAAAAACTCGTGTAACAAAGGATAGTGGGAGTAGGCAGGGAGACTCCGCACAGAATCGTGCTTTTGATGAAGTAATCTCTAAACCCTCCAAAAGATCTTCTAAAAGTAGGGTGAACGAAAAGAACCCATCTTTGGATAAATCAAGCTCGAAAAAGACCGAGACATTTCACGAAAGGAGAGGAAATAAGAGATTACATTCGAGTCTGAATGTAACTGATAAATTGGTGATGAAGACTTCGAAGAAAAAGAGTATGTTAACCATACCAGGAGCAATTTTTCAGGATAATAGTGGTGAAAGTTCTGCTGATGATAATGGAAATGTGCATTTGAAAGGTAGTATTGCCAGTCCACCAGACAGCTCATCCGAGTCAGACAACGCGATAGAGAAAGGTGAATTTCTAACTAATATACGTGTGTGTGTGTGTGCGTGTCTCTTTATATATATGTTGGGGAAACTTTTTCATGATTTCACTACTGCATGATATTCCTTCGCTTTCAAGTTTCAAGAATTTATCCCGTGTTCATACTTCGCATTTTTTCATCAGCATTAAGATTATTTGTATTTGCTAGAAGTGAGCGCTTCACTTACATATTATGCTAATAAATTAGTATCTTGATATCTCAGCTGATGCAAATAATTGGTTCGTTTTTGTGAATGTAACTAGGTGTCATAGTTGTGTAATGGGGTGCTTGCGTCACTTCTATATATTTACATAATTGCTAATGACGTCTTGTTTTTTGTGTTGTTTTTTTTCTTGGCCTCCGCAATTAATATAAGTATATTTATATTGATCACAGGATCAAATGATGTTGAAGGGAGATCTACTGGTCGAAAAAGCATTTCAGAAGTGGAGTAAGTTGATCATATATTTCCAGCCTTTACTACTCGTTTCTGTCCAACGCTAAATCTTTTTTGAGTCTTGTGGACATTTCTCTTGTGACATCACTTTATGAAAATCACGAAACTATTTGCAAATTATTAGGTGTTATTTGAAGTTTGGTTACTGAAATAACTTTTCGGGCCAATCCGGAACTATGGAAAATTGAGCTGTTTTCTTGGCTTATTGGGAGAATGAATACTGTGTTAGAGCTCAAATCTTACAATGAATCTTATCTTGGGAAACAAACGAGAACTAAGATTGTATTTACTAACATTCATGATTTTTTTTTTCCGGTAATGAAACTTATACTTATGAAATTCTTATTGCAACAGCATCTCTGCCTCGAAGAATATGACAATGGATTTGATATTGAGAAGCTCTAAGCGGTTCAAAAAGGCAAAGCTCAATGCCTATGACAATGGATATGATGATTCTGAGAATCTCGAAGAGGTTCAAGAAGAAGGTAAAGCAGCAGATATAGGTCTCTCAAAATAAGTCGAGCTCGAATTTGTTCCTGATAACTCCTCAGAGGTCATTTTGTCTTGCCCCACGTAACCCCTTTTTTTATTTAAGCTAAGTTGTGAGTTAAATTCGAGAACCTCCTGTGTCCACAAATGTAATCTTATCTTTCATATTTTTTGTCTTGTTCCTTAGAGGTTGATGCAATGCGAGTCTATTCCTGGTTCGAAAACGAGAAAGCTTGTCTGTTTGTTTTTTCCTCATTTTGTGGAACGATTATCGATTTTGTGCCGTTTTGAGAGGGCGTAAAAGGGAAAGCGCTTTTTTTTTAGTGATGTTTGCTATGCTTTGCATATATCTTAGTTTGAATGCTAAGTCAATCCATGTTAATATACGGCATTATCGAATAATATTCCCTAGAAATACACAAGCTGTGTGTCGATTTTTTATTTTTTTTTTGGACAAAAAACAAAAATTATCCGTGCGACGCACGGTTTGTGTATTTGTTGGAAATATTATTCGATAATACTGAATATTTAAAAATAAATTAAATTAAATCACAAAATATTGTAGAAGAATGTGTTGTCTAGTTAGTGAAAAAAACATGAATATATATATATATATATATATATATATATATATATATATATATATATATATATATATATATATATATATATATATACTAGGTTAGAGCACCGCGCAATGCGCGGTGCCGGTGACCTGTTTACATATTTTTGTAAAATGTGTTTTTTTATGCAAGCGTGAGTTTGAAGGGGATAACGAGATGCTACGTCGAAGTTTCTCCCATTTCAATATTAGAAGACTTAATATAAGGATCATATTAAAACATAGCATTGTATATTTGAGACGGGCTATGAAATAAGAGATACGATTGATATGTAAAAAGGTAAAAGACCAAAAATTATAGTTAATGATATAGAGCTGATGTTATACAAGTTAGTATTCTATGATATGTAAAGGATAGAATGTCCGTACATGATCATTGTTGGACTCATTGTTTCAATGGATGATACTGATTTATACCAAGTTTATTATAAATAATTTAATAAATTAAAGTTTTCTTCAATCGTAAATCGTAAAATTTGATCGATTTGTTGATATTTAAGATTTATATGAACATTTGAATCGACATAGGTATGGATAAATTGAATCGTAAATCATAAGATTTTTAGCTCGGTGTTGCGAATTTTCGTAAATGAGTCGCACGCGATTACAGCCGAGGAGGAGTCGGTTGCTTTGGTGGCGGATATTTCGGATATTACAAGAGAGATCCACTCTGGGGTTAAATTTGCAATTTCGGTGGAGCTAGTGGGAAGATGGAGTAAGTATAGGGGTGATTTTGCAATTTTTAGAACTATTTCAGTCAATGAGGTGGGTTTCGAGAAATTAAAAATTAACCCCCACTTGGGGGGCATTACAGGTTTAGGGACAAAAATTAAAAATTTTATATAATACATGGGTCAAATATGTAAATATCTGAAGTTTATTATAACTAATATAGTAAATTAAAGTTTTCTTAAATCGAAAATCGTAAAATTTGATAGATTTGTTGGTATTGAAGATTTATTTTAACATTTGAATCGACCTAGGTATGAATGAAATAAATCGTACAATTTGAATCTTAAATCATAAGATTTTAGGCTCCGTATTGCATTTTTTTGTAAATGAGTCACACATGGTTATAGCCGAGGAGTCGAAGCATGCCGCGTTGGTGGCGGATATTTCGGATATTGCAAGAGAGATCCACTTTGGGGTCAAATTTGCAATTTGGGTAGAGCGTCCGGGAAGATGGAGTGCGTATAGGGATGATTCAGCAGTTTTCAGAACTTTTCGTGCATATAGGTGGATTTTTAGAAATTACAAATTGACCCCGATATGGGGCGCATTTCTGGTTTAAGAACAAAAATACAAAATGGTATATAATATAGGGACCAAAACTATAATTATCGCAAGTTTATGATAAATAATATAATAAATAAAATGTTTCTTAGATTGTAAATCGTACAAATTGATCGATTTGCTGGTATTTAAGATTTATTTTAACATTTGAATCACCTTATGTAATAATGAATTGAATCGTGAATCATAAGATTTTAAGCTCGGGATTGTGAAATTTCCAGAAGGAGTCACACGCGATTACAGCCGAGGAGGAGTCGAAGCATGCTGCGTTGGCCGCGGATATTTTGGGTATTGCAAGAGAGATCCACTTTGGGGTCAAGTTTGCTATTTGTGTGGAGCGGATGGGAAGATGGAGTAAGTATAGGGGTGATTCTGCAATTTTCAGTAATATTTCAGCCAATGAGGTGGATTTTCGTAAATTACAAATTGACCCCCATTTGTGGGGAATTGCCGGTTTAAGGACCAAAATTAAAAATTGTATATAGTATAGGGACCAAAACTACAATTATCCCAACTTTATTAAAAATAAATAATAAATTACAGTTTGCTTAAATCGTAGATCGTAAAATTTGATTGAGTTGTTGATATTTAAGATTGATTTTAACTTTTGTATCGACTTAGGTATAAATGAATTGAATCGTAAGATTTGTATCGTAAATCATAAGATTTTAAGCTCGGTATTGCGAATTTTCGCAAACGGGTCACATGTGATTACAACTGAGGAGGATTCGAAGCATGCTGCGTTGCTGACGGATATTTCGAATAATTCAAGATAGATCCACTTTGGGGCCAAATTTGCAATTTGGGTGGAGCGGAAGATGGAGTAAGTATAGGGTGATTCTGCAATTTTCTGAATTGTTTCAGCAAGGGAAGTGGATTTCCATAAATTACTGATTGACCCCCACTTGGGGGGCATTTCCGCTTTAAGGACCAGAATTAAAACTGGTGTATAATATAGGGACCCAATCAGTAATCATCCCAAGTTTATTATAAATATTATAATAGATTAAAGTTTTCTTAAATCATCAATCGTAAAATTTGATCGATTTGTGCTATTGAAGATTTATTTTAGCATTTGAATCGACTTAGGTATGAATGAATTGAATCGTACGATTTGAAGCTTAAATTAGTATAGCGAATTTTGGTAAATGAGTCACACTTGATTACAGCCGAGGAGGAGTCGAAGCATGTTGCTTTTGTGGCGGATATTTCGGATATTGCAAGTGAGATCCACTTTGGGATTAAATTTGCAATTTGGGTGGAGCTGGTGGGAAGATGGAGTAAGTATAGGGGTGATTCTGCAAATTTCAGAATTGTTTTAGTCAGGGAGGTGGGTTTCGAGAAATTACAAATTGACCCCCACTGGGGGGCATTACCGGTTTAGAGACAAATATTACAAATGGTATATAATACAGGGGCCAAAACTGTAAATATCCAAAGTTTATTATAAATAATATAATAAATTAAAGTTTTCTTAAATCGTAAATCGTAAAATTTGATAGATTTGTTGGTATTGAAGATTTATTTCTATATTTGAATCGGCCTAGGTATGAATGAAATAAATCGTACGATTTGAATCTTAAATCATAAGATTTTAGGCTCGGTATTGTGATTTTTCGTAAATGAGTCACACATTGTTACAGCCGAGGAGGAGTCGAAGTCGGCTGCGTTGGTGGAGGATATTTCGAATATTACAAGAGGGATCCACTTTGGGGTCAAATTTGCAATTTGGGTGGAGCGGCTATGAAGATGGAGTAAGTATATATAGGGGTGATTCTGCAATTTTCAGAACTGTTTCAGGAAGGGAAGTGGATTTCCATAAATTACTAATTGACCCCCACTTGGGGGGCATTTCCGGTTTAAGGACCATAATTAAAACTGGTGTATAATATATGGACACAAAGAATAATCATCCCAAGTTTATTATAAATATTATAATAAATTAAAGTTTTCTTAAATTGTAAAATTTGATCGATTTGTGCTATTGAAGATTTATTTTATCATTTGAATCGACTTAGGTATGAATGAAATGAATCGTACGATTTAAATCTTAAATTATAAGATTATAGGCTCGGTATTGCGAATTTTCGTATATGAGTCACACGTGATTACAGTCGAGGAGGAGTTGAAGCATGTTGCTTTCGTGGCGGATATTTCCGATATTGCAAGAGAGATCCACTTTGGGGTTAAATTTGCAATTTTGGTGGTGCTGGTGGGAAGATGGAATAAGTATAGAGGTAATTTTGCAAATTTCAGAACTGTTTCAGTCAGTGAGGTGGGTTTCAAGAAATTATAAATTGACCCCCACTTGGGGGGCATTACCAGTTTAGGGACAAAAATTACAAATGGTATATAATACAGGGGCCGAAACTGTAAAAGTCCGAAATTTATTATAAATAATATAATAAATTAAAGTTTACTTAAATCGTAAATCGTAAAATTTGATAGATTTGTTGGTATTGAAGATTTGTTTCAATATTTGACTCGACCGAGGTATGAATGAAATAAATCGTACGATTTGAATCTTAAATCATAAGATTTTAGGCTCGGTATTGCGATTTTTTGTAAATGAGTCAGACATTGTTACAGCCGAGGAGGAGTCGAAGCCGGCTGCGTTGGTGGCGGATATTTCGGATATTGCAAGAGAGATACACTTTGGGGTCAAATTTGTAATGTGGGTAGAGCGGCAGGGAAGATGGAGTAAGTATATGGGTGATTCTGCAATTATCATAACTTTTTCAGGTAGAGTGGTGGATTTCTAGAAATTACAAATTGACCCCACATGGGGTGCATTTCTGGTTTAAGAACCAAAATAAAAAAATGGTATATAATACAGGGACCAAAACTGTAAATATCCCAAGTTTATGATAAATAATATAATATATAAAATGTTTCTTAAATCGTAAATTGTAAAAATTGATCGATTTTCTGGTATTTAAGATTTATTTTAACATTTGAATCACCTTAGATATAAATGAATTGAATAGTAAATCATAGGATTTTAAGCTCGGTATTGCGAAACTTCCTAAGGGAGTCACACGCGATGACAGTGAGTATGAGTCGAGGCACGCTGCGTTGGTGACGGATATTTTGGGTATTGCAAGAGAGATCCACTTTGGGGTCAAATTTGCTATTTGTGTGGAGTGGATGGGAAGATGGAGTAAGTATAGGGGTGATTCTGCAATTTTCAGAAATGTTTTAGCCAAGGAGGTGGATTTTCGTAAATTACTAATTGACCCCCACTCGTGGGGAATTGTCGGTTTTGAATCGTAAATCATAAGATTTTATGCTCGGTATTGCGAATTTTCGTAAATGTGGCAGCTATTTTGGATATTGAAAGAGAGATCCACTTTGGGGTCAAATTTGCAATTTGGGTGAAGCGGCGAGGAAGATGGAGTAAGTATAGTGGTGATTCTGCAATTTTCAGAACTGTTTCAGCCAGGGAGGTTGATTTTCAGAAATAACAAACTGACCCCCACCTGGGAGGCATTTCTGGTTTAAGGACCAAAATTAAAAATGGTATATAATATAGGGATCAAACTATAATTATCACAAGTTAACGTTCATGTTAGAACCTATTTATTCGCAAAGGCTGTAATCCTCTGCATTAAAAAAAATAGTTATATTTCATTTATAGCGTCTGATTTTATGGCCATGTACCTCTTTTTTTGTAGTAGCCATCGGATAATGAGGGCAAGCCTCACGAGGAGGTGTTTTGCACCAATAATTACAGAAAAAAGTTGCGTTGAACAATCTAGAGCTGATGTGATGGAAGTAACTCACCTTTGGTCTTAATTACGATCGATCAAGTGCAAAATGCAGGTTATGTTTCGGTTTCCATAGAAATCTCAAGATGACATCCTTACTAACGAGATGGCAATATGTACAATGTTCGGTGTATATATATAAATTGACGAACTCTTACAAGTAAGTGTTGGAATGCGTAAAATATTTACCGCCACATCAACATCACATAATTTATAATTTTGGTTCATCAGTCCATTTCTACGCTTCGAAAAAGATAGCATCCCAATCTATTGTCTGTTACACTTAACACTATATCTATCTATCTATCTATCTATCTATTTCGTAAGCACCTACCTTTGAGTCCACCAGCAAAATCTATGTGTGCCTTTTCCATAGAAATTTGAGCCTGAACATACATAGCAAATAATGATTCACAAATGCATAGTTTCATTTAAATGGAAAATAGAGAGGTAATTTTTTTTTATTGAAATATTGCACCTGGCAGCCAAGATGCCGCTCCCAAACAAAATTCGTAGATTGAACTCCTATGGTGGAGCTCCTAATCTCACTTCCATATAATACAACCTACAATTTAATTAGCCGAAGTTATTAATCATCACAAAAGAAGTTAATTGTGACAAATGACAACTGGTTGCGCAGTATACATTAGAAGTAACAATTTACATACAGTTACAGTCAGATATGATGAATTCGACTAAATTGTAAATAATAAATCGGGTAACTTGAACATTACTTGAATCAACTATTTAAAATTTAAATCCTACATTCGCAAATGCAACATTCTCATTCTAATTGCACGTGTAAATGTCGAAATCCGAGATTCTAAAACAGAGCATATTGGTTAAATAAGTTGATAGAATAAACAAAGATACCTCATAATCAATAAATAATAAATATAAAAATAAAATAATAAAAATAAATAAAGTACCTCAGAATGCCATCCATCAACAACAAACAAGTCTAAAGAGTAGCCATCACATGTTGAAAACACATGTGCTTCACGAATATTCAGTACTACGTCTGAGAGCAAAGCAGAAAGCTGCGAAATAAAAAAAAATAAAAAATATTGCAGTTCAATTTGATAACCTGGAGATGAATATTCCGTTTCTAAAATTGTGAAAAATGCCAAATTTGACGAAGCAAAGGGGGAAGTAAGAAAGATTACAAACAAAGAGAAAATAGGTTAACAAAATAAGGGGTAAGAAAAGAATCAATAGCAACTTTTCTGAAATTTGGCATGAAAGTGTACAATGCATGCGCTATTTTTTTATGTATGACGGAAAAAAAACAAGAAGTCTTGGGAACTAAATGTGTAGTTTTTAAGTGTGTCGACCTCAAATGTAATAACACGAAAGCAGAAAATATTATTTCATGAATCGGTGTGTGTAATGAATCCTGCCTGCAATATGCATCCACATACTATATTTATATTTTGCATCAAATTTAAGAAGCCTAAATAAAAATAAAAGTAACAGAGTGAGAAAATGACAACAGAAACTGCACCAAAAATACCTTCTGGAATCTTCAGCAGAATCCACTCTGTTTATGTCATTGGAATTCCTCCTAACATCCAAATTAAGATCCTCGAGCTTAGAACAAGTCTCCAAGTCGCGTCCAGAATTCCTGTTTTCCAATTACAATCAAAGAATCCAATTTTAAGGAGGCGATAAATTCTGGAATCAATGTAATAAGTATTAAATGAATATAACGAGTACCTGTCATTTAATGATTGGACACCGTTATTGACACTACCATGTGGGGGGAGATAGGAGGACACTCGAAACTTGTTCGCCATCAAAATCATCATCTCTAGTACAAACATTCTGAACAAGATACAAACAATAGAAAAAAATCAGAAGGAATCGGATAAGGTATACATAGATGAAAACGAAAAACAAAACGAATTAATAAATTGAAACAAATCTTGATTTTGCAATGAACATCTCAAGAATAAGGTCTTGTATTTAGTATAGAAAGACAAAAAATGTACCTCGAGAAAACGGATGAAGAAAACGGGGTGATTTTCAGGATCCTTTGCCATAGAAAGAAGCTTTTGATGTAACAACACATCTTCTATTCAATCCATATTATTATGCAGCCAGTAACTGAAAAATAAAAAACACAATAACAGAAAAATCAATCATTTTGCATCACAAGAATACCCTGAACTAAATAGTTGAGAGAGTATTATGATGCATTGTTGTCTGGAAAAACAGACTCATCATTATCAAAATAATTACGAAAAGCTGCAAACACAAAAAACAGATAGCAGAACAGAGTAGTCAGAAAACAGGGCAACGTAAGACCTTATTAATTACCTGGATGATTTTGAAAACAAAAACAGGGGAATTCCGCTTTCATAGTAGCATTTGCCCACGAAAAGAAACAACCGTAGAAGAAAGAGAGAGGGAAGGCCTTTTGAGATCGAGTAGCAATTCATCCACTTCCCTAAAGCACCAATCTGCGCATAGGAAATCGGAAAATATGAGAACACAAATTGAGAGAGACGCAAGTGGCAGAGAGAGGAAGTGCAAGTTTTGATGGATAATTACCTGGTGCAAAAGAATTAAAGGAGAAATAAAGCAGGCCTGTGAGTGGGAGAAGAAGAGCGCTGCGGTACGGAGGTCAACAATTGCGGCCGCAGAAGAAAGAGAAGGCAAGGGGGAAGATAAATCGAGAACGGATAAATGAAAATCAAAATTCTGAAGCAGGCACGTCGATCGTGGTTCTGCAGCAGGCTTTGTTGTTGGTAACAACTTTTGACACTCCGGAATAGATAAACCCCGGAAGCGAATACCCTAAGAAAACAAGTTCAATGACAGAGAGAAGTAACTATATTTAAAGTCTGTCATGGAGTATGTAACCGTAATCTGCATGTGTATTTACACTCCTAAAGTATGCCAAAGGGTGTGTACCTCTTTTGCATCAAGCAGTGAGGTTTCTCACAATAATCATGTCATGACCCTCATACCACCAAGTACCTGTTGAAAATGTTCCAACAAATCAATCAGTATATACTGGATTCTTGACTGGTCATTCTCTTTATGGGTTTCCTCTTCATCACTCAGCAACCGCAGTAACCTTGAAATAACAATTATTGTAAGAGATCAATAATTAATTGTAATATTTGTTATATATTGGGATTTAAATGAAGTTAACAAATCAAATTAAATTAAAATAACATGTATAAATAAATACCTCTCTCTAATGTAATTGGAGTTGGAAAAATAGATAGCAGAGTCAACTCTGACAATGAGAACACCAGGAACTTTAGTTGCTTCCGGATATTGTTGTGTGTTTCTATAAACCGAAGTTCTCGGAATTTTACCAAGAACCGCAGTTCTTGGTCGAGTCACTTGCAGAAGAATCTTTGCAAACGATATTGCCACCTGTCATTTATTTATTTCAAGAATCATTTTTCCAAAAAAAAAATTAATAATGAATTTGCATAAAATTAATTTTTTTTTTGTTTCTTACAGCGATAAGAAGGCCAATTTCGATAGAGATGAAAACGACACCAAAGAAGGCACCCATACAAGCAACAAAGTCGAATTTATCGATCTTCCATATAAGTTTCATGGCTTTGTAATCGAATAAACCCACAACGGCAGATATAATGATGGCAGCAAGAATAGCGTTGGGTGTGTATTTGAACAAGGGTGTGATCACCAGCAATGTTAGTAAGACAACTATCGACATTACTATGTTCGACACAGCTGTGTTGCATCCCGCCATGTAGTTCACAGCCGATCTCGAGAAAGATCCTGTCGCAAAGAAAAAAATAAAAATCGAGGATTATAAATATAATAATTAATGTGTCAGACAAATAAGAATCAAACCTGTGGCAACATAACAAGAAGTCATCGAGCCAACAATGTTCATTGTGCCTAATGCAACCATTTCTTTATTCCCATCCAAGTGATAGTCTTTCATTGCTGCAAATGTTCTCCCAATTGCTACTGCTTCCTGTTTTACATAATATATCTTTATATAATATGTTGCTATAAGTACTCAAAAAATTATACTAATTCAAATATGAGCATATTTAAAAAAAAAAAAAAAAATCTTTTCTTGGCTTACGGTTAGTGCAATTAAGCCTGAGATAGCGTCAATTCTGAAACCGGTGAGGAGATAGCTGCCGGTGAAGTGGATTTGATCGAGAGACGGAGGGGGTAGGCCTCTTTCAATATGACGGACCTTCGGATGAGATAATACGAAACTTTTTAAATTAGTTTATTTTTAATTTTAATCACTAGTTTTGAAGAAGAAAAAAGTTAGGAAAATACGTACGATTTGGACTCCTTTCTTGTCTGCATGGGTGATGAAAACGCAGAACGTTGCAACGATAACAGAAATCAACGGAGCTATTGCAGGAACCCAAAATAGTTTCTTGTTCCGTTTTCCCTGATCCAACAAAACTTATTAGTATATATATATATATATATATATATATATATATATATATATATATATATATATATATATATATATATATATATATATATATATATATATATATATATATATAAGACAAGTTAGTTAGGCTTCTTACAATATACTTGGTCAGGAGCAGAAAAGCCAAGAATGTGATTCCAATGACACAAGTCTCCCAATTCCACTGTAATAATAATGATACATAAGAGAAACATTTAACTAATTAGCTTCATAATCTTATTAGTTTTGCTAATGATGTAAGCATTAATTGTAATTAGTTGATTTAATTACCCCGTGGTGCACATTACTCCAAACCGAACGCATAACAGAAACTACGTCGGTTTTCTTGGTAAAAGTCTTTACACCGAGCAACCCCTTCAGCTGTTGAAGACCGATAGTTATGGCTGCTCCCGCCGTAAATCCCACAATCGCTGCGTGAGAAAGGAAGTCAATCAAGAAACCCAACCTTAAAACAAAAAAAAAGACAAAAAAGTCCATTGTTGTTAAATCTTTGAGGATATTAAAAGAATCTTTTTCTTTTGTTTATACAAAAAGAGGAAAAATATATACCTGAAGAAACCGAGAGTAAACTGAATGATCCCAGCAAAGAAAGTCGCCGTAAAGGCAAGTTTCTGATACTCGACTTTGTGTTTGGGATCGATTTCCTTTTGAAGCAAACTTCCAAGCAAGAGTGAAACGACAGCCACCGGTCCAATGGCGATATCTCTCGAGCTTCCCATTGCTGCATAAATCAATAGCGGAACAAAACTACTGTCTGCAAAATTATCCAAAAAAAAATATGTATTATTATTATTTTTTTTTCTTCAAGACAGTAAAACAAATGATGATCCATATTTGTCTTATTTTTAATGAAACTTACATAGGCCAAACTGGGGATCCATGTTTGCAAGCTTTGCATATGTATCCGAATGCATTATAGCAAAGACAACAAGATAATCGAGTATCGTTAGAAACTATATATCGAACGTAACTAACCAATTTTTTTCTAATTAAATAACTTTCCGAATATTACCGAGGTATGCATAGACTTGCGATTGTGAGACCGGCAATAAGATCGCCTCGGAACAAGTGGACTTTGTAGCGTTTAGCCCAATCGAGAATCGGGAAAACGCCTTGTATAGCAAGCAACAATTTTCTCAATTTCGATTGGTCCTTGAAATGTTTAAGAGGTTCATCATGGAAGAAAGTTTCGTTCAATGCAAACTTGATCTCATTCAACAGCCCTTACTTAGGTGGCACCCCCACCTTGTAAACATAAGGCCCGTCGTTATTGCCTTCACTTGTACCGCCACCCTCGTCTCCAATACTACACATTGACCCCAGATTTTAACAAATATATCACATTAACCCCCAAAACTTTTTTTTTTCAGAAAATAATTTTTTTTCTGAAATATTGTTTTTTCGGCCAGATTCCGGCGTTGACCGCCGGAGACCGCCGGTCTCCCGCGTTGACTTTTTTTTTTTTTTTTTTGAATTTTGTTTTCCTGAAATTTTTTTCCGGCCGGTCAACGGCCGTTGACCGCCGGGTCTCCGGCGTTGACTTTTTTTTTTTTTTTTTCTTAAAAATAATATTTTAATTAATTTTACTGTCTTGACTGCTAAATTACTGTCTCCGGCAGCTATTTAATTGTCGGAGACAGTAATTTAACTGTTAATTGACTTTTTTTTTTTTCTTCAAAAATATTTTAATTAATATTACTGTATTCGTTGCTAAATTACTGTCTCCAGCAGTTATTTAACTGTCGGAGACAGTAATTTAACTGTTAATTGACTTTTTTATTCTTAAAAAAAATATTTTTAATTAATATTACTGTATTCGTTGCTAAATTACTGTCTCCAGCAGTTATTTAACTGTCGGAGACAGTAATTTAACTGTTAATTGACTTTTTTATTCTTAAAAAAAATATTTTTAATTAAAATTACTGTATTCGTTGCTAAATTACTGTCTCCAGCAGTTATTTAACTGTCGGAGACAGTAACTTAACTGTTAATTGATTTTATTTTATTTTTTTATAATTTTTTTCCTTAAAAAAAATTTATTTTAATTAATATTACTGTCTTGGATGTTAAATTACTGTCTCCAACAGTAATTTAACTGTCTTAGACAATAATATTAATAATATTACTGTTCGAAAAAATAATATTCATAATATTACTGTCCCAAACAGTAATATTACTGTCTGAGACAGTAATTTAGTAGTCAAGACAGTAATATTAATTAAAATATTTTTTTTGTAAGAAAAAACAATTCAAAAAAAAAAAAAAAAAAAAAAAGTCAACGCCGGAGACCGGCGGCTAACGGTGGTTGACCGGCCGGAAAAAAAAATCAGGAAAAAAGAATTTCAAAACAAAAAAAAAAAAAAAAGTCAACGCCGGAGACCGGCGGTCTCCGCCGGAATCTGGCCGGAAAAAAAACAGTTCAGAAAAAAAATTATTTTCTGAAAAAAAAGAAGTTTTGGGGGTTAATGTGATATATTTGTTTAAATCCGGGGTCAATGTGTAATATTAAAGAAGTTGGAGCATAATGGTTGGAATTGTTAATAATTATATTATTGAGGGTATTTTAGACTAAAGACATGTGGATGGGCTTAATTGAGAGACTGTTTTTTTTGTGGACTAAAATGCATTTAAGTACCATGTGATGGGCCTTTTTGCCATTTGCTCATATATATAATGGGGGAAAAAGAACATTTAATTTGATCTTGGACTGCAGTTCTCATATAGATTTGGCATTGGACAAAAGAATTGAAGGCAAATAAAATCAAGTATTTAAAAAAAAAAAATCAGTAAAAAAAATTAAATAAAGTAAAGGTGAAGAATTAACAAATATTGTTCATAGCGCACGTGTGACCGGTTTTTTCCGAAAAACAACCTCAGTATCCAACCCGAACCCATCAACGGCCCGAACGTGAACCAGCTCGGATCTCTTAAACAGCTTCTTAAGCGGCTCAACGCTGAACAAGTCATTAGCCGAGTACTTATCCGACCGTCTCTTCAGCGCCACGTGTAACACACACACCCCACCAGGCCTCAGCGTCCGTTCGATCTCCCCCACAAACTTCTCCGGGTACAGCGCGTGGTCGAACACGTTCGAGAACTCGAAGTCGAAACTCCCGTCATCGAACGGCTGGTGATGGAAGTCCCCACGCACAACCAACGGCGGAGATGGCACCAGATCCAACCCGATCGAATCGGACACTCCGACCCGTTTCAGAGCCTCCACTTCCTGCCCCATTCTCGCCCCGACGCTGAGAGCTTTGGAGGAGTTGGAGAGAAGGTTCTTCTTCTTGAGATCGGCGAAGAACCCGGCGAAGACCCGGATTTTCCGGTCCCAGTCTCGGGTTTTCCATATTTGTCGGAGCTTCGGGTTGAGGGTTTTGTTGAGCTGGTGGTGGATGTAGGACTCGTAGGTGGTGTATCCGGGTCGGATCTTCAGATCCGGGATGGATGACGGTGGGGTGGTTGTGAGAGTTGTTTTGTGGGAGATGTAGAGGAAGAGGAGTGTTGTGGAGAGGATGAAGAAAGCGATGAAGCTTTTGGATTTCATGTATGGTGGTTTGATCATATATATATCTTTATATGCTGCTGCATGCATGCATGGCTTGTAATTAAGTTGTATGTATATATACGGTATGTATAATGTATGTATATATGTGTGTGCCTGCGCGCATCTAAATTAATTTTGAAGGGAAAGTGTGTACTGTGAGTAACTTTCGTCACACTCTCTCTCTCTCGCATACACGACGTGTGTTTGTGTGTGTGAGAGAGAGAGAGAGAGAGAGAGAGAGAGAGAGAGAGAGAGAGAATTTGATGGATTGTGTGCTGCTCAGGATCATAGAACAGGTGGAGAGAAATAAAGATGCATGTTTTACATGTGTGAGTGAGTGTACATTAGTAGTATAGTATGCGATTATAATTTATACCTGCGTTAATTTGCTAAGGTCTCGTTTGATTATCTATATCGAATTGCACTGGATTAGATGTGATTGGATTAATATTTCAGTGACTAATTAATTATTTAGTCAATAGGATGTTTGATTCGTTAGATAAAATTTTGTATTAAATTTGTTAAATTCTGGTGTTAAATGTGATTTGTTTAAAAAGTATTTTAATTAATAAAATTAAGATATTATTTTTAAAGGATAAAATTGATTTTTCTCTTTTAATTACCCCTTCAAAATTAATTGCGGGGGGGAGTGCTACTAATTTAACAAAATAATAACATTTAATTACGGACTTTAAGTGTGATAGCGGACTTTACTAAATACGAATCTCATCAACCAAATATCTTAATAACCCCTACTATTTAGTTAATAGAGCTTAATAGCACTAAGCAAACATAGGCATAAAATTACTAATGGGAATGCCTTCTCTTAGGGAGCAAATTTGGAACGGATCCCCATTTATATAAGAAAAACGGATTCCAACTCATTGAGTGACACGTGGACATTTAATTAAGAAACTTGATTATTTATGTTTCTTAATTTATAGGTATTATAAATTAAAAACTCCTTAGTTAAGAATTGCAAGTGCATGCAACTTCCTTAGGCGCATATAAGAGCAACTCTAATGGTAAAGTATCAAAATCGATCATCAAATATTAATTTGATACTCGTTTTATTATTTTGATACTCATTTATTCAAATCGCAAGCATTAAATGAATCATCTAATTTTAAATATAAGCATAACTATATTTAATATTGACACGTGTCAATTTTTAATTGGTTTGTTGGGTAGTTAATGTTTTGATACCTCTCTTTCTAGGATGCATTTTTGCATCTCGGGAAGTTGAATATCAAAATAACTACCAACTTAATTCCCCCATTGGAGATGAAAATTTATGTTTTGGAGCATCAAAATAGAAGTTATTCCATTTAATTCCCCATTTAATTCCTCCACTGGAGTTGCTCTAACTTTTTTCCATTATTTTTTCTTTTATTTTTCTTTCTTTTCTAAATAACAATTTTTCTTTTCCTTTTAACACAGTTATTCAGAAGGTTCATATGATCCTATTCCTGGTGATAAATATCGGGTAACTCTACCATTACCATGTGGTATTTACGTTTTAATTAGTTTTCGAATTATTTTTTTTATTTTTCTAAAAACCCTAAGTTAAATTATTAAACCCTATGGTTATTTTGGGTAACACAAGGAGTATGTTCCTAGAAACCCTTTCGGAACATGTTTATTTTGGATTTTTTTTAATAAACTCGAATAAAATATCATATACGAGAATAATAAATTATAGTAAAGAATTCACACACCCAAAATAACAATAAAGAATAAACATACAATTTAAATGAATGTTAAATTCTTGAATTCAGATTTTAATAATATTTTTCTTCTAATGTAAAGATTTAACACTATGGCTTTTGCGTATTAAACTATTGCCCAAACAGTTCACTAGATAAGTTAAAAAAGAAATAAAAAAAAAAATAAAAAACAATTAACAAATATAATTTACCACCAGAAGACAATTGTTTGTTATTCTCTAAATAATCTTTAAAATTAAATCATTAATTGAGAGATAAGATTAATAGTAAAGTTATATTTTACCAATTATTAGATTATCCACGTGTCATTGGCTGAATGGGATCCATTTATCTCAAAAAACAGGGGATCTGTTCAGAATGTTGTGTGTTTTCTAAATTAATGAGTCTCGTTGGTTCTATTTACTCTTATTATAAGGTATTGCTAAAGATCAAATATGCTTCCTATCATATAGTATTATTATTCTTGGGTTTTTGCAAAAACATCATATGTCTAATCTCGAATTGCTGAAAAAGCACTCGTGCAAAATATTAGCAAAACCTCGCTATAAAAATTTTCGCGACTTGGGTATGTTTTTTAACTTGAAAAGGCCAAAATACCCTTTAAAACATAAATTTAGAAAATTATAAATTCACCCCATAATTTTTGTAAGACCCAAAATAAAAGTTTCATAATTTTCTTTTACATTTTATGTATAAAAAAATTCATTTTGTTTCTTTGAATTGATCTTTTTTTAAAATTATTAGGGGTAATTTTGTTATTTTATTTAAGTCAAAAACAAATTTTAATGTAAGGAGTTGTTTGCTTTGTAAAACATAACATAGGGGGTTATTGCTAATTTTTTTAATATAGGAATTTTTTCGACAATTATAGATTACACAGGGGGTCTGTGCTAATAACTTTAATTTTCTTATTATTTATTATTTGTTTCAAATCAAATATTCGTCTTCTTCCACTTTGATTATACTTTATATTTCACCTTTCCCGTCAATTCCCACCCTCGGGAGAAAGAGAATTTTTGTAGGATTTGGTTGCCTTCGACACGGCGGCAATGCGGCGGAGTTGGGATGAGTAGAGGAGCGGATCATCTGAGCCGGACTCATCCTGAAGAAAATGGTTTAAAAAGATTGCTTCACACTGGCCGTGCCCGAGAAATAAGGGACCCTAGGCGAATTTTAAAAAATGAGGCTATATTTTGTATTGTATAATGTACACATTAATTTATTCTAACGAGCACGATTGGACAAGATTTTTTGATTAGTAGTTAATAATTTTTTGAGAAAATATGAAAAATATTGACGAAGTTAAGACGAATCAAAAGTTTACGTGGTTCGGGGCGTAGCCCTGAAGCTTTTTTTGCAAATAGTCATAGAAATATTATTGAACGAGTAAATATATGTAAGTTGTAACATTTAATTAAATATGAAAAAAATATATATTATATTTCAACTTGCCAAAACTCTTTGAAGTTAGAGATAGGCATTGTCGATTATTAAAAAATTACAAAGATTGCTGGAAAAAAAAGTTTAAAACTTGAAACAGAAAAAAATTTGAAGAACTCAATATCTAACCAATTATGACATTTCATTTACATAAAATGCAAGAATAAGTGTAAAAAACTCCAACAAATACTCAAATAATGTAAAAAATATGGGTTAATATGCTAAGAGTCCCTTAAATGAAACCTAATTTGAACTAAATGACAACCTTAAATTCAATCTTGTAATTAAATCCCTATTTTGAAATAATATATGACCCACATCCCTAATTTTTATTTTATCCCTAGTTTGCCATTATACCCTAAATATAATATCCCACGTTTATTCAACTAATCATATTTTTTTTTGTTTTCTCTCTCGCATCTCGCCGCTCCCTCTCCCTCTCGCCTCTTCCTCTCAGATTTTTTTTTGTTTTCTATCTCGCCTCTTCTTCTCCCTCTCCCTCTCGGCTTTTTATCTTCCGGCAAGGCGTTGTGGTGGTCGAGGCGGTGTTGGGGGTTTGTGGTGGTCGAGGCGGTGTTGGAGGGCTGCGGTGGTCGGCGGTGTTGGGGGCTGCGGTGGTCGGCGGTGTTGGGGGCTGCGGTGGTCGGCGGTTTTGGGGGGCTGTGGTGGTCGGCGGTGTTGGGGGGTTGTGGTGGTCGGCGGTGTTGGGGGCTGCGGTGGTCGGTGGTGTTGGGGGCTGCGGTGGTCGGCGGTGTTGGGGGGCTGTGGTGGTCGGCGGTGTTGGCTCCTAGGGTTTGACGGCTGCTGTGTTTACGACTAGGGTTGGCGAGATTGGGTGTTGTTGGCTGCTAGGGTTTGGTAGTACCCCGTAGTAGACTATAGTACACTGTAGTATACCATAGTCTACATGGTATACTACAGTATTGACAACAAATAAATTAAAAAAAAAAATTAAAATATATGTAGCTTGAATTAACAAAAAAGAAAAATAATTTTTTTTCGTAATTTTCAATATCATGTAGGATTTGTTTTTTAATAATAGTGTAAAATTATAGTACACCATAGTATACCATAGTGCACCATAGTATTTTTTAAAATTTGCTGAATTATTTAACAATTTTTTTTCCCGTAATTTCCAATAAAATATAAAAAAATAAGGAAAAAAACTGTTTATAATAATGTAGAAACTGTTAGAGTGAAAATTGAAAAAATAAAGATGAGTGAAAGGGCATTTTCGGAATAAATTTTATAAAGGATGTGAAGCAAATGTTTAGTTGAGCTTGTCATTTAGTTCTAATTAGTTTTATCACTAGGGACCTATATCTTAAGACCCCAAAAATATAGTTATGCTTATTTAAATTGTTGAATTATTTATATATTTAAAATATCATTTAATACAATGACTAGTAGATATAAAAAGTACAAGACATTATTTGGGGCACCTAATTTTTTCAAAAAATCGGAGGCCCGGGGACAATGGCCTCTCTCGCCTATAGTCAAAATCAGCTCTGGCTTCACAAATGAAGAGGTACTGATCGTGTTTGGATTTCATTTTTTTTATTTGTGGGTTTTAGTGGGCACCATTAAAATATAACAGTGCGGGATTTTATATCTTTATACATAGACGTAGCAAATTTGGGTGTCAAAATAAAATAATTCAGAAAGTCAACTTGACACAACATCACCTAACAAATGAATTTAGAACGGAGGGCCATTTTGTAATCTAAGGGAAGTTTTGATACAAATTCCATAGTTCAAGGGTGCAAATTTCCTAAAGTATAAAGTTAGCAAGCGGAAATATGAATTTTCAGCATCATAAATTAGTTCTATAGACAAACAAATTGATTCTACAGACAAGAGTTTCATAAATATTAAAGTAACAAATCACACATACTAGAGTAGTTAACAAACACATAAACTACTGCTCCGAATCCGTGGTCGCAATGACAGCAAGGAAACTCGGCTAGAAATCAGTCTACAAGCTTTGTTTTAGCACATGATCTATTTTTTTTTAGTGTTTGCAAATACAGCTTCTGCTTTTGCTTGTCCAAAATAAGTTATTTTAAACTATAATTTCAATCTCCAAAGTATAGCATTTATGCGCAGCTTTTCTAGTCCAAAAGCACTTTTTAAATAGTTGCTTAAAGTTGAAAACTATAAATTAGTTGCATAAATTCAAATTTTCAAGACATTTACAGACACCCGCAAATTTTAAAAATAAGTAATTATCTCAAACTTTACTTAGAATCACCAACATCTACTTTTACGACAACTTTTATAAACACCGTCTTAGTAATTGAGTAGAGAAATTAAGGGTTGCCATTAAAGCTATTATATTTACACGACATCAAAGCTATCAAATTTGGATATAAGATCATCGTCTTTTGAGCATGAAATTACTTTTGACAAGTGTTTGTCCATAATAGAGAGCGCATCATTTATACAAATTTATTATTTCCTCAATAAACAAAACTAATTAAGTCACAAACTCGTTTCAAGAAATAGTTCAAAATTATTAGGGTAAATTACGGCCACCCCCTAAGGTAAGGTCAAATTACGAAAAAAGCCCTCATGTTTGGGTAATTATAACCACCCCTTAACTATGAATCTTCTTACACGTCCACCATTATGGTGTCAAATTCAACATAATCTTCTAGATTCCGTGAAATGTTCTCTAGTTTGTATTCGTTTTGTGCAAAGATGCAATTTCTGATGCACTACAATATGATATTTACAAGCCATAGACACATTTTATGATCATCTTGTTTAAAAATGTGGAGCCGATTGGGGTAAAACAGGTAAAAACTAAAGAATATTCCACACAATCTAGAAGATTTCACTAAATTTGACAGCGTAATAGTGGACGTGGAAGAATATTCATAGTTGAAGGATGGGTGGTTGTAATTACCCAAACATGAGGGGTTTTTTCGTAATTTAACCTGAGGTCTTACCTCAGGGGTGGTCACAATTTACTCAAATTATTACTCACATTAACGACAACACTACCATGGATTAAAATAGTAATACAGTCCATATTAATTTTGGAAGAAATGTTTAGTGCTCTGATTATTTCAACTCCGACACAGGATTGGATAAACTGAACAATTATCAGAATCACATTTTTTATCCCAAATGCCCTATAAAAGGTCGACCCCAACATTCTTAATCAATATTTAACGTTCTTCGAGTTTAGCGAATCAATCAAAATGCACAATGCACGGGAAATATTAAGGTCCATTATCAAGGACATAGTAGTAAATCAAAAGCACTTGAAAGGGTAAAAACATCTTTTAAGTACCTGGAAATGCATAATGTTCAAGCTACGAAAAATCTGCTGAAACTTCGGTCCCTGTGTGGCTTTCAAGACTTCCTCGAGCTCATTAAGAAAAAGAACTTCCTTCGAACTGTTCGTAACCGGCCAATACTTAATCGATCCCCTATAATAATATCCTTCAATATGCAAAGGGGGATAATATATGTATAAAGCTATTGGCGGAACTTACAAGGAGCAAGGGGGTTGTTGACCCTCCAAGATTAGTTTTTTTTTTTTTTTTTAGGTACTGTTACATTGTATTTTTTGAATATTACTTTTGGCTCCCTAAAGATATGTGTATGAACCCTTAATATTATATATATATATATATATATATATATATATATATATATATATATATATATATATATATATATATATATATATATATATATATATATTGGTTAAAACTTGTATCATTTTAAATAAATTCATGAATATTTACCTATTTTTGAATTTTTTTATCAATTAGTCTAAAAAATAATACGAGACAATGCCATGAACCCCCAAATTATTAAGTACAGTACACGATTAATTTAGAATCTTTTGTCATGCTTAAAATATGATAAATTATAATATATATGTCATTTTAATTAAAAATTATCAATATATACTTATTTTTGCAATGTCTTGTGAACCTGGTTCCGGCCCTGGATAAATGTGATTACAGGTTCAATTTACGTGTCTGAAAACTTTGAAAATCATATAGGATAGGTAAATTCATGATTTTTTATATTCATAATGATTACAATTAATATATTATCCATGTATACATATCATTTATCATTTTTGTAGGGTGTTTACAGAAGAGAGGAAAGAAGATCGAAACACGGATGTTGGGTCATAGGTATTGGGTATGACAATGGGGATTTGTACGTCGAAATCGGAAATTCTTTTGAAAGCGACTGGTGTGATGGAGGATATCGCAAAATTTTGGCCAAAAAATGGTAACGGTGTTGACATTGGAATAAATGACGGCGCCAGCGACGAGGTCAAAATAATTTACCAACTGATCTAAGTGCTTTTGCAAAAGCTCGAAACCCGAAATTTTTCGACATAGTGAGAACATGGAGGGAGAATAGTAAACAATAGAAAAATGGAGTTCAATCGGAGCTATTTAACTGCGGTGGGTCATGCATAAGTAGAAGTTTAGCGTGGGACTCGCAAAAATAATATTGTTATGAAGTTTATTAGAAAGAGAGAATCGGTGCGTTGAATTTTTTGGGTCGTCCATCAGTTTATCGACTACTTTGAATTGGCATTTTTCGCCTTTATTGATTGGGCAGATTGGCTGCTCGAGTCACTCCCGTAGTTCTCCTCCTCTCTAGAGGTAAGAGCAGGAGAAATACGGAAGTGACTCGAGCAGCCAATCTGCCCAATACTACATTGGCTGCTCGAGTCACTTCCGTATTTCTCCTCCTCTCTAGAGGTCGTATTGGGCAGATTGGCTGCTCGAGTCACTCCCACATTTCTCCTCCTCTCTAGAGGTCGTAAAGGATGCCCCGTCGCCCAAGTTCTCGTCGAAACTATCGCCATAGCCATCATTGTGGCGGCTATCTTTATGGCTTCCTAAATTTCCTCTAGTATCCTTGCAGGTTGCCTAGAAAATCAAAATATTAGTATTTATAAAAAAATAAATTACTTAGAATTAAGAAAAAAATCAATTTGCAATCAATTGGTCTATTGTATGTTTCCTTTAACTCCAACAAAAATCTCCATTAAACCATCACATAATAAATTATTTCTTCTCTTTTAAGTTATAAAGAGATAAATAATAATTAAATAGAAGTCAATCAAATCACGCCACATCACCAAACATGGTTATCAAGAACTCTTGTTCTACCAACATAAACAGGGCACTCCATACACAATTCTTAATAAGGAGAAAAAATGTAGGAGAAATTTCTCTCTACAACATCTCAAGCGTTCTTCATCAAATCGAGGGCGTTCTCCAACAAATCAAGATTGAATGTTCAAATTCATCAAAAACTCCAAGATCTTCAAGTGAAAGCTTGTCAACGGAAAAACGTTATTCAAGTTCAAAATCAAATCCGGAGAGGATCAAGTCAAACATATATTGTTCTTACAGAAGAATCAGAGGATTAATTAGAGTTTGTAATCTGCAATATTTATTTTAATTCAATAAATTATCTTTGTGTAAGTTTTTCTTGTTTGTTTAAATCGCAAATAAGAATTTATTGGTCCAACGTTAATAGAATTCCCACCATGATCAAATCACATCAATAATAATTTGCCTTTAGAATTATGATTAAATCTTAATGAACTTGGATTCCGCACTTCATGGAGCCAACACTTTTCATTAATGAATTAATTTTATTCCAGACCAAAGTGGCCATCATCTTCATTTGTTTCCTCCGATGGATTGATTACAACTATGGCTTAGCTTGTGTAGTATGTACCATATTTGATGGCTAATTTAAATTCATTTTTCTTACCTTTATGTGATGTTTCAAATTGAAAGCTTTATACTTATATTTCAGCTGTATAACATTCAATATTGACTATAGCATCCAATTGTACAACGATTTTTTAACAAGTATCGTGAACCCAGGGGCGGAACTAGGATGAAAATGTAGGGGGCTAACTAAAATTTTGGGGTTCGGGGCAGCGTCCCGAAAAAAAATTTAGGTTCACAAAACATTGCAAAAATAAGTTTATATTACTAATTTTTAATTAAAATATCATATATATTATAATTATATCATATTTTAATCATTACACAAAATTCTAAATTAATTTAAATTATTCTAATAATGTATTGCACTTAATATTTCGGGGATTCATGGCACGATCTCAAGGCATTGATAAAAAAAATTCAAAAATAAGTAATATTCATAAATTTTATTTAAAATAATACAAGTTTTAAGCATCTTAGTTTATATTTTATATTAAATATGATATATTTATCTATAATTTATATAAGATTATGGAGAAGAAACAAAAAAAATAATGGATTAAAACACATATTTACAAAAATTTTGGGGGGGCCAAAAGTAATATTCAAAAAATACAATACCAAATACCTAAAATTTTTTTTTTTTTTTTTTTCTTGGCCCCCCTTGCCCCTTGCATGTACCGCCCCTGCGTGAACCTAGTTAGTAGATAGCTATCTAAAATGTAGTTGTGATGTGTAAGAATGGGAACATCATCACTTTGTGTGCACATTTGTACATATATACGAATTTTGGTGTATGATTTTATTTATTTATTTTTTTTTTTTGTAAAAATCTTGTCAAAAAAGTTAACTATTGAATTTTCAAGATTTTAGTTTGACAAGACAATATTTGTTGTATTTTTTACTAGTGTTTTTTCTATTGGTTGAAGATATTGGAGTACCTAATTTATTCGTTCAAACATTAATTTGGTTATGCACATATTTATATCCTTTTAAGTTATATTTTTTTACGTCACTCAACATTTCTTAAATTTCTGCTCTATAATTTTTTTAATTGTAATATTAAATTTGTGCCCCAAAAAGGGCCATTGATGTTTGCATTTTTTCAATTATTTCTACTAAATATATTTTGATATTTTTGCTATTATTCTCGAACTTTTCAGCAATATCATTGTAACAAAAATAAACAACAACTTGTAAATTAAATTAAGACAAGAGTTTCACAACTTAAAATAACAATAAACAACAACTAATAAATTAAATCAAGACATGGATTTCATAAATTAAATAAGAGTCTACAAATAAGAGTTTAAACAAATAATAATGTAGAAGTTGGCACACACATAACTACGCCAAATCCGCATTCGATTCTGACTCCGCATCCGCATCTGTATTTGAATACGGCTCTGCATCCGCATTCAATCCGAATCCGGCTCCGCATCCGCAGACGCATCGGCATCCAAATCCAAATCAAAATTTGAATCTCGATGACGTAAAACGGAAGCACGGTAAAGAATTAATTTCTACGAATTAATCATATAGAACAAAATAACATTTCGGAATCCACCGAAAAACTCTGGAATCCACAAGAAAATAGAGAAAACTCTAAAGATTTTATTAAAATTCAAAATTCTTCTCAAAATAAAGTCATAAGGCAACTATTTATACTAATAAAACTGAAAACCCTAATTAAACTAAGAAAATACTAAAAATACCAGAAACGGCAAAAATGAGTTAGAGTCTGATTCTAGTAGATCTCGTAATTTTGGGAACAACCCAATTTACGGAATCCTAATCCGATTTTTCTATGATTTGATACTAATTTTCTAATACTTGCCTAAAATAGCAAAAACAAACTTTTAGGAGTCTAAATGACGTTGGATTGCTGAAATTTGACGTGATTCATGAGCTTTGCTCATGAGTTTTGTTCCTTGCGCCGTTTCACTTGAGATAGAGTTCGGTTCGTACTCAAATACAATTTGAGTTCGTAGAAAATCCTTATTTTTCCATAATTTCTTTCGATATTTCCACCAATGCCCATAAATAACTCTTCTCCGAATTAAATAGTTATTTTGCAATTCGAATCCAATTTGACGTTCCTTATCACTCTATTCGCTAATTAAATTTGGAATTCATTAAGTTTCAGTTTCATACTTTACAATATTCTGAATCGATGAAGGGCGGGTTGTCAAAATGCATTGACCCTTAAAATAAGTCGAGCCACTCCATGCGTCGCTTGATTTCATTTCTTATTAATATGACGAGCAATGAAAAAATCGAGCTGGCTTCTAACAGCAAGAGTATTTGTAATAATCGTCTCATGCATTGATAGATCCTATTTGTAACCATTTATCGCTGATATTACAATACTAGAGTCACTTTCAATAATGATGTTACGCCAACCTTCCTAACAAACAAAAATCATAGCCATATATGCAGCTTTAGCTTCGGCCAATGTAAGATCTAGACTCTCCTTTAGGCAACTCAATGACCAATCTACACATTCTTCAATATGACTCCTTGCAATTATTTTGATATCGCCCACACTTCACAAGGCGTCGCTAAACGTTGCATCAACATTCAACTTCACAACTTTTGGCTCTGAGCGTCTCCATCAGCGATCGTATTGGCTCTTATAACATGAACAATTTTCGTTGTATGATTATGCAACATTTCCAAATAGTTCAATACAAAGGTTACAACTTTCATAGCTTCCATTACCATTCATGTATTTGTTTATTGTGAAAAGACCAAAGAGCCCAGCCAATCAAAATACACTTGTGGAATTGAACATCATGTGCATGTCTCCTCATATATTTAAATTATTCCATCACTTTTGTTCACGTCCATTTATATTTCTTTATCGGAACATTACTAATAGCCCAAACTTATCGTGAAAGAACAAAGGGCTAAACAATGGGATAAATGTTCATTACCTATCGCACACGCTGCACACTTATATTCTAACAATATTTTTCATTTCCTTAAAGTATCCTAACTCTGGAGCAAGTTAAAGCATACACACCATGTGAATATTTTGATTGTCTTTCGCCACTGAAACCTCCACAACCTGCCCCCTAACAAATTTTGACAATGGCGGGGCCTTCGCGGTGATTCCATTAGGATTCCATCGAACTCTCTCAAAATTCCGCTCACGTGGTGTGAAGGAATTCTAGCTAACCGATGCGGCGACCCTCTTCATAGCGCAACGAGCAGTTGTCCATGGCCTCTGATAGTTGACTAAGGGTATGTTTGTGCTCTTCTTCCATCAAGGCGATCTTCTCTTTCAAGGAATTGTTCTCCGCTCGAAGGTCTCCCACATCATCGTGAAGATTTTCATTCTGCTTCTCCAACGCGGTATTCTCCTCACGTAGCTGCTGATGCTCCCTCTTTAGACGATCGTAGGCCTCTCGTAGGGTATCGCTCTGCTGAAAAGGGCAAGTCGCCAATAGGGCCTTCGGCTGTTTTTTAAAAAAAGAAAAAAAGGAAAGAGACGTTTAGAGAACAAGAAGAAGAAAGTCAGCCTGATAAGATCAACGTTACATGACCCACCTTGGTTATGTGATAATTAGAATGATCGATGCGCTCATTCAGCTTCATCTTGCCCCAAACTTCGCGATCTGTAGGGGTCACCTCTTCCTGCAATTATTGCCCGATCTCGGCGGCATCCTCGCATTCAACAAAGTTGAATCCTTCTCGCACGGACCCCAATCTCAGTTGCGCCTGTGTGCTGAATCTGGAGGGCCGGGCAATGGAAGCCGATTTGCTTTTCTTGCGAGTGGGTGCGCCAGCACCGACCTCTTTCTTCTTCCTCTTCTCGAAGATATCCATCTCAGCAACGACTTCCGCATTGTCCGCTAGAGGGGGCAGAGAAGCAGTATGAGCGGCGAGGTCACCGATATGCTCAGGGAGAACCGAGGCAGTGCGACCCTCTAGGAGGGTATCGAAGGTCGCCTCCTCGCCATAAAAAATCTTGTTAAACTCCATTCCTACAATTACATAAAAGAGCACGATTACATATAACGTATATTAGAGAGAAGCGAATAGAGATAGGTAGATTTTTTTTTTTACTTATATTCTTGTAAGGGGTGGTTGTCGCACTTAGCCACTTAAAATCAAAATGAGTCAGAAGACGTGAAACCAATCAGGGCGAACAAGGTTCACAAACGCTCGCAGTTCGGGGTCCATGCGAGGCTTATCAAAATCAGGGGTCTCATTGATCATATTCGTAGGAAAGGCAAAAAGGACAATGGAAGACACGAAGATATAGTACCGATCCCAGTGGTGCGCCTTATTGGGGTACTTGTCCATGAACATAATAGTGCCTCCGTGAGCACCAATGTAAAACATGTACGGAGAATATTTTGTGGCTATGAAGCAAGCTAATAGGCGATCGGCCGTGGGTTCTAGGTTTTGCCACGAGAACACCCACATGAATTGAATGGAGTTGGGAAGAAATTGATTGATAGGGATGCCATACTTATTGAAACGGCAGTAAAGAAATGATGGATATGGAAGGCGAGACCAGCGAAGAACTGGCCTAGGTGGAAGGTAACATAATTGGCGGCAGAGATATGAGCTCGCTCATCCTCGCGAGGGCTCGCAATGGCAAACCCAGCCGGAACACCTATGTCACGCATAAATTTCTCCATGTGACGATTGGTACCCATATCACGTTTTACAATTCTTTCATCACACTTCTTGACTTTTTTTTTTCTATATGAGCAATCTGTATAGTAAAAATCATGCCACGCACAAATCAATTATAGAAAATAAAAGGTTAAGAGAATTTAAGAAGCAGTGTAAATATTGATGATTTCTTAATTGAATTTGTTTTTAGAGTATATTTAATTTTAATTTATTTTTTCTCTAGTAAAATTGCAACTACATGGACACTTTTAATTTGAAAGAAAACAACTGATCAAATTGAATGGTCATATTTATACAAGACTCGAAAAAATGAAAAAATATTTTCGATAAAGATTAATTGTTGGATATATATATTTTGTTCTATATGTAAAAAGATGACCAAATGAACTCACAATAAAGCCCTAAAAGTCTACTTATATCCGGTAAAGGTGAAATTGAAACGATGGTTTTGAGTTTCGCGGATCTAAAAAAATACGATTGCAGAATAATGTCTTTATTCCGAATTTTGAAAATTCCGATATTCTATTTTTCAATTTTCTTTGGATGAAATCTGTATCATTTGCCACTTCCAAAAAAAAATTTATTCAAAAGTGTTACTTCTTAATTTTGATTCGATTCTTTCGATTTTTCAGTCACAGTTGTACATATACTTGTAAATTGTAAAACTCTGTCATTTGAACGGGACTTGTGCGATGTCCACGGAACTTTAACTTCATAAGGTTTCCACGTTCGGGACACGTTTCATGTCCGACTCTCGAGGACATATTATAGACTATTTTGTAATTTCTGAAAAATTAGAAACATGTTTGAATAGCAAATTTTCAAATTCAAATATTTTTATTGATTCCATAATTATTTACATGGTTTATTGATCGATTGTGAACTGATTGTTTATATAAAAAAATTATTCTGGAATTAGGAAAATATATATATAAATAATTTAAATATAAATAAATACTTATATTTCGCATATTTATAAATATACTACTACACTTTTAGTATTTAGGTATTTCCTCCAACATCTTGTATTCTCATTTTCGAAATATACGGTTGATTTCATTAGGACTTTGCTGCAAAAAGGCTCCATCTTGTAAAATAAAATTAAAAAAAAAATCCAAATATATATTTTCTTCAACAATTTGGTAAGCAGATATTTATAAAGGAAAAAGCCCTTTTCAATTTCAATTTTAATTTCCTCTCTGCTTATTGTAAACCCCCAAAACGATAAACACAACAACTCTTAAACCTAACCACAATTCCCAGCTTTGTAAATACATACAAAATAGGAGGAAGAAGAAGAAGAAGAAGAAGAAGAAGAAAAAGATGTCAACTTTTATTTATTCAATCGGACCAAATACAGTGGTATCTCCATTCCCAAGCAGAACAAGAACAACTCTAAACCCAATTTCAGACAGAACCCATTACACCAATTTCAAGATTCAGACACCCCTTTTGAGGAGGGGCAATCTTGGTGTGGCTAGGTTCGGTTTGAACCAGGTTCCAATACCCGACCCGGAAAATGCCGAGCTGGTAATTCGAGATTTGTTCGGCCGGGTCGAAGGGTTTCTCTACACTATTGCTGACGCGGCAGTCACTTCTTCGGACACAGTTGATGCAGTTGGTACAACTAAGCAGAACAGTGATTGGCTTTCTGGGATTACTAACGCCATGGAAGCTGTTCTCAAGGTCTGTTCTTTTTTAAAGATTTAATTTTTATTTTTTATTTCAAGAATCTATACAAGTGGGAAGATGTATTTTTTATTTATTTATTTTTTAATATATATATTTGTCTTGTGTTGTTTGATGTTTGGATGTGAATTGTCCGAAATGATCTTTCTTGAGGATTTTTAGGTAACTGTTTTAGTAAAAGTATCGACATTAGAACAACTTATGGAAGTCCGAAATTTGATTACGGATATGAATAAGTACTTGGCTAACATGACCTTGATGTACGAATTGATGTACGGATTACGATGATCGATGGCACATAAGTTTCGTGTGTGCAAAATGTCGTCATAGATTACATTTTCATTGATGTTCTTCTAGTGTTTTGTTTAACTTTGCATCCTCGAGGATTAGAGAACAGAGAAACGTAAATTTTAATTTCAAGAAGACGATTCGTTCAGCTGGATTGTTTTAAAAAAACTCTGCTGTTTTCAGGTTCTAAAAGACGGACTTTCCACGCTGCACGTACCCTATTCGTACGGTTTCGCAATCATATTACTGACTATACTTGTTAAAGCTGCCACTTTTCCGTTGACAAAGAAACAGGTATTTAACTTTGCGTATGCGTATAGTTTAAGTCTTTATCGTAGTGATTTAAATAAGTGTCTCATAAGTTACGATATTAGGTGGAATCGGCAATGTCGATGCAATCTTTGACACCTCAAATTAAAGCTATCCAGGAACGTTATGCGGGCGATCAGGTCACTCTTTTCTCCATCTAACTATTCTTGTTTTCTCATTTAAATATCCGATATTCGATTTTCTTGCGGAGAATCGGGAATCTACTGGACCATTTTATTAGTTAATCATATCTCATCGTATTGATTATCTATTTAGGCCTCGTTTGGTTGGGGAGGTTAGCTATGATTAACTAAATAATTCGACTTTGTTTGATGTTTGGTATTCCCAATAACTTACCGAGTCGACTCGCAAATATTATGTTATTATGGCTTATCTTGTCTTCTAGGCATTTTTTTATTGGGTCGTCGAAGGTCCCATAATATAATTGGGTTTCATTAGATTATTTAATATTTATTATCTTGGCTAATCTTATCTTGGCAACCAAACGAGACCTTAGAAAATTTGTAATATTTCAGCCTTTTACGTTCCGCATTCCGTTTCTTAAATACGACTGTTCTTTACAGGAGAGAATTCAACTCGAAACGGCTCGGTTGTACAAACTAGCTGGCATAAATCCACTGGCAGGTATCAAATCCCTTTCGTTTGCCGAATTTTTTGAAGGAAACATAAATTTTGAGTAGGGAAACGGTCGTATTCATACGATTTGAAATATTTCGATTATGTCAAAGCTGACTTCCTTATGATTTTCAGTATTCCTTATAATTGAGAAAATAATGAATCTTTATTTCCATCGACGCGTTTTTGTTCTGTACCAGGATGTCTTCCTACACTCGCCACCATTCCCATATGGATCGGGCTTTACAGAGCTCTTTCAAATGTGGCCGATGAGGTAAACACGCGTACCTTACTACCGTCCACACTTCCCTTATATATATATTTTTCAAAAATATATTTAATATCTAATTCGGCTTCTCGTTTGAACACGAAGGGACTTTTGACCGAAGGCTTTTTCTGGATACCCTCGCTATCGGGTCCCACAACTATCGCCGCTCGACAAACCGGCAGTGGTACCTCTTGGCTTTTCCCATTCATCGTAAGAATTTTTTACTTTTTTACCCTTCTCCATTCCGTCTATAATTGCTAATGTGATTGTATAAATTAATCAACAAGCAAAGTTTCGATCATTGAGCATAATTACACTCATTAAGACCTTTTGAATCCTATCTTGTATTTTTGATTCGCACTTTTGTTGTCTTCGTTTTTTGTCGTTTTAGGATGGTCATCCTCCACTTGGATGGTCCGATACTTTGGCATACCTTGTCTTGCCGGTGCTTCTTGTTATCAGTCAGTACGTCTCTATACAGATCATGCAACCCCCACAGGTTTCTCTCTTTCTTATGTCTCGACTTTCAAATAATTCCGTAAATAACTCATATAAAATAATCTCAAATCGAGAGCTACGGATTTTTCTAAATCGTTTGCTCGATTCGTTTTGTAGCAGAGTAATGATCCAAATGTGAAGACTTCACAGGCCATTACCAAATTGCTACCGTTGATGATCGGTTATTTCGCTTTATCGGTTCCTTCGGGTTTAAGCATTTACTGGTAAAAAAGCCCGTCAATTAACTCGTCTTTTTTTTTCTTTACCAACCAATTAGGTTATGATTTATTAATCTTGCGGGATTCTTGATTGTCCGGGTACATTTTTATTGCAGGTTTACTAACAACATACTAAGTACAGCTCAACAAGTGTGGCTTCGGAAATTAGGCGGTGCAAAGAGTCCGATCAAGAAATTGAGCGACGATGATATTATTATCAAGAAAGAGAAACCCCAAATTCTCGAGTCAGTTTCTGAAGCACCAAAAGCAGCCAAAGTATCGGCTAATAAAAAAGACGAGAAATTAACTACAGAAGGGCCTCGTCCCGGTGAAAGGTTATATTAATTAAGCACTTGGGCGGAGAGTATTTTGTTCCTAATTAATTTATGGTAAAGATCGTATTTTTATGGTAGTCGTTTTTTTTTTTCTTTTGTCAAGGTTTAAGCAACTAAAGGAGCAAGAAGCTCGAAAAAGAAAGCAAAGAGAGGAAGAGGAAAGGAAAGCTGTAGCGGAATTAGAAGGAATAATAAATCGAGAAGTGGATGAAGAATCGAGTTCCGATATTAGTGGATTTGCTGTAAATGGTAATAGTGCTAATTCAGAAGAAAACCATGAAACTTCAGATAATCGAAGTAATGGAAGAAGTAGTCTGCGTCTGGAAAAAAATATCGACAAGGTACTATTTTTTTGCATTTATTTATGGGCAAATTACAGCCACCCCCTTGAGGTATTGCCAATTTACTAAAAAACCCCTCTTGTTTTGGTAATTACAGCCACCCCCCTCCTTTTAAATATTTTTACATAAAATTTATGTAATTCGGTTATTTACCGAACCAAATCGTATATTCAGTTCGGTAAACGGTATGAAATATTGGCGTACCGAAATTCGGTTCTATGTTACCGATTTAACATCCCTAAATTTACCACTAGAGGGGTATTTTATTAAGATAATACATAGTTGAGGGGGTGGCTGTAATTACCCAAACAGAAGAGGGGTTTTCGTAATTTGACCATAATTTGCCTTTTATTTATTAATAACAATAAGTATCATTTTCGGTTCGTTCAACTTGTTTTTCGATTCTGCAGGACTAAATTTTATTACGAGGAGAAATTCAAGACAACTTGGATTGTATTATGCATCGGAAAAGCAGGAGAGAGTAGAGATTTACGCAAAAATAGAAACCGAGTGAGTTATAGTATCTCTCAGATCATACGTCGCAAAAGTTCCACAGGGTTAGTTTCGTCATTTCGTGGCTGTTCCTGAGAAGCATAGGTCATGGAATTCACCACATTGTTTTCTCAAGTAGGCTATTTTTCTTGCAAAATTATCAATACTATTGTAGATTAATATTATTAATATTGTTACAATAAATAGCTCTTTATAGTTTATACTACCTTATGAGATCTGTCTCTATTTAAATAATTGAATATCAGCATGTATAAATTTATTTGTAAAAACAAATGTCAACGACTACAAAATCAGTTGAATATTTTTCATCAAAGACGATAATGTACGTAATTTATGCTGAATTACATATTGAATTATAATTAACAATGTTGTACGTAATTTATGCTGAATTACAGATTGGATTAGAATTAACAATGTTTTAAGCCAAAGAATATTGATGTTAGTTGTCGAATAAATTAAGTAATGGGACTTTAGCAATAAGTCCACTCCAAAATTCATTTTCTGTGAAATGAAAACTCCGTAGCACTTTTTGTACCGAAAATATCCATTCCTTAACGTAACTCAATGTATAACATTATTTATAATGCATTTAGTATTTTTGATATATTTATTTATTTTTATTTTTATTTTTAATAAAAAACACCTAAATTTTTTTTTATTCCAATAATTTTAATTTTACTACTACGTCGAATATGACTACATATGATTAGCTGTAGTCATATTCTTTCATTATATTATCATTTATTACATTTCCAATTTAAAATTGTATATTTTCAATTACATAGTTTGGGTGGTGGATGTAAGAGAGAATGAATAAACAAACAATCGTGTTGTTTTAAAACTGAATCTACGTATATAAAACAAGGGTAATTATGTCTATTCATACTGAGTCATGGGGTCTCACTAATTAAAACTAGGATTTGGGTGTATAATAAGGTCAATAAATGAAGGGTACATTCCACTTTTCCCCCCTTTACTTTCTATATCATTTTACACCCTTCTACTCTTGATTGCATCGATTAGCCCACAGTACTTGAAAAACTGTTTCAATGTGGCTCTCGCCGTTAGTTTTCAGATCTTTAACCTTAGCTTTGTTTGATCTAAGTCTAAACATTACAAAAAAACCACCCGTCTCAGTTTAAAAAAAAAAAAATTAAAAAAAAATTGTGGTAACTGTCGTGGAATATGCTTTCTCGTTGTCTTGGAATTTTTTATTATTATTATTTTCTTTTCTTTTTTTAATAATTATTTAAACTGTAAGGGGTGACGTTTTTATAATTTTAGAGCTTAGACTAAACGGTGTTAAGGTTAAATAGCTGACAACTAACAGCGAGAGCCACATTGAGATAATTTTTTTAAATGCAGGAGATGAATCAATACAATCGAGAGTAGAAGGTGTTAAAGTGGTATTTAATCAAAATACAGGAGAAAAAAGTGGAATTTACCTTGAAATCAATGGTGTCTAGTTTCAAATATTTTCCAAATTATGGGGATATTGCACATTTCCCCATTAATTAAATATAATGATAAGTGCTCAAACTAATTGAATTTGAGCCGCCACAAAACAAGTAATTAGGATTTCCCCAATGACCTGAAAAATGGGATCACGTGGTGATGCACCGTATACACCGTACCATGTTTTTGTAAATGGAAGGTACAACTTACAAGCAAAGACAGCCAATCAAAGTGCACTTATTTTAATTCAATTGGCATGTTTGATTTAGGGCATTATTTGATTTCCTCTATGATTGCCTTACGCACATGCAATGTAATAGATTCCCCATAATTCATTTATCCTAAAGACTTTTAGATAAAACTATTACTATTATGATAAAATTGACAATGTATAATTAGATATTAAATTTTGAGATCATTGTTGATTTTATCTTTGAACAAACACAACTTTTAAGTTCAAAAATAGAATTTCTACATCTATAGAAATAAGTGTAAAAATTGAAAATTGGGAATTTTTACATTTCAAAAATCAAACTTACTATGAAATGGTGTGTTTTATGTGCATGTATGAGTAAAAACCATTTCAGCATTCAAGCATATCGATGGAAATCAGACGGAAAGAATTCCTCTTTGTTTTTAAGTGAATAACTAATTCAATTCCATTCCAAGAAATTGCTAAGAAAAAACATGTTCCAAAATCAGAATGTTTTTTTTTTATCAGAAAAAGAATTCGGGAATTTCATTCTATTGTACTCATCATAATTTCAAATAGATAATCATATTGATCTTATAAATGCAAACATTTTAAATAAAAAATTAGAATTTTTTTTGAAGTTATTTATCAAAAACTAAAATCGAACTGAAAATCAAAATCTAGTATGTATTCCAATTCGAAGGAAAATTCAGGAAACAATATTTTTGGAGTTAGGTGTCCCACATTTTGAAAAAAAATTAATCGAAATCGACATGATTCGAGAATGGAACACCAATTTTCATATTTAATTGTAAGCAAAGAATGAAAGGAGGTAAGAATTCCCTAAATCAAAAACTCTTTTTTTTTTAAATAAAAAAAATTGGGTAAATAATCAATGGGTAAGAGTTTTACAACGAGAGTTGTGTGGTTAGAATTTGTTCAAATTTTGGCCCATTAAATATGGTAAATGGCAAACAGGCCACATGGGCGTAACGTGGCAGGGCCCAGTTAAGTGCCACGTCATCTAATTGACCTTAGTACGGACCCTACGGAATAAATTGTAGGGTAAATTCCACTTTACCCCCTTGTACTCTGACTAAGAACCACTTTACCCCCTCGTACTTTTAATTTTGTCGATTCCCCCTTGTACTTGTACAATTTCCCAATACAACCCTCTTCATCAACTTTTTTTCGATTTTGACTCTGACGCCATTTGGTCAAGAGTCAAAATATTGACGTAAATCTTGAATTTTTTCGATTTTGACTCTCGAGATTAGAAAAGAGAAAGTTTCACACATTCATATATTTTTTTCTTTGCACTGGGTGGAATCGATCAATTTTTGGGTCTTGATTTTTACTAAGTTAGGAGTTCAATTTGGGGATATCTTGGAAGGGGAACTGGTGGGAGAAGAAGAAATGACAATATTGACGGATGAGAAACGACGCGTTATAGACAGTGGCAATTTTGTAATTTACAGAGTTGACCAAATGGCGTTACAGTCAAAATTGACAAAAAATGAAGAAAAAGGCTGTATTGAGAAATTGTACAAGTACAAGGGGGTAAATCGATAAAATTGAGAGTACGAGGGGGCAAAGTGACTCTCAGGCAGAGTACGAGGGAGTAAAGTGGAATTTACCCTAAATTGTATTACGACTCTTTAATTTTTATTTAGAAAAAACAAATCCAGCGGGTTATCCGGTTGTGACAGTTATAAACCATGTGAGCTTTTGCTTCTTTCTTCTAATTTCTTAATTAATTAGTAATCAGTTACTAATTAATTCTTTCATATCTAAGCACGATTAAAGTACTAAAACATTCTTTTTTTTTTTATTTATTTCTCAATCATTAGAAACTCTCTAAATAAATAAATAGAGATATATATATCATATATCATGTATCACAAACTTACATAATTACAAAAGTTGATATTTGGCATTGACTATTAAAATGAATGTTAATATTCATAATTAGTGACGAAGGCAGGATTTTATAATTATGATTTTATAATTATGGAGCGAATATACCTTAAAGTAAAAGATAATGTAAGGAAATTAATGACTAAGGGTGACGACTCTATGATTTTTCGAACTGCTGCCCCGAAAAAAAAATTATAATTTTTTTTTTTGATAAAACTAGATGATAGAAAAATAAAAACTTTTAGGACTGTTTTTTCATTAATTTAAACTTTGTGTGAACTAAATAATAAACATTGGGTTGATTAAATAAATATATAGGTATAATTCTAGTGATTGTATTTTTTAGGGCAAATTACGGCCAACCCCCTGAGTTATTGTCAAATTACGAAAACCCCCCTCATGTTTGGGTAATTACAGCCACCCCCCCCAACTATGTATTATCTTACGAAAAGACCCCTCCGGAGGTAAATTTATGGATGTTTATTCGGTAAAACCGAATCGAAATTTCAGTACGCCAACATTTCATACCGTTTACCGAACTAAATATACGATTTGTTTCGGTAAATAACCTAATTACATAAATTTTATGTAAAAATATTTAAAAGGAGGGGGTGGCTGTAATTACCCATACAAGAGGGGTCTTTTCATAATTTGGCCATACCTCAGGGGTGGCCGTAATTTGCCCTATTTTTTAATTGAGGGTTTGCTTGAGTAGTCCTCAATTCAAATACTTAATTTCACTTTTTATATCAAATTAAATTATTAAAAATTATAGGAACACATTATCAGATAAAATAAATTATTTATAAATAAATAAATAGTAGTAAAAAAAAATTAAAATATGCGGGGGCCATGGCCCCCTCTGGCCCCACACCAACTTCACATATATAGTTATAGTTATAATAGTGGGGTGTAGAAAATGTCGGTCACATGCATGAAACTGTAGTGTTGAATTTTTGCACTTATCAAAGTGTACAAAAAATCATTTGGGTACGACTTTTGGAGCCCTAAACTGGGCAGGGAGCTCACATGATCATGGAATTTATCTAATTATTTAATTATTTATTTATTTGCATGTGGAATATAAATTAATTCAGTAGGCATGAATCCTTCAACAATCGGATTTTTTTTAATTATTTAATTATGAAAAAAGTCAGTTATATAAAAAGTCTTGGTAATAATTTAAATTCGAATAATAGTGTTACAATGATTGTTCCATAATTGTTGTTCAAGAATAGATTAATATAGCCATAGTCAATATTTAATCTTGGGAAAAACTTATTTGAAAATAGAAGTCGTCAGACACACAAGTTAGTTTTAAGTGCTTATTTATCAAAATTGAGAGTGTTTGAAATACGTTTGAAAATCAGCTAAAATTGAAGAAAAAAAAAACATATTCGTGACTGCTTTATAAAATTACAGCTTATTTTAAGAGAACCAACCAGAAGTCAAAGTCTGAGTTTGCAAACACTTTAAAACAGATTATGAACAAAAAAAACTCAAAATATATTTTTCGAAAAGTTTTTGCAAACGCTATGTATATATGTATCGTGAGATAATCATCTTTTTTTTAACTGTAACTTATAATGCTTAAGTTCGACTTTCTCTATCAATCGGTTAGTATTTTTATGTCATTACCAATTTACGTTGATGACTATTTGGATCAAAATTGAATATATATTTTTCATGTTAAAACAGTTCAAGGCATAAATATATTTAAAAAAATGCCTAAAACTAGTATTTAAACCATGGATGTTAGCATACCTAAAATTAAAACTAATTAAATAATTAGTTTTTGCTAATTTTCACTTTTAAAAATGAATTTCATCTATAAAATTAATTGGATTAAATTACAACTTATAAATTCATTAAAATAAAGCATATTCTAGTGTCGGTGAGGTAGCCATTTAAGTTTTACCATGCACACATGTGAACCCTTGTAAAAATAGTCACCCTATCATAATAATTCATATGCAAAATTTAGAATCTCTTGAATGACTTATAAATAAATACCTCACCTAATTTTCACTTTATTTTTGGTGTTTCATAATTATTTAATCTCAACAACTTAATTGAATTTTGGGCTTGTTGGGCCAAATTTACTTTAAATAGCTGATAAACTCTAATGTATGATAAGTTGTTACTTGTAAACTTTTAAATAATAAGCTATTTTTAACTGTTTATAAACTTAGCCAAATCGAATATAAATTATATAAACGACATTGACAACTCTTCCAACAAAAATGAAAATAAGTAAATAAATAAAACTAGACGACAAATCTCTCATTCTACAACAATTCCATTACTTAGATTTATTCGACCCTCACATGCATTACAATTAATATGATATACCACCTAAAATCTTATCTAAATATTCTAAGGTAATTATTTCAAATGGTTAAAAGGTCAAAAAAATGTTAACAAGAGTACCATTCGTTCGAACTTAATTACTGCGCGTCCTGAAATACATAATTTATCTTTAAAATTAGAAAGACGAACTCTACTTAGAACTCAGAAGACATTCGTAATTTTATTTTGGACCGTCAACCATGGTTAATTAATCAGACAAAATCGATTACACACAAAGATTAAAAGAGCAAAAAGAAAAAGAAAATACATCTATAGTTGAGAAATCTCAATCTTAACGGTTGGATCAAATGAGCTTGTGTCAGCTCGAATTCCCTTGCCAACGATCACTAGGTCGAATTTGTCACATATGATTAGTTTAGTGTGGTTGACATCTTTCGTATGATTTGCAAGTTTCTATATGAGATGTAGGTTTACCTAGTGCACATATATGCTTGGCTGCGGATTCATTCGTCATTAAAAAAAATCTCAAATATTATATTACTTTTTATTGGTAAATTATTATATAACTCTTAATAATTCAAAGTTTCACCATACATAGAAAAATGCAAAAACCTTAGATCATGGAAAGAAGGTGGGACCAATTCTTCTTCATTTTCCCCTCTATATATATATATAGATAACAACTCTCTCACTCTAACCATAAAACACAAACTCCAAATTGTTTCTCTCTCCTCTCAATTTTTTTTTCAAAATATAGGAGACATAAAGAAAAAAAAAATGAATAATCATTTTTTCATTCTCATGCTACTTCCAATATTAATTCATCTTATTACTCCCACATTCTCTTCCCCACTCCCACACCCTGAACTTGTAGTACAACAAGTTAATGAGTAAGTTTAATTCAAATTAAATTACTAAATATAAATTATATATATATTTTGTTTAAATGTTAATTTTAATAAATTAAATTTCAGGCAAATAAACGTTTCACGACGGAGCTTAGGATTCCTGTCGTGCAACACCGGCAACCCGATAGACGACTGCTGGCGGTGCGACCCGGACTGGGAGAAGAACCGCAAGCGCCTGGCCGACTGCGCGATCGGGTTCGGCAAGCACGCCATCGGCGGCCGGGACGGTAAATTCTACACGGTCACGGACTCCGGGGACGACGCGGTCAACCCGAAGCCCGGGACACTCCGGTACGGCGTGATCCAGAGCGAGCCGCTCTGGATCACGTTCGCCCGGGACATGGTGATCAAGCTCAAGCAGGAGTTGATGCTCAACTCGTTCAAGACGATCGACGGGCGGGGGGCCAGCGTCCACATCGCCGGGGGGCCATGTATAACCATCCAGTACGTGACGAACGTGATAGTGCACGGGCTGAACATCCACGACTGCAAGCAGGGAGGGAACGCGTACGTCCGGGACTCCCCGGACCACTACGGGTGGCGGACGCTGTCCGATGGGGACGGCGTGTCGATCTTCGGTGGGTCCCACGTGTGGGTGGACCACTGCTCGCTGTCGAACTGCAGAGACGGGCTGATCGACGCCATACACGGGTCGACGGCGATTACGATATCGAACAACTACTTCACACACCACAACAAGGTTATGCTGCTAGGGCATAGTGATAGTTATACTCAGGATAAGAATATGCAGGTTACTATTGCCTTTAACCATTTTGGTGAAGGCCTTGTGCAGAGGATGCCTAGGTAATTTTTTTAATTTTTTTTTTTTAAGTTTTATAAAAAAAAAAAAATTGGGATTTAATTAATTTGAAGAAAATGTGAAAAATAATGATGAATTTAATGTTGGTGCAGGTGTAGGCATGGGTATTTCCATGTGGTGAATAATGACTACACACATTGGGAAATGTATGCAATTGGAGGAAGTGCTTCCCCCACAATCAATAGTCAAGGGAATAGGTTTCTTGCTCCTGACAGAGCAAACAACAAAGAGGTAATTATTTTATTTTTTTATTTATTATTTATTTAATTAGTTAATTAAATGCCATATGTAGTAACTCTATATATTATGTTTCCATATTATCTGTTAATTTAGAGAATTTGTTTTGTTTCGATTTTATCTGTTGCTTTAGAATTTTCTAGTGCTGCACTAATAGTCTAATAATATAGTTTTAGATTTTATCCTTATGAACTCTTTCCAGCACTCTTTCTTTTGGAAAAGGGTATTTTAGTCTAAGAATATATAGTTTTCCTACGTATTAATTGACCTTTTTTAATATTTGAACGAATAAATTCTCATTTCGTTGAGATTTCGATACTTTTGCAATCATGTTAGAGTACTCCAATTGTATATTTTCAGATATATATATGTTTATCGAACAAAAAACGAAACCGAAAATTTATTTGTATTTTTTTGTTTTTATTATTTTGAAGGTAACGAAACACGAGGATGCACCGCAGAGCAAATGGAAGAACTGGAATTGGAGATCGGAAGGAGATTTGCTATTGAACGGGGCATTCTTCACGAGGTCGGGTGCGGGTTCATCGTCTAATTACGCAAAGGCGTCGAGTTTGAGCGCTAGACCGTCTTCTCTAGTGGGGACCATTACGGTTGGAGCCGGTTCACTCGGGTGCAAGAAAGGCAGGAGGTGTTGATTAATTAACCCTTCTGCACAAGAATTTTTATAATTAATGTACACATTTTTATAAGTGTCACTTTTATTATAAGTAAAAGCAAAAAAAGAAAAAAAAAAAAAAAAAACCTTACTATTTCTTGCAACAACCTCGGACTTGTTACCGTCGGAAAATGTGAAAATTCCTAACGGGAATGAGATCGGAAAACATGGGCCGGTGAGTTGATTAAAATGTAACTTCTTCCTTTTGCAGTATTTTAACTATGAATTAATGGAGGTTTTTTTCCCTCCAATTGTTTGAATTGTTGTTTTCGGTCGTTGCGCGTGTATTAAAAAAATCAACAAATATAAGGATTATAGCCAAAAAAAATAGCATTATAATTAATTATTTCTACATTAATTATATTCCAATTAGTTAAGAGTGATAAAATGTCAAAATTGCAATTTATACACCCTCATCATTTTGAAATGACAAACATTTTTTGGGCACATAAGGAGTAACTTATTTCGGAATAATTAGATGCAACACTTCGTTATTTACACTGAACGAACTTCAACCGTAGATTTAAACATAATCACACACACATCCATATGTACATGTGTTTAGCAGATTGTTATACAATCCGATCTACAATTGAAATCCACTTGCAGTAAATAATCACGTGTAGCATCAAACTTCCCGCTTCTTTCTGCCCTGTATTAATAAGACATACATACATATCTATACAATACAGTTGTTTACATTTATCATTTATTTACTTCTAGTATATCTTGAACATTATTAGAGGTGGGGGGTGGGGGTGGGGGTGTCTTTTGTGGGGCCCAGAGGGGGGTCTTCCCTCACATGGGATGGTTTGGGAGGGCTCAATGATTTAAAAAATGAAAGCAGAAATCACATAAGGCTCTGTCTCAGGAGGACCATGTTGCTAAATGAAATTTGGTATTAAATATTTGATAGTGATGCATAATTTTAATTAATAATAAATTGGGAGCTGTAAATTAACAAAATAACATTGAATGCTGCAATTTTATTAGTCAATCAACTAAACCTATTCTTGATTTAATTCCTATTTTCAAACATGAATCATTCAACTCAAATACAATCTATTAGGGGGGAAAAAAAGTTAATAATGGAAGAGAGCACCATCTTGAAAATCCTAGTAGGGACTCAAGTGAGAGAAAGTCATAGATTGCTATCTCATTTGCACAGTACAATTAAATGTATATATATATATATATATATATATATATATATATATATATATATATATATATATATATATATATATATATATGTATATATATATATGTATATATATATATATGTATATATATATATATGTATATATATATATATGTATATATATATATATGTATATATGCCAAGGCATCTTTACCTTGTAAACGAAAGAAGGAAAGAGAAGAAGAAGTAACATGGTGGTATTAAAAGCTAGTGTCTGCAGATGAAGAAAGAAGCAATTGAATTAATTTTGTTCACCAACCATTTGTTCTTCATATTTATTACAGTACAGCCCAATGAAACTCAGTCAATTCAACACTTGGCCGTAAATAGCATATCAACACTGCCACTCCCCATCTTGTTCTTGTGTGCCTTTTGAGTGTCTATGACCAATGTGTCGGCATACTACGTTATATGCAATAATACCACCATGTCCGTTTTACGAAATGTCCTAGCAGTTGGAGCAAGTGAGCTTGTATCAATTGACTCAAGTTCAAATATTTTTACCAACGGTCGCTAGGTCAAGTGAAATAAAACAATAATAATAAGGGTTAATTACACCCACACTCCTGAGGTATGCTTAAATAACTTTAAGGTCCCTGTGGTATCGATAATTACACTCACCCCCTGAAACGTAGTTATAAACTCTAATGGGATAATGCATTGGATACGTTATTACAATAGAGTTCTAACGGACTATTAGTTTCAGGAAGTGGTGGAGACAACAAAGAGTTATGAGTGATTTAAGAAATGTTGGGGGAGCCATGTCACCACATATCCTCCCATAACTCTATGTTATCTCCACCACTAGCCAAAAGTAATAGTCCGGTAGAACCCTATCGGAATAATGTAATTATCCCATAAGAGGTTTTAACTACGTTTCAGGGGGTGAGTGTAATTATCGATACCACATGGACATTAAAGTTATTTAAGCATACCTCAGGGGTGTGATTTTAATTTACCCTAATAATAAAAAAATAAAAAAGAAAAAGGAAATCTAATATAATTGTTGCCTTTAATTTTTGATTCATTTGGGATTGAAGAGGAGGCAGGAGTGGATGGAACTGTACAATGTTAAAAGGAAAAGGGCAGCGGCACATGAAAATAAAACAAGTGGCAGCAAATCTATCAACTCTTGCTAACTAATATAGCCAGCCGACACTTTAATACAAATAGGCCCCGTTTGGTTGCCAAGATAAGCTAAGATTAACTAAATAGTTGGACTTAATTTGATGTTTGGTATCCTCAATAACTTGCCGGGTCGACCCGCCAAAATTATATAATCATGGCTTATCTTGCCTTATCTTGGCTTATCTTGGCTTTTATTGAGTTTTTTTTGTTGCACCTTTCAAGCTCCAATAAAATAATTGGGTCTCATTAGATTATTTAATCTTATCTTGGCTAATCTTATCTTGCCAACCAAACGAGGCCATACTGTACATGTGTGTTTGTTTGAGAGAGAGAGAGAGAGAGTTGTTACCAGAATGAAAAATAATGCTATCAAAATCTATCAAACACACAATCAATGAAGCCATTACAAATAAACTTAGTAGGGAGTAGCACCACATAAGCTCAAAAATATTAAGAGTCTACCATTTCAGCAAAAGAAAATGATATAGATAGTCGGCACAATTCTAGACAGCAAAAATTGTTTCAATCAAGCGTCTGATTATCGAAAACAAAACAAAAAAACTCAATAATCAGAGGGTGAGATGACGTCGTCGATTTTTAGAATCATCTTCACAACTTGCGTTGCTAGCAGAATCTGCTGCTGTTTTCCTATCAAAGTCTCGAAAACATTCTGCTCACGCATGTCATTTGTGCCGACGTCGTTGCAGTCTATGCCGCAGCACGAGTTATTTTCCTGAGAGAAAAATCATATAAATTGCTTTTCAGACAAATCACCACATGTTATTTTCACGAGCTATCCAAAAAAATAGGGGTTGAGATTACCTTAATTTGTTGAGCTTTAACGGCAGATAAAGTTTCGATCGGCTGGAGACCACTATTTTCTGCCAGAGCCATTGGAATAGCATCTAATGCATCTGCAAATGCCCTAATTGCATACTGCCAAGACAAACATGTAAATATATTATTAGCTCAAGAAAAGTCGAACAAATAGATTATAAAAAAGGGCAATATTGGCTTCTCACCTGCTCAACTCCTGGGTGTTTATCTGCAGCTGCTTCGACAGCGATTGAGCAAGAAATTTCAGCAGAGCCACCACCGTATACTATGGAATTGTTGCGAATAAGATTCCTAGCAACGCATAAAGCATCATGTATGCTGCGCTTGGTTTCCTCTATCATCATCTTGTTCCCTAAAAGCATCCAAAACAATATTAGTCTTGAAATTATGAATGAAAACCGACCCATTATGTGCAAAAAATTTATCGAGAAATGCAAAAAGCGTGAGAGAATGTAAAAATAGAAAGTACAAAAACAGAATTTTTTATATTTAAGATACATGGGAAGATCCCTCACAAAGCTTCAAATTGAAAATCACGTGGTTTTCTTTACAAAGCTTATAGCACTAGAATCCAATTTCACAGTCGACGATCCTAAGATTTGAGTTGTACAAAATTATCAAAGTAGGTATTTGAAACTGGAGGGGAGAAGACTGAAGGCGCACAAGTTTCAAACTGTTTAAACTTCTGATGGAAAATAATGGCATAAATCACAATTCATACAATATAAAGCTAAGACCAATTAGCAATGAGAAGCTTTATTAAAAAAAAAAAAAAAGGCATGAAATTAATTAATATTGGAGATGGTACAAAAACCCAAAGAAAAAAAAAAAAAAAAAAAAGGAAGAGGACAAAATTGACCAACCGCCCCGTATAAATATAGTCACAGCCCTTGAATTTGCACAGTGCTCAATATATATCATCCGATCTTTAGTGGTTCCAAATGCTTTTTCTCGTACTATTCCAGCCTAGTATGCAAAAGAAATTGTTAGATGAATGCTAATAGATTGCATAAGAACACACAAAATCATCAAAGGCACAAATGCGGAATAAATATAAACCAGCATTGCTACATAAGCTGATAATTCATCGGTGCGACAATTTACCTTGCCTAGTTTATCAGTCGTCAACTCTTGAAACCTTGGCACGATTCTCCCTCCTAACACCAGATTTCAACAGGCACGTGTCAACAAAAATAAAAGTGGAAAATAGTAACTGAAGTAACAAAACACAAATCAATAAACTGCAGGATTTACACAAACCTGTAGCTATGGCTATCAGTTCTAGCTCCACGCCTCCAACCCATCGAACAGCAGGTAACTCTCTATGCATTAATAAGTGGTTCGCCTCATCATCGAAACCCCATTGGCAGATAACCAAGGTAGCCCCAACATCCTGCAATAGAGTGAGGCTTGTGAGCTACATCAAGGTCTTTAAATTTTCGAAAAGAGAAGCACTATAAATGTATCAACTATCAACCCATCAAGAATGGAAACATGGTTAAGTATATATGTGTGCAAAATTCATCAACAATCAAATTCAAGCTCTTCCAAAAGCTGATTGAAATGGGAAATGCATAAAGAAACGATCAGGTATATCCAAACTGATGACCACCATATATCTTTATCCTAAATGAGCTCCTTTATGTCGCCTCAATTCCAACACATTAATAAACAAAGAAGATTACCTTGCATTTTTGTACCATATCATCAAAGTATTTCCTCTCTTGTTCACGTAATGTTTGGAATTTTTCCACTGTATCAATGTCAACCTTATGTTTAGTCTTTGGCTTCGGAGGCTCAAAGGGACAAGTCAAAATGGCAATTTTGGCATCCTCGATTTGCTTTGGCATCTGTGGGTGACTCATATCTTTGTCAACCACAATACCATAAATTAGTTCAGTATCCTCCAACTTTCCTCCTACTTTTCCCTCTACTTTAATTAGGTCAAGATTAACATCCTTTCTCTCTAAATCTGCAACAGCAAGGACCGCTTTAACTGCAATCTCAGCCATAGCACGCTTGCACCTATTCACACTGCAAAGAGTACACAACAAGTTCAAAACATGCGGGGAAGTAAGAGATAGTTGCCGATACCAGAGGCAAAAGGGCAACTTATGAAGGCACTTGTTCTAAATTTCATAAAACTAGTAGAAATTTAGAAGCACCCAAAAAAAATCATGCACAACGCACAACCTACATGGAACGAAAGAGGGAACAGATAACAAGTCAGCAGAGGACAAACAAAATGTTCAAATACATGTCTCACTTCACGTTTGAAATGAGAACGAGGAGTAGAAAACAGAATGAATGGTAAGCTTGATAATTCATGGAAATTTGACAGCAGCATTCTGCACGATTTGCATACAATAAAGCACAATTACATAAAGACTACAAAATACACAAATATGAAATTACCTTCATCTCAATTGTTTGAATATGAGAAAGATAAAAGGATAGACATAGTCTACCACCCAATATTTTTTTGCCTAGATCCCTTAGGACCGTTATAACTCAAATAGAAGCCATGATTGCTGGACTAAAAGAGCCATTCAAACACACGCTACAACAAATCTGCAAAAGACTTTGAAATACACTTTATGATCCACAACTGGCAGTGCAATAAACAGAATGTAGAAGGCAAAAAGTTGTCTAGAAATAAGAGTTAGTTGGTGTTTGGCTACTATAATATGCCAAAACAGGGGATAAAAACATAATGGCTTGATGTAACAATAGCATGTCCACAACGTAGCACAAGAAACAATACTTACATCTTGGATGATAAAGTAGTCATACAAGGCTGAATCAGAGGTTCCATGTCTGCTTCAGTAAACTCAAACTTATGTGATATACGCTCCAAATGCTCAAAAGCTATCCTGGAAGCCATCTCATATCCTTCTGCAATTCGAATAGGGTGAATTCCACGTTCTAATAGCTTTTCTGCTTGTTCTAGAAGTGAACCAGCCATGACAACAACTCCAGTTGTTCCATCACCAATTTCATAATCTTGACTCCGTGAAAGTTCAACCATGAGTTTACCAATCTGATTGTCAACATCCATCAGCTCCAAGATCGTTGCACCATCATTTGCTGCAGCATAACAAAAATATATAAGTTTTATCTAACAAAGTCTTTATTAGTTACTTCAATAAGCACTTTCAAACTAGTAATATTCTACAATTTCAAAACTGAGTTTAGTTTCTACAATAAAGAAAAGTTACGAACGATCACAATATTCTAGTTGAATAATGGAAAAGAAAACAACCATTCCCTTGACAATTAAGCATTTCAATTGATTCAGTCATATAGACAGTTAGATTAAAAAATCTTAAAAATCAACTTTATCAAGTTTTAAACAACAATGGGCAAGACTTTCAAACTGATTCATTAATATAAAAATTATATACAATTTCTGAAAGATCAACAAATTCAAACACAGTTTATGCATACAAGAGAATATAATAAAAAGACACTGCAGTATTAAAAATTAGAATGCTCATCAAATCTTGTTTTATAAAAACAACAAGAAGCAGGTAATCTTGATTAAATAACAGAATCAGAGAACAAGCACATCAATTATCTGCAACACCCCAAAATACCAGGTCAGGTATAGTAGTTTCATAGTTACTACAATGGAGATGCTTAAACATAGTATTTATACAGAACTACAAAAGCGTTAAGTACTTTTAGGACAGAAATAAGTTCAAACCATATCCACATGTTATGCATCCAAGGTAACATAAGAAAATAAACAGGATGTCCACTTTACTACATCAGGGGAGCTAGTTAAGACAACAGATAAAGCCAAACTAAACACGCATTTTTTTTCTTTAACACACCCAGAAAACCAACTCTCACTTCTTTGTTGATACGTGATACTATGGAGATGTTTAATTACAATTTTTAACAGCTCTCACAAGAATTTCGTCAACCACTTCTAACGGGCAACTTTAACCTAGATTTAGGCTTCCACAACTAACCTCTTAACCACTAAAAATTCAATTAATCCTCTTTAGAATTCTTTAGCTAACAGAACATAAGATGACGCCAGAGGCAACTAAATAAAAAAATTCATCTTTACACAATCTACTTGGCGAAAAGATACATACAAGTCCATCCCTTGCCCAAATACTTTTCATCTTTACACATTCTACTTGGGGAAGACATAAAAGAGACACCTCCTACTTCGGGTTCACACAAATTCACCATCAACTCTACAACAACAAAAATCTAGAAGCAGATATCTCCCTGTATCAAATCTTCAATCCAGACAATGCAAACCACACCAAAATGACTGAATCGAAACGGTCCAAAACCCTAGCCTACAAAGCCCTACTCAACTCAAAACCAGACAAAACAAAAAATCACAAAACTTCAACAATTGAAACAATGCGCATCAAAAAAATGAGCACGATCAGGTAAAAAAACGCAGAGCTTACTGATGGTGACGTCGCCGTCGGGGCTCTGAAGCATCTTATCCATGCCTTTGGGTCCGAGCGAGGTCCGGAGGATCCGAGCCACCGCTTTACCGGCGGCAATGTTCTCCTTCTGCGCATCGAGGCCCCGCAATCTGGTTTTCTGGTCCTGCTCCCTCAGTATGATGAACGGCCGGCCATATTCATCGAAAGCCAACGCCATCGGGCCGAATACGGGTCGGGTTAATCGGATCCTCAACTGGATCCGACTGGGAAATGTAAGTGAGAGAGTGCCTGAGAGTGGGTTCGAGGGCGGAGAAGTTGCCCTAGTGAGAGTGGGAGTACCGTAATACTGTACTACTCAAACGTGGTTTAGTAAAACCCTCTGCCAATGATTCTCTCCTGTTAAATGTATCAAGTTTTCTACAATTCGAATGTATGGTTTTTTTTTTTTTTAATATTATTTGATTTAATTTAATTTATAGTTTTTTTGCTATTATTTGAATTTTCCAACCCACAATTAAAAGGGTGTTTGGCTAAGTTTATTTTAAACAGCTGATAAGCACTTACGTCTGATAAGTTGTTTTAAGACCTGATAAGTTGTTGCCAGTGGCGAATCCAGAATTTTTGCCAAGGGTGTTCGGAATTAAATATAATAAAAAATATAATGGTTGGGTAAAAGTTTACGGGGGTTCGGGGGCAGCGCCCCCTATTTTTTTTAATACTATACACATTAAATAATAAAAATATGTAATATTTTCAAATTTAAAGGGATTATTTTACAAATTTTGAGCTAATTTATGAAATATTTAGACATAAAATTGGTGAAAATATTAAATGAGTGGTAAACATATTAAAGTTGCAAGTGACAAAATGTGTATTTCATTAGCATATTCTGAGTTTTCAAAATATAAAAAAATACTCACAGACGTAAATTTAGAAAACAATTGAAATAATTTATATATATATATATATATATATATATATATATATATATATATATATATATATATATATATATATATATATAACATTCAAAATTTTGGAATAATTTAGATAATATAAAATATTAAAGGAATTATAAATAAATTAGAGTTGCAAATAGCAAAAAATACGTTTTATTAGGAGATTTTGATTTTTTGAAATATGAAAAAATACCCTCATGCATACTTAAAAAAATTGAAAACAATTGAAATATTGTATGTAATGGAAATTAAATCTTGCACGGGTAAAAAATTTATACCAACAAACTACAAACCAATTTTTAAAGTTAAATTTTAAATAATATACAAAAAAATTAGAATTTAAAAAGGAATATATACAGAAAACTCAGAAATAAAAAAACAAATATATAACATTCAAAATTTTGGAATAATTTAGATAATATAAAATATTAAAGGAATTATAAATAAATTAGAGTTGCAAATAGCAAAAAATACGTTTTATTAGGAGATTTTGATTTTTTGAAATATGAAAAAATACCCTCATGCATACTCAAAAAAATTGAAAACAATTGAAATATTGTATGTAATGGAAATTAAATCTTGCACGGGTAAAAAATTTCTACCAACAAACTACAAACCAATTTTTAAAGTTAAATTTTAAATAATATACAGAAAAATTAGAATTTAAAAAGGAATATATACAGAAAACTCAGAAATAAAAAAACAACTAAATAGAGTAATATACAGAAAAATTAGAAATAAAAAAAATTAGAAATCAAAAAACAACTAAATAGAGAATACTGTCACAAGAAGGTCTCGAACTCCGGACCTCCTTGGAATTGAAGGAAGAACTCTACCAACTCAGCTACAGCTTAACATGTTCAAGTTACAGATTTACAGTTATATAAAGGCACATATATAGGAATTTTTTTTTTTTTAAAATCAAGGGTGTGCATAGGGATGGCAGCGGAGCGGGTACCCTCGAAAAAATGCAATACCAGAACCATTACCATTTAATATAGCTCAAACCATGACCGTACCAAACCCTTTTAAAAAGTTGATGAAAATACCACAACCATTACCACGAATATCCGGGTATCCACGGGTACCCATTTACCATTTAAATTACGGTAATAAAAAATAACTTTAGATCCGATAACGTTTAAGTAACTCTCAGAAAAGAGGAAGAAAAACGGAAAAGAAAAAAAAGTAAATTATACAAATATACCCTCCCTAAATTATTTAATACTATATTTAAAATTTTGCCATTTCTTTATTCATATTGTTGAAATAATATATATATATATATATATATATATATATATATATATATATATATATATATATATATATATATATATATTAAATGGTCGGGTACCCATGACCGCAAAGGTAAAACCAGAACAATACCAAAACCATGACGGTTTTCTTTTCTTTTACCAAAACCATTACCAAACCCTAATGGTTTCGGTAACGGGTTTTAAACGGAGCGGATGCCCGCGGATAGCTAACGGTTCGGGTTTTTTTGCCATCCCTAGGTGTGCAGCTGCACACCCTTGGACCACACTAGATACGCCACTGGCTGTTGCATCTTATTTTTAGGATTAACTTTTAGAATGTTTGGATAACAAGCATATTTCATATGTTTATTCATAATAAGATCTTAAATAAAAAGGTGGGGTATAGGTATTTTTTTAAAAAGATCTTATTTGCTCTCCAACAGCTTATTTTTTAAAAAATTAAGATCTTTTTTTTTTAATTTACCAAACACTTTGGAAGATCTTATAAGTTCTTAAACATCTTATAAGCTCATTTTAACATCTTATAATTTTAGCCAAACACCCTCCAAATGATCTAAAATTGATTTCCTATTTAAATTTCGTTAAAATTAATATTAGATCTATCCAGCTTCCAAACAAAAGCATGTTCTTCCGCACCAAGACCTTCACTATGAGTCCCCTAAACGTAAGGTGATGCCGACAAAATTTCGATTTCCCGCTATTCCGATCCAAAGTTATACAATTTCCGAACACTTTTTCTTATTCCGATTTTTTATTTTTCCGAATATTTTTTTTTATTGAAATTGGAGATATATGTAGAAATTTGGAATTACCTATTTACAATACGGTTTTAATTTCCAAAAAAAAAAAAAGTCCGATTTTTTTTTTTTTTTTCTAGTATTATTATATCACATATTTTACTTAATTTTTTTTCTAGTATTATTATATCACATATTTTACTTAATTAAAAATTTAATATATTTTGCTATTTTCAACATTCACAAATGTGGTATTTATAAAAAAAAATTGTAGTTTGTATATTTTCGTCGATGTTGTATCTCATGTTGTGTTTCTATATTTCGGTTATATAATTATTTGTGTAAAATCTCCGTACATTGTAGTGAGACTGCTATTTACGACAGCATTAATGCTCGGAACTATTTTTTCGGAATATTGGCTCCAAATGGTCGGTAAATAAGAATCAAGCAAAAATGTCGCATGTAAGATTTGCAAACAATGGGCTCCGACGTATTTACAATATGTATAAATCTATACACGTGTATGACGCATACACGTGTATGACGCAGCATAAAACAAACCATTTATCGATGTATGTACGTGTGTAACTAAACAGTGAATGTACACAACTGCAGCACACACGAATTATTGTGCATATCTACTAGATGTATACTAATTTTGAAGAACACTTAGAATACCTGAAAAAATATACCTAGTTGTAGAAAAACGAAGCGTAAACACAAAGTATCTCAAACAAGCATTACTAAGCACACAAGTCGAGAATTCATATCAGATACCTAACTCGCAACTCAAAACGCGCGCAGCTCAATATATCTAACAACAACAAATGCAGAATAATCGATCGAGATTCTATCAAGAAAACGGCAAGGCTAACCTGATATTTTACAACATACAACTTACAACTCGAAAATTGGTACGTTACAATCTGCTAACAACTTGTTCCAAGGGCACCAGACCAAAAAAAATTCACAAAACCAAGCTACAACACGATGCACGATGGAGAATTTACAACTAACAACTTCTTCAGAGAACTAACGATTACAACGAGAGCATCAATTTACAAAAATTAAACGAGACTCCTTCGCTCTATTCTACAACCATATCATAAAGCAATTTAAGCTTACCGGAATTACATTACAACAGGAAAAAAGCACGACCCCTAAAGATTACAAGTCCCAAATCGGAACCAAAACCCCACAATTAAAACGACCAAAACAGTGGTCTCAAGACTCGTACATTACGTTTTACATGAAATGAAGGTGTGCACATGTGAAAATAAAAATCTATTACATGTGCGAAACCCCACTACACGGAATTCAATCTACAGACCATACCACACAGCAGTTTAACCTTACAGGAATTACATTTACACCGGTAAGCACGACTCCTAAAGCTTTACCGAGTTCCGATTTCGGAACCAAATCATCACAAAAAACGACCAAAACAGTGGTCTCAAGACTCGCACGTTACTTCTTACATGAGATGAAGGTGTGCGTGCACATGGGAAATAAATTAAAAAAAAACCTATTACATGTGTGAAGCCCTATTACATGGAATATATATACATACACACTAAACACAGCTCACGAAAGTATTCTCTTCAAGTATTGGGAATATGATGGGGCATCATCCATGTTTTTGCTCAAAAATATTCTTCAGAGAATTTGGTAAGCAATTGCATATATGAATTAAGGCTTCTTTGCATTCATAGTACTAAGCATACCGAAGAGCGCACCAATTAATGGTTTCTCTGCTCCTGAGTACGATAGTCGAAGAAAAAATCCCGTTGTCAATAACAATAGATGACCAGTGAGAAGCCATATGAATATTATAATAATAAGCACACACACCACGGAGAAATAGGACGAAAAACCGTTATAATCACAGATTAGTACACACAATTCACGGAACAAACCTATAGCAACTCAAACTTTACTTAAATAACTACATACTTGACAGCACGCACACATGAACGGGCAAATAAGTGATATACCTACCTGATTCTTTAATTAACATGCACGTAAAATCTACAATATGACATACGTGTATTAAGAATGACTCCTCGCAGTTAAGAAAGCACCCTATTTTTGCAAGTAGATTTTCTTCGAGGATGACACGAGCACAATGAGACGATGTATCAGTATAAGTGTTAAGAATTCATAGGTCAAATAGTGTGTCAAGACCGAAAAAAATAAACATAACAAGCCAGTAAGGACAAGCCTCACCGTATCAAGCAAATCCACAATATTACACTACGTTTAAGTTCAGAAAATTTATAGCACAATAATATTTAGTGTAGCATCAAATTAAGTTCAACTTAGAAGCAAAGCAAAGCAAAAAGTGTTCTTCCCAGCAACCTCTAGTAAAAGACACTTACTTCCTCGAAGTCCGAGACAGCACAGCATGCGGTGCCAACATATAAAAAAAGAAAGAGCTGCAATCCTTGAAATTATCCAGATCCGACAGTTCAAAATGATTCATTCCCCTGCACGAGCTGTTCTTAATATAATCACTCAGACGGCATGCGTCTGCGCTTCCCGTAATCCGCATCCCTAGATCGAGACCTGTGATCTTCTTCCTGCACTGCGCCTGATCTACTCCGAGATCTTGAAGACTGTCCCCTGTCCCAGTCATCATCATAGCCTGATTCACGTTCTTTATGGCGATGCTCTCGATAACGATCCTTCTCTTCCCTGTACTTGGAGTCCCTATCGTTTCTCTCTCCATCATTTTCTCTCTCCTCACGATGCTTCCTCTCAGGGTACTCACGCTCAGAAGTCCTCTCCTTTTCTCGGGGAGCAGCACTAGACCTCACACTTTTGTCATGACTTCCCTCACCATATCCATACTCAGATGCATTATCTTCACCACCATAGCTAGACTCTCGACCATGTTCTTCCCCTCCCCACCCACCCATGTTCGGGTCATTCCACATTCCAGAATGGGGGCCAACCATCCCCGGATTCCCCATCATACCCATTCCATTGGGATTCATTCCTCGACCGAAAAAAGCTGGATTGACATGAGGAGCCACTCCGGGAAGCCCCATTGAATTAACACCTTGAAACGGAGGAAGCATACCTTGGAAAGGAGGACCCGAAAAGCCTCCGTAACCACCTCCCCGACCCATAAATGCTAGGTCAAAACCAGGACCCATCATGCCCTGAGGATGCATCATACCAGGGGGCCCACCAAAACCAGGGCCATTAAGGCCTTGTCCATAAGCTCCTCCACCGCCAGCACCGGGTGCATTCCCAATCATATTCTTGTTTCCCATACCCCCTCTTCCTCTGATAGGTCCAGCCCCTGGACCCCTGTTAGGGGCTTGATTTCCTCTTCCCCAGCCGCCGCCTCGTCCGAAATTCCTCCCTGCATCTCCACTAGGATAATTCGTTCCGTTACCTCTTCCTGCTCCGTCATTCATTGGATTCCTTCCTTGCAGCTGCGACTGAGACTGGCCTTGGTTCTTGTTGTAAGAGGCGCCCATTTGCTTCGAGGTTTGTGGATTGGCATACGTCACTACACAAGCTCGTCCATTGAAGATGTGACCCTGCATACCGTCCTTGCAAGCGGTGGCAGCAGCGGGATCGTAAAACTCAACCTGGCAATAACCTTTGGACTTGCCACTAGCCCTTTCATCGAAAAACTTAATCTCCTTGACTCTCCCATACTGTATGAGCACACTCTCAACCTCAGCATCCGTTGTCCACCAGTGCAACTCTCCTACATAGATCATAGGATTTCCGTTTTCTCCTCCGGATGGCCGTATCAGGTATTCATCATCCATCGAACGGTTTACATTGACATTGACATTTGCATTTGAGTTCATCAGATTGGATGGAGCCTGTGGAACACCTTTCGAGCTGCCCGTGTTAGGATACACCAAGGATGCAGGTTCACCGACTATATTTTCTGAATTGTTCATCCGATCTGTAGCAGTCTTATGAAGCATTATTTCTGATCCTTGATATCCCAAATGCGCTGCTTGAGAACTATTTGCAACTTCAGGGAGCCTCACCCTTTGAGAAGCATCCACAGGTTGCGCAGGTCCACCGACAGCCGTCAAGTTATTCTTCTGATCAGAGAGTTGAACGCCATTAGGTGCATAACTCCCCTCGTTACCAACTCTGCCATTGTTCACCTCTTGCGAGGCTATTGCTTCAGCTCTAGTTCCGGGAGCAGTGTTTTTGGAAATCGAGAAACTATTATTTCCAACAGCAGAAGGCGGTGGTGCCTCAGACCGCTGCATTTGCATGAAACCCTCCCCAACATTAACATCATTGTACAGGTCATCATATTCATCGTCATCACCAATCATTTCATCCTCAGCAAGCGCAGGTATCGCTCCACCGTGATGATATTGCATCTTCTGGTTTCCTCCATATTCCTCATCTCCATAATCTAATTGCTCGTCGGTTACTGGATCCATTAGAGCACGTTATCCCTCACAAAGATACGCTTCTCCCCCTGATTTTAGCAACAACAAGCAATCAATAACAAATCCATTACATCAATAAACATAAAAAGAATATCTACCCACTAGTCGGCAATCTGAAATTTATTGCTAGTTCCTAAAAGTTAAGTCGTTAAATAGCGTATCGGTTGTAATTAACTCATCAAAGATAGAAAACTATTAATTCCTATACAGATCTAAAGAAGATAATGCGAGGCAAACGAAACACAACATTCAGATTTTTTTTCACCAATAAATATCCATCTCTCACAAGATTTGCATCAAATCAAAACATCAAAAACTTGCACCCGAAGAAAAAAGAGACGGCGTTTCGATGAACCCATATCATACCATAGAATCACCAAAATTGGACGAATGTCCTAGACCCACATCACAACTCTACAAAAAACGATAATGAAGTAAAAGCAACCATACATAAATAAACCCCAAAAAAAGAATAAATCAACAATAGTTAAAAACAGACAACAACGAAACAAATAAATAAAGCAAACCTACGCCATAAAAAAAATAATAATAATAATTCAAAAAGATGAAGAAACAATAACCCAAGTGGCAACTAAAGTTTTGAACAGATTCTCATTCATATATATGTAATAACAGCATTAATTTCTCCTTTCCCGGAAAATTGAATCACTTCTATAAAAGACGTAATAGGCGAAATTGTGCCTGGAGTTCGATCGGCTGGGCTGCGATCGGCGGCGACGGATTTCAGGCGGCTAGGGTTAACAATTAGGGCAGCAGAATTGATCGACGTTCTTCTCCGGCTGAATTGCTATTGGGTATTTTATCTGCCCTAGGTTTTCGTTTTTCCTTTTTGATTTTTTTTTTTTTTGGGTTTTAGATTTTTACCGAGATTGATTTCGATGTGGGATCGGGGTTTATCTGATGATGTATATTTCCCTTTCTTTTGTTTGTTTCCAACTTCTTATTAATTATTAATTATTATATTATTATTTTATTGTGAATAATAATTCAAAATATGTATTATTATGTATAAATAATAGACCATGTAAACAAAAATATTTTTTAGAGCAAATAATAGTCACTCGATAATTATGTTGGATAAAATAATGGTGGTTGGTTATTTTTTCTTTTTTTTTTTCATTTTTTGGGAGTTTTATAAATTGAATTTTGGTGTAAACAAAGATTCATCAAAGATTAACACGATTTGAACCTTAAAAATCTTTACTGTAAAAATCAAGATTGTATATCAATTGTCAACCCCAAATCTATTGTATTCTTTCGTTAAAACTATATCAGTTCGTACTGAAATTTTGGTATGAAATTTATGCTCACCGTGGTAATTACCGAAAACAATTGAAAAGTTTTCTTTTTAATATGCACTTCATAAATTATAATGTAAATGTAATATTATGCCTAAATATATGTATATGCATAAAATAATTGAAGGTCCACCAAAAAATATAACACAAGAATATAAAGATGAAGTTAAGAACATTTTATAATTCTATGTGAAAAAATAACACATCACTACTCGTCCAAATGTCAAATTCAATTTTCTTATTTTCTAATTTGTGGACTATTGTGTGTGACTATTCACATTTCGTATTGTTTCCATAATTAACTACAAAATTATTGAAAACAATTATTATATTTTTTAAAATAATTACTTATAAATAGCATGTTCACAAGACAACTACAAAAAAACATCGGCTATGTTTGGTAAGCTATTCGAATTCTTTTCACATTTTTTTCAAAATGAAAATTATCTTTCTACAATATTTTAAAAAACTTTTCCCAAAAACAATTCAAATATTTCTCTCTCTAACAAACATGATTTGACCGCTACAGTGAAAATTGTCTTCACTAAAATACAAACTAAAATCACTTTATTTTTCAAATTTTTCTTCCAAAATACATTTTCCCAACACCTTTCAGACATGATTTGACTTGCTACAGTACAAATTGTCTCCTCTCAAAACACAAACAAACTTTATTTTATTTCCAAATTCTTCTCTCAAAACATCTTTCTCCAGAATAAAATGGAAATGTAAGCCCAAAAGCTTACCAAACATAGCCATCATTTTACAATAGCATGATCACAAAAATGAAAAATATAAATTAACAGAATTAGTTATAAAAAAATTAAAATCAACTATAAAATATCAAAAACAACTATAAAATCTAGTTGATTAATAAAATCAACTACAACATTAACGAAACCAACTATATTTCTATAAATAACACAAACGCAATTTCATCAAACGAACATCCATTATTCTACTATTGATTAAACAAAAATTAGCCTCCAATAACGGAATTCAACCAAAAACTCTAATTAAGAAAATTAAGAATTGCGAATGGCGTTCGAAAAATAAAAAAGAAATTCTAGAGAAAAAAAAAGAATAGGAACAAATCAACATTATAAGAAGGTATGGTAATTTTGTTGTAGTTGCATCAAATCCAAACAAATACTAAAAATCTATAAACTGAGATTACCTTTTCCAGACATTTTTTTTCCTCAAAAAAGAATTGTTACTTCCTAGTGAAAGAATACAAGAACACCTCCATTTGTTACACTATTGTCTGAAAATGTACATTACATTGTGACCCGAACCTGTAATGAATACATGAGAAAAATCACCGCTTTCAATGCTCGCCGTTGTGAAAAAAATACTTTCTTTTTTTTCTTATTAGTTCGATTGTCCTTCAAATCAATACATCCCTTTGAAAACCGGGTTTGTGCGGCATATACTTGCTCCACATTCCTCGTACTCGGCTTTTGTATGGCATGCCTGAATGGAGCAACAAAAAAAAAATTAATTAATAAAGAGTTGCATACAAAGAGTAACGAAGTCCGATACCAAATTTATAATAACACTTTTTCTATTTATTGAACTCCCAAACCGAATTTCATTAATAAACAAGAAAGGTCACAAAATGTGGGATGTGCAGTGTATCACAATTATTTAAATGTAGGGAAATTATAAATATATATTTGTGTCCTTGTTAATTTCAATAAAATATTAACTAATACGGGCTTTTCTTGTCAAATACGATTTAATAATCATCGATAATGCGTAATAAAAACATATTACACAATACCACATTTTATAATATTGCAGTTTACAAAAAGTTAACTTTGAAATATCATAGTTTAAGTAGCAATCATATACCGTAAAAAACTCGGGAGTGGATGCAAGCACCGAGCCGCCGAACCAAACAGCATATCTCTGGATTGGATGGCTGACTACATTTACTTCCACGGGTTGGGACTGAAGAGATTACTTGCAGCGGTCAATATTTATAACAGGTGGATAACTACGTCAATTGTTAATAAAGTATGATAATAATAAAGTAGCCTAATTAATAGCTTACTTTTACTTCTCCTCCAAGCCGAGTCTCTGAAGCAAGAACTCGAGCATCAACAATCTTTTTTACATCCCGTTGTAACCTTCTATGGAAGTCTTTGAACATGGTTGATCCTCCAGATAAGACAACATTCTGCAAAATATCAGATCATCACTACTTCTGTTATCGTAAAGCAATAAAACTAAGAATGGAATTGTTAATAAAAAAAATGAAAAAAAAAACACTCGACTCAAACAGATAGTGTGTGTCACCTTGTACAACGCTCTTCTTGTATCTATTGGTGCCGATTGAATACATTTGTCGATCACATCAGGTAAAGGGGTACTAAAATCGGTACTATATATTTCAGGGTTGAAGAAGACCTGCACAAGCAGGTGAAGGAACCTTTTCAGATATGTTCAAGTTATCTCGATGAAATCTTTTGCACTGGTTTACTACTCTGGCAATAGTGATTATCAGGCATACTGAAATAGCAACGTATACTAAAATATGTTTGCGTGCTAGGTTAGTCGAGCTTTAAGGCAGTGACCGAAGCAAACCTCGGGGCCAAGGAACCGTTCGTAGCCTATATCACAAGAATACGGTGCTCCTGTCTTTGGCTTAGTACCTCTCCACTGCTTAACATACTTTGAAGGCTCTTTGTCATGCTTATTGAACTCCTGAACTTGTCGAAGAATATACACAAGTTAATGCGAGAAAATTATCTTATCTTTAAGAGATGCGAACAGCAGAGATACAATCAAGTGAACTTTTATATGTTCTCATTTATTTGGAAAGAGAAATGCAAACTTCTGCTATTTTTGCTATTTCGGAAATTGCCAACGCACGATTAGCAAGGACCAAATCGTATCCTTTATGGGGTTAAGTGGGAATAAATCTGAAGGCAGCTGTCTGTCTATACTATACCTTTACAATGTCAGAGCATGTGTAGCAATACATTTCCTTCACTTTCCGGGCTACTTCAAAGGAGTCCTCAGGTGGAACAAGCTCTCCTCTTTCCTGCACGTAACAATATCAGAAGGACAGCAATATAAACACTACAAAAAAGGGTATGGTGTAAGGATAACTAATTCAGACAGCATTCTCAACAGAACAAAAGAAAACCACTATATCCCAGCTTAACCAGCCAACTTGGTGCTTAGTACTATTACAACAACACAACCTTCATATTAAAGAATAAGGGAGAACAAACACCCATAAAGTCCGTAAAATACGAGGTCCCCATATTCTTCAAGATAGTTCCTAAGAAGTAACCAAACGGAGCTAATTAAGGAATAACAACAGAAGGGCATTATTTACACTATTCATAACATGGATTATTCCCTGTTTGGCTTCAAACTTATTAACATATATAATGCGGCCTAAAAGACTTTGGGTTCAACATTTTAAACATTCACAGAACAGAAAGCCTGAAAATTAGGCAGCTAAGCAATGATCCAAGTTCTGGTACCATGATAAAAAGAATACGCACAACACATCATCTGCCCACATCATGAACTATGAGGAAACGGAAAAAATATAATATTCAACAAAAGATAAATGATCTTCTCTTCTCCAGGATCACCAAGAAAATTTATTTGACAAGAAGCAGGGCCTAGAAGGAATCAAATATTGAAGAAAACATACTCGCATGAGCTGCTGGATGAAGAGAGTGACATCTTCTCCTGCAATTGGAATTGACTTAATGCTGCTCCCGATAACATAACCCTCGGCAACGGGCACGACATGAGTAGCTCCATCCCCCACGTCCACAACAACTCCTGTCATCTCACACTATGAAGAAGTGTTGGGAAATACATGAAAAAGAAGAGTTAATCAACATTCAGTTATTTTTTGGAGCAGTTATGTCTAGGTGAATGATAAGTAGTTCATTTTATTATCTCCCATGCTTATCTAACTCTACATCAACTGGACATTTAGCGTTGCAATAGCCAATATATTATAATTTCAGCTCCTCAACGAAGAATTCACTTATATCGCTTCATCTCACTTCTCAAGAAGCTAGAATTATGAGAAACATCAAACCAAATGTGAGAGTTTAAAGACTCGAATCTTGCAGATTAGGCGGTATCTCCAAATAAACAAGTAGGTGGACAGTGCAAAAATTCAAACTTATACATTGTACACACGCCAACACATATAAATCCATAAGTAGTCTATTTCCAATTAACTAGGTAAAAGGGATCTTCTAGGTTTTATCTGAGAAAAATGAGGAGACAGACCGGGAGGAGTTGAAATCAGTTCTACATTTCTTTAGCACTATTTTGATTTGATAAATATTATCTTTTTCAGTTACCAGTGTCAATCTTTCTGAATTGCTACAACATAATACCACTTGACTGATAACCACCCTCTTTAACTATGCATTATCCAACTCATTACATCTATCTTCCATCTAAACATTATCCATGTCAAAATTCATCAATTCTAATTTCACATAACCACTTACCCACCTCTGTTCTTAGAAATTGGACCAGTTAGAAGACCAAAACACTCAGGAAGTTCATTGGGCACTACTTTTTTCAATTGCAAAACACAGACTCAATTGATATAGCGAACTGCATCGCTTGCAGCTGCAGGTAAATCCAGAATCCAGTTTAAAAAATCCCTTCTGTAATCCACATACAACAAATTTCCAAGAGAAATTGTCAACAATTAACAACTACAGGGCACTCTGAAAGCATTCATCGGATCAAATTACACCACAAATCTGTAAAAATGACTCAATTGACTTATCAAATAGGTATTGAGAATTCCCAGAAACCAATCACAAGATTTCAGGAAATAAGCCAAAATGTTTTATACGAGAGAACTACTGAATCAAATACCAACCTTGGATGTTGTGTACCCAGCAGCCAAAGCAAGAACAGGCTGCACACCAATATAAAGCCCTGGAACATTAAACGTCTCAAACATTATCTCGCCGGTATACTCTCGGCTCTCAGGTGGGGTCAATGGACTCTCAGTCAACAAAAAGTAATGATCCTCCGGATCACAGCGCAGGTAATTAAATATGCACTGCTGCCAGAATCGCTCCATTGCATCCCAATTATCGACCTGGCCATGTTTAATTGGATAGCTCAAGTTATATGTGCTACTAGATTTAGATCTAGCCAATGCCTCTTCTCCTATATAAAAATCCAGATCCGCCATCACCCCCGCACTATGCTGGGACAACCAATTGCTGCCTTTCGAAGAACTTGATCGCGGCTGGTTGACAAATGATTCGTTTACTGCTACTACAGTGGGGACTATAAAACAAGGTTCGACATTTCCAGCAAAACCCATCTTCGTATACCTAGAAACCCAGATTAAAAAAATTAAACCTTTCACAAAACCCATCCCAACAAGCGCACATACAAATTCAGACATACAAACAAAACTTCAGTGAAGCATTTAATCAAACACTTTAACTGCAAATATCAAATATCAGAAAAGGGAGAGCAATTACCCAGTGCCGTTATCGATTACTACGGCGGGGCGAGAAGTGGTAGGGTCCATGAGTAAGAAAGAAGAAGATAAATCCGCAGCTGAGATTTTTCGAGGGTTTTAAGAAAAACGGCGATCATGTTCGTTGAAATTCATACGACGGCGTTCCGGGGAAGGTGAGGCTGACCAATCAACGGTGGTGGTGAAGGGTTTGATTCCACCCATTTCACCGTTGAGTCGTCAACTTCGTCATCACCCAAACTGAAACTAAGTATAGACGACGATGATTCCAGGGTGGGGTTGTTTTCTTGATTCTTATTCTCTTCTCAGCAATCAAACAAGGAAAAGCTTCAATGTTGATTGAATTTGGTGTGGGTTTTTTTTTCAATTTTTTTTAATGTACTAATTTTTGTTTATTTAGGTTTGGGGAAAGAAACAGATAATCAGTTCAACGCTCTTTGAAGTTCGGCAATTGGATCTGATTGCAGGGGTGACTAGCTGAACAAGAGACAATAGATCTAATTAGGGAAAATTACAATTTGTGCCTCTCAAATTTGCACTAATTTTAATTTTACCCCATGTTCACAAAAAAAATGAAAAATTGGTCCCTGATGTAATGATGTTTCCAAAATTTAACATTTTTAGTCATTTCTTTCAATTTTCCGTTAGTACTAGCGGAATCATGTGTGTGCCCATCGCTGTTTTAATTGAAGAACTAACGGTAAATTGACGGAAATGACCAAACGTGTTAAATTATTCAAATACGAGGGACCAAATATGTTTTTTTGTATACATGAGGTACCAATTGTGAAATTAATTCAAACTTGAAGGGTGAAAACTGAATTTTTCCGATCTAGTTATACTGAACAAATAAAAAATAATATGTTTAATAAAATTATTTTATATTTTGTAAGCCTAATTTCACTATTAATCCCTCATTTTAGTATTTAGTCCCTCGTGTCTCTGTTGTCTCATTATAATCCTTCAACTCTACGATTTATCTCAGTATAGTCCCTCGATATATAGTTTTAGTTAACTTTAACGGAATCTATTATTGACTTATTGTTAGATGAAACATTATATTTTTATAATTATTTGTAATAATCTATAAATAAATTAGCAAATACTAGAAAAATGTATATAATTGAATTAGTTCTTTAACTATTAACTTGAGATCATAAAAAATATAAATAATTTTTTTGATAGAGAATGCATGTAGATTATGATTATTTAAATATATTTATAAATTCAAGTTATATCCACAAAATAAATGATTCTCTTTTTATTAATATAAATTAATCCACTACAAAAAAAATGTTTTAAATAATAAAACAAAGCTACGATTGGATTATTTGTCACAAGAAATGATTTCTTGTAACGAAAGCCGGATATTGTCACGCAAAATTCAATTTCTGCTAACGAAGCGAGATATTTGTTACAAAAAGAGTATTTTCGTTACAAAAGGTCCAGTTTTCGGTAACAACAAGCAAGCGTAGTTACATAAAATGAATAATCGTTACCAAAAGAATTCTTTTTCGTGACAAAAAATAACATTCATTACTAATAATATAATATTGTCACAAAAAGAATATACTTTTGTGACAAATATAAACTTGTTACAAGATTTTTCTATTTTTGTTTTTACATTAATTTAGGCAAACTTAAGATTTAAAACCTGGGCATTTCAATTGGGAAAGGAGAACAAAAGAACAGGGCTATTAGGGTTTTCAATTTTCACACACCATCGTCCTTTCCAATTTCCACTACCGCATACCGAAAAGGTTTGCAGCATCATGTCGACCACCAGTTTTGCAAAGATAATTTGGCGAAGCAACAGCGGTAACAACGATTGGGCAAATGGACAACAGCAATTTGATGAAGCGGTAGCAACATCGAAGATAGAGCAAATGGGCAGCTGCAATTTGAAGAAGCGGCATCGACGATTGGGCAAACATCAAGAACAATTGGGAAAATCGGCTATTTAAGGTATAGCTAGTTTTTTTTTTTTTTTTTTTTTCTCTCAATCAACTCCCCTGGGTGATTAAAAAAAATATTACCTTGAAAAAACTCTGATCTAGATGCCTATTATTTTCCCTTTCAATTTTGGTTGTATGAATTAGAATGTGTGTGAATTCTGAGAGGAGTAGATTAGGGCAGAAACTTAGAGTATAATTTTGGGTAAATTGCACTTTACCCCCCTGTGGTTTCAGGGTTTGGCACTTCACCCCCTGTCATATCAATTTAAGCACTTTACCCCCCTGGGGTTGACAAATTGTAGCGGCCGTCTGTTATTCCGTTAAAGTTAACCGCAAGTGTGCTTCACTCGCCCTAAAATGGCGTGGTTGAGATTTTCTCAGCTGATTTTTTTTGTATATACCCATCTTACCCCTTTTTCATTTAATATAAACCCCTTCCACTTCCTCATTTCCAAAGCCTTCTTCTCCACTTCTTTCTTTATTTTTAGGGTAAATTACAAACACCCCCTGAGGTATGGTCAAATTACAAAAATACCCCTCTTGTTTGAATAATTACAACCACCCCCATCAACTCATCAAATTTAGTGGAATCTTCGAGATTATATGGAATATTATCACTTTTGTACCCGTTTTATCCCATTCAAACTCTACATTATGAAGCAAGATGATCATAATATGTGATTTTTAGCTTGTATATATCAGTTTGTGGTGCATCGGAAACTGTATTTTTTACACAAAAAGAGTACAAACTAGATCACATTTCACGGAATCTAGATGACTATGTTGAATTTGGCACCATAGAGGTGGAGGTCTAAGAAAAAATCATAGTTGAGGGGGGTAGATGTAATTATCCAAACAAGAGGGGGATTTTTGTGATTTGACCATACCTCAGGGGGGTGTTTGTAATTTACCCTTATTTTTATTTTTGTTTCCCCATGTCTTCTTCAAGCAGCAGCAGGTTTGGAGAGCCTCAAAATATTGATATTCGCTACAACGGGAAGGTATGTTTTAGGTGTGGCCAAAAAACACTCATAAAAATTGTGGAAACAGAGGGTAAGCCCTCTAAGGGGCGATTGTATTTTGTATGCCCTAATGTAACTTGTGGTTTTCAAGGATGATGCAATCTCTATGCACTCAGTGGCAACCCAATTATCATTGGCAACCCAACTGCAACAACAACATCAAGGGCAGGAGATGAATTTGAGCAAATGATTGTTGCCATAAAGACAAGGGTTGAAGTTGTTGAAGCTAAACAAGAAATGATGAAGCAAGTGTTGTTTGGATGTCTTTTTTTGTTTTTCATTACAGTTGGTATTCTTGTTTGTAAGCTTTGAAATGTAAACTATTATTAATGGCAAGTAGTACCAATTTTTATCAATGAAATGCTTTGAAATATATATGCTGTGAAATGTGAACATATAGGCTTGAAATTGCTCTGTTTTAAATACATAACACAAAATAACAGTGCAAATGCAAGTTCAAAAGAATGGCTATGTTTTAGCCAATACATACCACAAAAAAGAGAAATGCACTGTTGAAAAATAATGGCTCTGTTTTAGCCAATACAGACCACAAAAAAGAGAAAATGCATTATTCAAAAATAAAACTAGCTCTGTTTTAGACAAAAAAAAAAACCCAAAAAAATCACCAAAAAAGCTTCATAAAAAAATCAGGGCATCCAAACTGGTCTCTTCTTCACTGTCTCTTGTGTTTTTCTTTTTTTTTCCACCAACAGCTGTTCTTTTGCTTCCACCAACTCTAGTTGTCTTTGATCTTTGGAATAATGCACCATTAGGGCCATGTAATAGTGCTGGCTGTGAAGCAGGCTTTTGAGAGAATGGATTCTATGAAAGAAAAGAAGTTAAAGTCAGATTTAATTCAAAAAAATGCAAGTATTCAAAAAACTGAGTAAACTAACCTCAAAAGTGGATTGAGAAACATGAGGTTGTTGAGAGGAACTTGAATTAGGTACAGATGACTGTTGCATTGAAGGACTTGGTGCAAATGAATTCTAAAACAAACAAATTAAATTGGTCAAAGATAGTAGCTGAGATTTAAATGCTAACATAAAATACAACAAACACATTAAATTGGTCAAAGATAGTAGCTGAAATTTAAATGCTGGAAAAATTAACATAAAATACCTGAAAAGGAGTCTGAAAAATTTCTCCCTTTTGAGGGGGTGCTTTTCTAGGAACTGACATCTTATTAACTCTAGGAGTCTGTGTATTTTTTGGCTGCAATCAATGAATACAAAACTCAATTAAACATATAAAAGTAATATAGAACTAAAATAAATAAATAAAATAAAATAGAAATAATAGAAAAATTACCTTATGCAGCTTAGAATTAGGATGCATTTCTCCCTTGCATCCTCTTTTATTGTGACCAACCTTCAAGCACCTAGCACATGTCACTGGCAAATTCCTTCTTGAAACATTGGTTGGATCAGCTTTTCTAGTTTCTTGTTCATCAGCTGTCTTGTTTCTTTTCTTTTTTGGCCTTCGAGCTTGTTTTTTGATAACTGGAGGCAGTAGTTGTGGCAGCCCAGACTTCAAATAGTCATGCTCCCCTGGAACTGGAAAGACTTGAAAGTTGTAAGTGGCCAGGTAAGCATCTCTAGTGTAACAAGAATGCACATAATCCTCTGGTTGATGCTTGTTAAGATAGATAGCAATAACTGCATGCTTGCAAGGAATCCCACTCACATCCCACATCCTACATGTACATGTTCTTGTTTCAAGATTGACAGAGCATTGCCTAATATTAGGCCCCTCATGACACTCCACCTCAAACACCATTCCTCCAGACCAAGTGGGAAAGCAATTAGCACTTGCTTGTTTAATTCTCTCCAATTTCTTGAAAATATTTGGACCAATTTTTCCCTCATGCTTCAGCATACCAGTTCTCTTAACTTGAAACCTGACCATTAAAGATTTTCTGATCCACTCCAGCATTGAGATGATGTGCATATCTCTGGCATCAATAATGTAGTTGTTCCAGCTTTCATTCATGTTGTTGACAAGAATATCACATTTTGCGCTTGGGCTGAAATGTGATCTGGCCCAATTTTCAGGATTAGCTTTCATTAACCACTGAAATGCACAGCTGCTTTCCTCACCATTCACAACTGTTGGTGGATCAACTTTCTTGATTTCATCCATATAGTACTTCCAGTCATTCAAATTTGCTGTGGAGGCTGCTTTCCAGAATAAATCTTTCAGCTCTTTCCCTTTGTATTTCTGTTTGAAGTTGGCATACATATGCCTAATGCAGTATCTATGCTCAACACCTGGCATCAGTTCATTCATGGTCTCAACTAGGCCTTTTTGTCTGCCAGAAATGAAGACCCATCCTCTTTCTTGAACTTCCCCCATGTCTCTAAGAAATTGAATTAGAAACCATGTCCAAGTCTGTTTGCACTCAGATTCTACCACAACTACTGCAAGGGGAAACAAATTGTCATTTCCATCCCTGCAAATAGCACTTAGAAGCTGACCTCCAACTGCTCCTTTGAGAAAACAGCCATCCAACCCTACTATTGGTCTACATGCTGCCAGATATCCACTCTTTTGTGCAGCCAATCTAGCATAGAGTCTTAAGAATCTAGGCTGAGTACCATCTTCACCAGTAGTTTGAATCTTGAAGCAACTTCTTGGATTATGGTGAAGCACAGTTGCACAGTAATCTCTCAATAATGCAAATTGTTTCTGTATGTCTCCCTTCACAATCTTCTTTGCTTTGTTCTTTGCTCTGTAGCACTGCCACCTACTAACTTCTACATTCAAATCCTTTCTTACTTTTCTTTTCATTGAGTTGACTTTCATCTCTCCATTGTCTCTCAAATCATCCAGATACTCCTCAACTAAGTATCTGGAATTCACTAGATGATTATCATGTTTTCTCCTACATTTGTGTTCTGATATGAAGGTCTTGATCTGGAATGTGGATGTATTGCCAATAGGAGATGCATGTATTCTCCATCCATAATCTTCCTTACACTTGGCAGTAATCTTCTTGTTCTCATTCTTTATGTATGTGATGTCATGGCCTCTCAGTACATTCCATCTAATCATGGCTCTTCTAAATACTTGTGGTGTAGAAAACTTTAGTCCAACAAACAAATTTGGATTCTTCATACCAGTAACCTCATTAAATTCATCAGACTTTTCACCTTCAGAATCAGTACTCCTCAACTCTTCTGGATTTTCAGGATCTTCACAATCAGACCACAACTCTTCTACATTCACATCAGGACCTTTACTTTCAACTGCTGGAGCTTTTTCTGTCACAAAGATGTCATCATTTGGCATCTCTAAACCATCACAAACCAGCTAGGAACAGAATTGTGTACAGATGGTGGTCTATCTTCATCATCTTCATCTTCCAACTCTTCATCTTCACTTTCTACACCCACTGTTTGCTGATTTTCTTCAACTTGACTAGACTTTGCTTTCTCACTAGTAAGCTCTTCATAAACTTCATCAATAAGGTCTTCAAATTCTATCCAAGGTTCAAGAACTGGTTCAACAACTGGTTGCACTTGCACTTCAATATTTGGCTCAGCTTTTTTTTCAACTTGTTCTGTAACATACAGATGACATCCAGTCCTTCATAAGCATTAACCGTAGCAGCAACATCTGCATCCTCCTTCAATGTACATAAACCTGTATCCAAAGTTTCCCCAGCCACTCTGTAGTATAACAAACATTCATGCCTGAATCCCAATTGAGCTTGGTATAGCTGCTGAAAATACAAATAACACAAGATGCCTCTGTCTTCAACTTCTACAAACTCCACTTTCCCTCCAACATACTTAATGCTAGGTTTCCACATAAATTTTCCCCCATAATGGAATTCTATAGTAACAGGGGTTCTGCAATCAATAAAGAATAGATAAAAATATTATTTTATGGAACAATAAGAAACAAAAGACTGTTGTTTTAGGGAACAGTAAGTCACAATTTAGGAATAAGAAATGGGGGACCATTCTCATAATCAATAAAAAATTGAATAGGGGACCACAATACACAATAAAGAAACCAAACCAAACACATTGAAAGAAACAATTGAAACAATAAAATAAGGGCAAAATCTTACTGGATTATTTTGAAAATTAGGGCTTTGAGCCATATTACAAAAAAATGTAAAATTTCGGACAAGAAGACTTTGGCATCCCCCAGATTTAACGAAATAACAAAATAAATCAAATGAACAATCAACAAACAAAGGATTAAAGTGAAAAACTTACATGGGATCTTCCATAGCAATTTCGCCCTTCCTCTACAACCAGTTTATGCGAAGCCTTGGTTCATCTATTGTCGTAATCCTCTTTGAATCCTAATTATGTGAACTACTGGTTCAAATCAGTCCAAGATTTGTCGAAAATATTCTGAATTTTAGGGGAACGAAATTGAGAATTGTATTTGGGGAGAAATAAAATGAATAGGGTAAATGGGGATCGTGGTTTTCACCTGTAAAAAGTCAGAAAATAAAAAGGTATTTCAGACATTAGCCAGTTTCCGTTACTCAAATAGACGGCCGCTACAATTTGTCAACCCCAGGGGGGTAAAGTGCTTAAATTGATATGACAGGGGGGTGAAGTGCCAAATCCTGAAACCACAGGGGGGTAAAGTGCAATTTACCCTATAATTTTGGTGATTTTCATACCAATTTCCATGCCTTCTCTTTAGAAGCTATTTTGAGAAATGCAAGGAGATAACTAGAAGCAGGTTGAACTTGGACTAAGTTAAATTTGAATATCGACGCGTCAAGAAGTAAGTGTTTGTACTCAGTTTGTTTATCTTACTTTTTACTCTTGCTTGATGTAGTTGATTTTTTTTTCTCACTTTGTGCTATCAATTTATGATTAGTTTACAAATTACAGTGGTGTTTTATGTATTAGAAGACTTGTTATGATTAGTGGAGCATGGTTAGTGTGGAATAACAGTTGCTCTCAATTTAATTCTTATAGCTGATCTTAAACTCACAATGTGCAATTTGCTGTGTTATGTCTTACTGTTAGTTGGTTTCTTAAGAACTTGAAGTTTTAACTCCCTCGTGCCACTTAAATTTGTTATACATCACTTGCTTTACGATGACCGGGTTGGATAAACAGATTCGATTTTTATGATTGTTTGTGCCTTGTCACAATGCTTTTTTATTTATAGTATATGTGTTTTCTTACGAATTATATATGATTTTGTAGTTGGAATAACTATTTTTTTTCAATAGGAGTAGATAGGCAAAGGAAAAACCATAATGATAGCCTATGTATGTCTGTGCATGTGTGGTTACTTAATTTGAAGTTCTGGAATACAGTGTTGAACTTGGTGCTTCAATAACTGTTATCGTGTTAGCTTTTATAGATAATCCATATGCAATTAGTATTGAAACTTCTGCTCTTTTAGCAATAATTTTAGTTCTCATAATTATATTTGTTAATTTCCATGTTTGTCCATTAGTAACAGTATTACATTCTACATGAAATAAAATTTGAATTACACTTGTGTATGCAGGCCTTTGGAATAAATACAATGGTGGATGGTGCAATATGAAGTTGCAACAAGTAAAAAATTCAAGGTACTACTACCATTGATTTCAGGTTATATTGATATCGACTTTTCTCTTAAGTATTCTCTCGGTTGATCTCCTTGAATTGGGGCTTACACTTGCTGCTTTTAGTTATATATTCCTGAATTTTGGTTACGCTTGTTGCTTCTAATTATGGTAAAATTGTGTTACTTTGTTGATGGCAGTTCCTAAATATTGATATAGTACGAAATTACACTTTGTGCTAATGTAGTTCTAGTTTTTATTTGCTTGCATGAAATATTACTGTGTGAAAAGTAGAAGAAATTGTCTTTAAATAAATCTTAGCCTAAATGGAATCATTAGGCATTCCGTGAGTTTGACTTGAATGAGAAAAAATAGTTTATCGTGTTGGTGCAATTACCTGGAATCTATTATTTTTCATCTGCAGTCACTTATTATTTCTATTAGCATTCATTACAGAACATATATATAAAACGGAGTTGATGTGAAGAAATACAAGGTGTACGAGAAGAGACGAAAGAGTTGATTATAATGTAAGTAAATATTGACATTCAATTATATGATCTCATGATAATATACATATTTTCCTAATTTTTAATTTGTTCTATGTATAGCGTTTATTCTTAATATTGTTTATGTGTCTTGATGATTTAACAACACTAAACCCTCTTGTATTTACAGATTATTGGAGTAAATACGATAGACAATACGGTATGAAGTTTTACAACTTAGCTTGGATTTTGATCGTATTGGCCATAAACTTTGAAATATATTGCAACATGTTATCTTATTTTACTTTTGAAACTTATATATTTTCTGTTAAAGGATGTATTTTTTTTATTTTTTTTTTGCTAGTTGGGATATATACTTTTTAATTGTAAATATGATTTTTGAGGCAATTAATTTATTTCAGGTTTACAAGCCATTATCGAAAACTATATGAAAATATAAATATCATAATATTAATAATAATTATTACTTATTGTCATAGTATTTGTGAAAAAATTATATAAGGCTAAAATAAAATAATAATTATGGGCATTTGCGAGGACTAGTTTGTCATACTAAGTATTTGTGACAAATTTTATTATTAAAAATATATATAAAATAATATTCAAAATTTGACTATTGGTAACGAACGTTGTTTTTGTAACGACATAAAATAGTATTGGTAACGATCATGTTGTTACCATAGATTAAGATATTGTAACGAACCAACTTTATTTACCAATATATTGGTAACGATTACAAAAAACTTGTCGCCAAAACTTTTAGCGTCGAGCTTTAGAGGACAATACAAAGGTTACAAATTTGTCGTTACTAAAGGTTTTAGTGATACAATAAGTATCTATTGTGACAAATAGTTTTCTCGCCAGAAGTGCATTTTCTTGTAGTGATATTTCGTAAAAATAGTAGTTTCTTTATGTTATATTTTTGTAATTTATATATTTATTGGTTGCAAAAATGATATTTATAAAAAAAAATTATACCAATGAAATATTCCATTTGTTCTTAAAAAGACTCAGTTAAAATTAATAAGTTTATACACCGAGCAATGATAATTAAATGAATTATAGAGATGAAGGATACAAATAAGATAATTGATATGTGATGAACTAAATTGGGACTAAATGTCAACATTGGACAGTAAATTAGATTTGGTCAATTATTTATAAAAATATATAAAGTATGTTATAATATATAAATATTAAATAGTATATAAAAAATGAACGAGTGCAATAGTCATTTAGTAGTTGAAATAATAATTAATTGTTTTGTTAGAATTTAATTAGTTATTCAAAATTCGCCCCAATTTTAATCATTTTGGTCCCTATGGAATTTTCAATGGATAATCTAATGAGAACCGACCAATAGGAGGGGTAGAGGCAGACTACCTTATTCTATTAGTACCTAGACTAGGTCTAACCCTAGTGGGGTACAAAGTTGCAAAATAAATCATCATTTGATTTATCATTTCTCTCTTTTTAATTCAAGAAAAAAATTAGGAAATTCTTTATTAGATTTATCTCTTTAATTGACTTGTTATTACTTAAGATTGGAATTATCTTCGATATTAACACATCTTGATATGATAATTATTTATTTGTGAATACCCATAGAAAATATTTCGGGTATTACCAGAATTATGACCCAGATCTAACCATGTGGTGGAAATTGCCGGAATCTTTGTGAAATTTTCGAATCCTCGGAGCCGAACAAATATGGTGAGATCCCGGTGCGCAAATGGCGGGCGGCTTGACGAGCTCCAGGTGGGAGACTTAGTGATCCTTTGTGTGGTCCGACCTATGTGGTCCTTTGTTCGAGGCTTGGTGCGCGAACAAAGATGGTGCTGAGTCTCGGGCGCAATTTGAGGGGAGGCTGGGTGGTCAGACCTATGTGGTCATTTGTGTTCGGGAGGGATTGTTTCCCTTTTGGGGAAATCCAAGAGCAAAACCAATTGGGTCCGGCCCAATTTGACAATATCATACCAATGTGGAGTTTGTGCTATTCTCTCGGTGCCTAACAACGTGGATACAATTCTTGGTATTTCCTCAATTTTCATACCAACAACCAAAGATCTTTCAATACACGAATTGAAGACATTGTTCAAATTGTGTTTGAATTCGAATATACGTTTAGATGTTTATTCTACTTCAATCTAACCCAAATGATGTGGGATCACTTACTTGAAGTAAGTGATCTGTTTGAAAGCGTATTTACTGGATCACTAATCCAACATTGAACTTATATGTGAAATATTATATGTTGCAAAAATATCATATAAGGTTAAACCAATTAAATTATTCTATTAGAATTTATTTAGATTGAGCTTTAAATGTGGTCTAATCAAGTGTGTGCCTTTAATGCGTAGAGACATAAGAGTAATTTTATTATAATGATGTATTAAAATAAAATTATACAAGATAGTCGGCCCATTAGATTATTATCCAGCTTTGAATGTGCGGAAAAATCTAGAAAATCCATGATCGTTCGGCATCAAGCTACAGATTAAGATACGCTTCCAATTTATATTTATGCACGTAATTCTTAATGAGCGACATGACACTTCCATGGTTTTGGTTCATATTTTTTTTTTTGTTTTTTGTTTTTTGTTTTCAATTGGGTTGGGGCATTATTTTGGACTTTTGGTCCCATTGGAATGGACCAATTAATTATATCAATAGAGTAAGAGTTTGTTTAGTTCATTTTCTAAATCCAAACTAATTGTTTTGACCATATTTATGTATAAGGATTAAACATGTTCAAATTGATTGCACTTTCATATTGACCATACGAGTCAAATAAGGAAGTGGCCGTTTCTATTGCACATTTTTATTACTAAGTTTGACCAATTATATTTGGAGGCAAACAATTTGTGTTTGTTATGAAATAAATAAAACTATTGTATTTTAAAGAATTACAAATTGAAATAAATACTCTTTCCAAATGTATAAACAAAATAAATGTAATAAATTTAAAGAAAATTGAAGTCAAAACTTGATCGAAAGTGACTCTGTTTTGTTGCTATTGCTGATGTTGTTATTGTTATCCCCGCAATTACATATATGCACCGGACAACTTCAGTAATATACAACAACACACAAATTACATGAAATATATAAACTGCACTGAAAAATCGATATCAATTTTTCCTTAACAACTAGTCCCCTACCACAATTTTTTTAAAAGGGTGCCCTACTACTTTATTGATACATTTATTCATGATGCTATAAATAATATGCAATACTAATTACTAATCTTTTATTTTTTTGACTATTAAAACAAAAGTGTACAATATATTACTTTCTAAGTTTCACCAAGTTAGATAACAAAAAAAAATTCAAGTACTTCACTACATTACTATCCTCAATTCCTTATATACAACAACTTCAAGAATCCAATGCAATTCCCAATAATTTTCACATTGTTAATAGTAATAAATAATAAATAAAAAATAAAATAAAAACCCAAAAGTAAATTTTCCAAATTTCCCAAAACACCCTCCAAGTCAACATCACAAGTCAACTTTCATGAAAACGAACACTGTCAGCCACCTGCAAACCCATTTATGTCATTTTCCATAGCCACACTAGCAAAAATTCCAGTGTGATTCACTCCACCTTTGCTAAACAGCACCAGCACCGCGCACGTTAGCCTGTCTGCGCAATCATTACGCCTTTTGTTACCGTGCATTTAAATCCCCCCTCTGCTTAACCTACGCCACCCCCTCCTCTCTCTCTCTCTCTCTCTCTCACTCTGACACCACTACCATTAATTGGATCTGCAACTCTACAACTCGCCTATACATACACCCCCATTCTGTATCTATACCCGATCCGTGACTGTTCATTATTATATATAGATATATATATAATTATATATATACATACACTCTAATTAACTGGCGCTGGGAGTTATCATATGAAACATCTTCAGAATTATCGCCCGATCGATAACCGATTGGGTTTGGAAATCCTAGGGTTTTCCGGCTTAAATACGCCGTCGTTTCGGAGATCGGAGTCGAATTCCGGCCGCATTTTCTCTCAGTGAAGCATGAATCCGCTGTGCTGCATTGCTCCGGTGTCGGCGGAGAAGGATCGAGCTGTGGTGAGGTCGGAAACGCACAGTCAGGAGCTTGTGTTCGGTGGTGGTTTCTGTGAGGAGAGCGTGGGGTTTAATAGCGGTAGCAATGTGATTCTGAGGCCAGTGAGTTTCAATTCGAGGAAGAGTTCGTCGACAAACGCCGGTGGCGGCGGCGGAGGAGGAGGTGATTTGCAGGGTGAGAAATGCGAGGAGAGCGATGATGTGAAAACTGTGGTTGGGATTTTGTATAAATGGGTTAATTATGGGAAGGGATGGAGGGAGAGGTGGTTCGTGCTGGAAGACGGCGTGCTGTCGTATTATAAGGTGCACGGCCCCGATAAAATTGTCGTGAGCTCGGGTAGGGAGAAGGGGGTGAGGGTGATTGGGCAAGAAAGCTGGAGATATATGAGGAAGGGTAGTAGTGGGAATGGCAGCGGTTGTGGGAATGCTCTTAGGGTTAATGGCGGTGGTCTCGGGAAGCAGTGGAAGCCATTTGGGAAGATACACTTGAAGGTGAGTGGATTTATTTTGTTCGTATTTGGAATTTGATCTGTAATTGCTGTTTGTTACCTTGTATGGCCTATTACAGATAGGAGGGATTTTGTCGTTGCAGTTGATTCATGTCTTGTAAAGAGGCAATGTAATCAAAATGTTGTGTATGTTTGACTAAACAAAAGATTTATTTCTATGCATGTATTAGAGAACTTTGCTTGTTGGTTTATAGGATTGTGGTTGGATATGGACCGCACGTAATTATTTGGCGAAAAGATATTGAGTAAATATGGTAGTCATTAAGCGTTTTGATGATGCGTGGTTAGTGCAATAGGCGTACTTTTGCTAAGAAGATGGATATTTTATTCTTAGAATCTATATGATTTTGCGTTCATGATCTTACGACATTAATAAAGTAATGAGTTGGGACGACGTGGTTCACACGAAGTGGCTTGTGATGGGGAATTATAGATCTGCCAAGTACAATGACTGTATGGCACTGACCAATCAAGCTTATATTCTCAATCTTGCAGTCTTTTTTTTTCGATTTATAGTTCTGTAAATACGTCCAATGCAACAGCTTAAAATTGGGAAAACTAATAATTTTTCGGTCTACACCGTTTGAGTTATAGAGACCCTTTTTCCTTGTTATGAATACTATAGCAGTGCAAGCCAAATTTCAGTTTCCTTTAGGAATGGTTGCTGTCTTCAAATAAATGTGGATCGAGTCAGAGATCTGCATGGCATATGTGCGCCTGTGAAACTGCAAATGGAATTATGGCATATAGATGTTGCTATTTATGTTTTTTTTTAATTATGCCTGCATTCACTTTTTCTTCATTATTTATTCTTGAACAATATCTGGTTGAAATAGTTGCTTTAAAGCTGGGTTTTAAGCTTTTGTCATGTGGATTGTTTATGGAATATATTTGCATCCGTGGCTTCATTAGATGAAAAAAGATTCAAACTATCGTCATAATATACTCTATTTGTCTAGGCATTAAACACCGGATATGTATAACAGGTTTCTTCAGTACGGGCCAGCAAGTCAGATGATAAAAGACTTTCCATATTCACAGGAACAAAAACTCTCCACTTGCGTTGTCAGTCCAAAGAGGACAGAGCTTCCTGGATAGAGGCTCTTTTGGTTGCTAAAGATAAATTCCCTAGATTATTGACAAGCAGTGACTTAGCACCTTCTGAAGACTTTGTTGTTTCTACAGAGAAGCTAAGGTCGCGGTTAATGCAGGAAGGCATCAGTGAGACTATAGTAAAAGACTGTGAGTCTATAGTTATAGGTGAATTTGCTGAAATGCAGAACCAATTGAAGACTATTCAACTCAAACACATCTTGCTGCTGGACACATTAAGAAGACTGGAGGTTCGCGCTTCATCCTTTTGCTTCTGAAGTCATTTTGTTGAGATAAAAGTGTTCTATAACTTAACTTACAAACACAGAGACTTGTGTTGTAGTGATTGAAACCAACTTTGATGTTCCTACTTAATAACTATGATATTTTAGTTGCAATGCACTCGGATATGACGAAGAATTTGAATCTCAGTCATTTTTTTTTCTAATGAACACGAGATGCCTCTTTGTCTTGTTGCTATAATCAGTCACATTATACGCCATTGCTTAGTCCTACTCTGCACATGCAACTGATGCAAGTGTCTCCTAAACTTTAGTGGCCATTCTAATTTTCCAAACATGATATTCATTTTACTACATCAGGTGTTGGATCCGTCAAACATCTATTTACTCGTTTTTTTCCTCATTGAGATCCTGGAGTGTTTAAGGGTTTTGACACCAGTTATTTTGTTATGACAGACAGAGAAGATAGAATTGGAAACAACTGTAGTTGATGAAACAAAGGGACGAGATTCTTGCTGTGGACAGGGAAATAGAAGGTTCAGTGGTCAGTTCAGATCCCATACTATCATGCTTATTTAATAATCAAACTGTTCTCCAAATAATAATGTTCACATAAAATTTGATTGGCTGATTTTTGTTATTGAAAACTGTTGCAGATTTCTATTCAGTCATGTCTGAAGGTAGTGCCAGTGACTCGGATGGAGATAATGGAAGTCGATATGGAGTAGATGTTGAAACAGATGATGAGGATGGAATCTTTTTTGATACAAATGACTTTTTATCTGCCGAATCTCTGAGAAGTGCTTCCTATCGAAGTAGAGATAATCCAATGTATGCTTATATCCCCTGGACTAATGAAAAAGAATCTTCTTTTTCTGGTCATTTAAGAGAAGTTGGAATCGATGTAAATGCAATTGAATTTCCATACATCAATAGAAGGGACAATTTACCAGAACCTAAGGAGAAAGAGAAGCCAGTTGGGCTTTGGTCAATTATTAAGGATAACATTGGCAAGGACTTGTCAGGTGTTTGTCTTCCTGTCTACTTCAATGAGCCTCTGTCCTCTCTGCAGAAATGCTTTGAAGACTTGGAGTACTCAAATCTTGTTGACGGAGCCTTAGAATGGGGAAAACAGGTTAGCTTAGCATCTACGCTTACTTCTTCGAGGAAAAAAAGTAGTTTCTTAAAAGGATGATTTTCTAACTACATCTTATTGACAGTTGATTTTCTGGGCAAATACATTGATTGTTGTAGTATTTGTGCTGATTGTAGTTATCTTATTGATCATTTCTTTAGTTTTTTGCATCTATAGCAGTCTTAGTAAATGTTGTTTTTTTAGATATAGTGATTTGTGACCTTACAAATGCAGCGTGAGACAAACTGATTGTTAACCAGTTGATTAGAGTGGAGTAAAAGGTTACCAACGAGCTCGGAATGTTATAATCTATAATTCACACTCTGTAATTGGCTAGACAACATCTCAGTTATCTAAGTCCAATGGTCGAATGCGTAGTGTATTAGATGTACATTTTAAATGGCAACAATAATGAGAACTCAGTAGCAAGCTATATCAGTTTACCAATTATGTTAAGCAAACTTGGGAAGGCTAGACACTGCACATAGATTATCTCGCTGAAACTTTCAGGTCATGACACTAATATGCTCCTGCTGCACTAGGTTTCCAGGCTTTCATTTAATGATTTTATAATCTTATGCCTGATCTTGTAAACAAATGTGATGTAGCTGTGATGAGGCCTGGGTAACCTAGTCCTCCAGAAACTTTTGAAAATAAACAGATGGCTACTTTGAAGTTTGTTTCTTAGAGTAGATAAACGGCAGAATGATGCTTGTCTCTAATGACCTAAGCCTTTTAGATGACGAGTTCATTTAATGTGGTAAAAGGCAAAATCAAGCAAAAGGTCCTACATTTAATCTTACTGCTACCCATTCATGCAAAAGTGCCACATGCAAGGCTTCAGTTTGAAAAGTCCACGTATTTTGTTTTGAGTCTTTTGACAATTGAACTGGTAATACAATTCTTCCTTATCCTACTGAGAGGCGTATGGAGTCCCTTCTCGCTTCTCATACCCTGCAACCTTTTCCATTGTTGTTTCACATTTTTTATTTACAGTCATAGGACTTGCTGCCTAGAATGGATCACATATCAATTGATTTTTTAGACCTTTGATTTGTTGACTTATAAAAAATCTCCTTTGTTTGTGCAGGGAAATGATTTGATGAGAATTCTTAACGTAGCAGCTTTTGCAGTGTCTGGTTACGCATCAACAGAAGGCCGGCAATGTAAACCCTTCAATCCTCTCCTAGGTGAAACCTACGAGGCTGATTATCCGGATAAGGGTTTACGATTCTTCTCTGAAAAGGTTCTGATTTCAACGAAACTTCTATATGTCAGGGATTTGGATTTGGATTACTCATTATTCTTTTCCTCAGACAGTATAAAGCATATCTTTTGATTTCTATTCCTAATCCCAGCCTTTATGTGATTAGCTTATAAATGTGTCTTCTAATTTGTTTCTTTTATACGAGAGATAACAAATCTTGATTTTGGAGTGTTTGTTCAATAATTTCTTTTGGTGTTTCAGGTTAGTCATCATCCAATGGTTGTTGCCTGCCATTGTGAGGGCAGAGGTTGGAATTTTTGGGCAGATTCTAACCTTAAAGGCAAGTTCTGGGGCCGTTCCATTCAGCTTGATCCTGTGGGGGTTCTTACTCTTCAGTTTGAAGATGGGGAGACATTTCAGTGGAGCAAGGTCACTACTTCTATATACAATATCATTATTGGTAAAATCTATTGTGATCATTATGGCACCATGCGCATAAAAGGCAGTGGTACTTACTCTTGCAAGCTTAAATTCAAGGAGCAGTCTATTATAGACCGAAACCCTCATCAGGTAAATTTCTGATCTTAATTCTTAAAAGTTATTCGAGTTATTTTTTCTAGACAATTCCCCTGATCTTAATTCTTAAAAATTATTCGAGTTATCTTCAGGTCTTCTGGAAAAAAAAAACATAAAAAAAGTTGGTACGTCAAGATGAGTTCACATGATATATGCCCCAATTGTAATCGCTTTTCACCATTAAACTGACACTCCTCATTTTCACCGAAACCAAATGGCAATGTCATGCCTCTGGGAAGCCCCAGGAGGGTCATTTATTTAATTAGTTAGTCTCACTGGATTTGGCAAGATTTATTGTTACATTAGTACTTCTACAGTCATTGTTCGTAAATTTATTTTTCGCTTCATCATCTCCTGCTACCTTTTCTGACGAAGTGCAGTAACTCGGTAACTTAAATGAGCTTGCCAATCCCCATTGTACTACTGTTTGTACCATATTGTGTTATTTTTGGTAATGTTCTCTTCCATCGAGTGTACGATATTTTTAGTTAAATATTGTCTCTCTACACATATAACACATTAATCCAATGTGTCAAACAACAGGTACATGGATTTGTGCAAGACAATAGAACTGGGGAGAAAGTCGCAGTTTTGTTAGGGAAGTGGGATGAAGCAATGTATTATGTGATGGGTGATCCAACTACAAAACCGAAGGGATACGATCCAATGACAGAAGCTGTGCTGCTGTGGGAAAGAGATAAATCGGTCACCAAGACAAGATATAATCTCACACCATTTGCAATATCTTTAAATGAATTGACACCTGGTTTACGGGATAAGCTGCCACCAACCGACTCTAGATTGAGACCCGATCAAAGGCATTTGGAGAATGGAGAATATGAGCTGGCAAATGCAGAGAAGCTAAGACTTGAACAATTGCAGAGACAGGTGCATATTTTAGTAAATAATGTCATCTATTAACATTTTGTACATGTGGCTTCACCTTTTCATTGCGTAATTGTGTGATCTTGCACTTTCTGATCAAATATGCTGTCTCTTTTGCATTTGGTAGGTATTACATGCTTTCACCTTCTTCTCACAGTTTATTAGGTTGACTTGGTTCATAAATACAAAAGTATTGCCTTAAGTATAAAATATACTTTGCCGTATATTTCGTTTAGGTTTTCCACCCAAAAGTTGACGATAAGCAGTCACTAAAATTTTTCTGTTCTGCACTCCTTACATGTTCGATACCCCCAACTAACTTATCTACTGCTCATGCAAGTTCATATTCTCTCCTATGTTTCACACTTTATCCAAGTTTGTGTATTTATTATTTTTTTGTTAATTTTAAATTTGGTTTAATGGACGTGTGATTTATTCGGCAGGCCCGGAAGTTGCAAGATAGAGGGTGGCAGCCAAGATGGTTCCGGAAGGATGAGGAAGGTTGTTACAGTTACAAGGGTGGATATTGGGAGGCAAGAGAGAAGCATAACTGGGAAGAAATTCCCGATATATTTGGACAGCCTTGTGATTTCCCAGCCTGTGTATCCGAGGAGTGAAGAAGCTCACTCAATTTCCACAATTTTACGGAATCGAGAAACATTTGTCCTTTGAAGAAAAAATATAAAGGAATGATGTTGTTGACCACCAAAATTTCGCCACTTGAGAAAAAGGACAAATTAAGCCCAGAGGTAGTTGTTAGTTAATTGACTATATATCCTAGTAATATGTTTGTACTTTTCTGTGGCAAAAGACATATGGGAAGAAGTGTGTATGTACTTGATACAATGTTCTTCCAATTACAAAGCGAAAACTTTTGCAATTTCGTCCTCTCGATAAATGTAGATGCACAGAAAACCGGGAAGTCCTGAGTCTTACTTCCTTTTCGACAATTCGAGTTCGGGTTGCATCATCAGCAATGTGGACTCGAGATACCAAATATGATTTCTGAAGGATAATTCCATGACACTGTAAATGGAATTTTGGTTTAACCTTTTATTTGACGAATTGCGAACTTATAATTCAAATTATTTGAAACTTATAGTAAATCCTCTCATCAAATAACATTTCACACATTCAAATGTAAATTTGTTGAAATTTCACTTGTAACTCAGCATTTCAAAAATCATCTAACTAATTATAGTGGCAAATGATCTTCACTCATTCATCTACAGTGAAGAATACGAATGCACTTTCGGAGCAAATTTAATGAACTTTAATCAAAATACAGAATTTGACAACATTAGCTGGAAGGAAACATTGGTCTTGCTTAGCCTTAATCGACATAACTTATAACCTGAAAGACAAGTTGGCCTTAAAGTAATAAATATCCGACAAATTTTCATCAAGTTTCGGGATTTCTTTTTTATAATAAATATTAGTAATTGAGAAAAGAAAAATACAACACATAAAACACCAGCACATCGAACCAGAGAGGGATACATAGTCAATTTTGAAAAGAGAAAAAATATAATATGAATATATGGTCAAAAATGGATGAATGGGAGCAGAGACTATTTCCAAGCTTTCCTTCCTCGGAACTGTGTGCTGGCTCTCCGTTTTTGTTTCTTCTTCTCCACGCGTGCTTGAGCAATCTTCTTTCTCTTTGCAACAAGCGGCATAGCTTTCTTGTGTTCCTTTTCTCGATTGCTGGAACCGCCAGTCTTTGTCCAACAAGGAAACATCAACCACACATTAGAAACAATATAAGACTCGTAAACACAATTTCGCACTCTCAACATTTACGATTTAATGTGAAGTTGCATACATTTTAAACGATATGAGAAAAACGATAAAACTCAGGCTATAATGATTAAAACAAAATTCCGTACATACCTTCTTCTGTTTTACAGCAGTCCTAGAACGGTACTTCCCTGTCTCCTCCCTCCCTTCTCTTATCAACGCCAATCTTTCTTCCTTTGTGTACTTCCTCTTTATGTGAGCCTGATAAAAGATACCAGAGGGTCAATAATGCCATTTAAAAAAAAGCTAAAGAAAGAGAAAAAAGAAAAAAAAAAAAAAAAAAAAAGGAATCTCCAAGATCATAGTAATGTACGATTTTAAGATAATGCCATAAGTTTCATGCTTCGACATGACCAGCCATAGTTTTATAAACAAATTCTCATAGCTACCAAAATATACCTCAAGTGTGGAAGCATCAACCCTCTTCATGCTAAGTTTTTCGGCGCTAGGAACCTTGAATCCATGCTGAGCTAACACTGACCTGGCATCCCTCTTAGCCTAACAACCAAAGGTCAATTACATCCGTATAAGAATACGACTATACTAGGAAGCATCATTGTTTAAGACATCGCTCATACAAGATTAAAAGAACCCATAATCGAAATCAACAGCTAATGCATGATTAATTCAGAATCAAGAAAATCCAAACCTTTAGCTCTTTTATTCTTTGGAAGTCCTCGTTAGAAAGAATGCCATCACCTGCGCTCGATGAAACGTTCCCATTTTCTCCAGCCAATTTCTTCAAAGCACGAAGACTATTATCAGCAGCATTAAGTTGTCCCTCGAAAGTAGAGAACTTCCTTTTCTTTGTTTTCGATTCAAGGATTTCCTTTTCCTCAGAACCTTCTTCATTCTCTTCTGCAGCACTAACATCACTGTTGTAATCATCTTCATCAGACGCTTCATCTTCTTCGGTGCTTCCATCACCACCGTCCATTTCTAGGTCAGAATCATCACCGTCGATTTCATCACTGCCATCCTCTTCAATATGATCAACATCATCATCGTCTTGATTGTCTCCGTCTGTAGTGACATCATCTCTCTGCCCATCTATGTCATCATCACTGCTAGCACCGTCATCTTCTTCCAATAACTCAGCGTCTGGGATATTGCTATCAACGTGCACCTCACCAAAGGCTTTAGGTCTAGCCTTTGGATTGGATGGCCTCCCTCTATCCTTTTTGACCAGTAGTGAAGGGCAAATCTGCAAAAACCTCCTGTCAGTCTTTTTGAATAAAAGATCTCATATTATTCCGAAAGTGGAAGTGGGAGACGTTTGTGTGTGTGTGTGTGTGTGTCAGAGAGAGAGAGAGAGAGATAGAGATTTACCTCCCTAAATAAAGCAAGAAGGGCACGAGCAGCTGAAGAAACTGGTTTCTCATTTGACTTTCTATATAGCACAAGGTCTTGCAACAAATCTTCAGTCATCAACTGAAGATAAAAGAGAATGAGAAAATGACATACAAACGTCAGATGCTGTGAAAAAAGAACGAAACACAAAAAAAAGTCCTAAAACATACTTCAGGATTAATATGGACTATACCAAAGGCATGCGAAGACATATTTCCCGCACTACATTCAGTCCGACGGTGATTGCCTGAGAAAGATTATTGGGGTGATCAAGATACAATCAACACAGAATTAATTCCTTAACAAACACAAGATTAAAAATACCTCAGGGCGTGATCGATCATGTACAAATTGATTAACTATTTGCTTAAACAATGGTTCAACTGCATCAGGTGGTACCTGGTACAAAACAATCCAAATGATTGAGTAAGAATAACTCTTCCAAAGAATGGCAACCTAATACGATAATTCATCACAAAAACAACTCCAGGAGATCAAAAGTTGGTTAAAGTTCTTAAACAAATAGAATATACCATTTCATGACAAGCCTGAACGACTGATGCAAGCAGATTTGTGACATCTCGCTGATGTGGCTGCAATTCATGTAACAAGAATTTAGTAAACATCAAACATTGCCTTCTGAATGCAATAAGTAGTACACTGACAAACCTGGACATAATTCTGAAGGTGAGGATAGAAGTTCAACAAAATCAAGTGGTGAAGACCAACGGTTCTGGCAACTACTTTAAGCATCATCATTTTCACCTGAAAGGAAGGAAAAAAAAGGGAACGGGTGATTAGACGACAATATTTTTTACACAACAGGAAGTGATGTCAAAGTAATATAAATGAACAATAATTACCTCAAACCTTTCTTTGCTAGATTGCAGCCGAGAAAACAGCTTTTCTGCAAACCCCTGTACACAGAATTGTAGTTCAGTCTTCCACAAATCAAAACAGATTATATCACAGAAACAACAGTATAAAGTACTACACGAACCTGTGCATCATTCAAATGGGTTAGTGGTGAGAGGTAGTTTGAGTTAGTTCCCTCAGCAGATGATATTCGCTGCTTCTTCTTCATGCTACGGACAACCCGCTCCAGTTTTGCCTTCTTTTTCTTTTTGCTTGCTGATGTGCCTTTATGGGTTGCCTACATCAGCAAACTTATATTTTAGATACTGAGCTATAAACATCTACAATAACAAAAATAATATGTTTTCCATAGTTGCCTTTACTATGCATAAACAAATCAGAAACAACACAATTGTTTCCAATAATCGTTTTGACAAAGTATGCACAATTGCTTCAATAATCATTTTCAACAAAATATTCAGGATTAGACAAAATACAAATTAAGCGCTCGACATTTTGTGTGTCTTTCTGCTATTCTGTTAAGGTCAAAGTAAGTTGGTCATGTGAGTTCAGTAATCAACCTTGTAACTGGAAGGTGAATCTCTTCGTGTTAACTTGGCATAGTATGCCCAATAAAAATATTGATTTTCCGTAAAAAAAAATAATAAATAAATAAATAAAGTATTCAACCTTGTAAACAGCTTCTTTATTCAATACTACTTGAGGTTGTGGGGTTGTTGGCTCATCTTCGCCAGAATCGTCACTATCATCGCCATATTCTGTCTTTTCAAAATCAAGAAGAAACGACAAGGAAGCAATCATGATCCTGAAAAATCAAATCAAAATACATTTAGAGGCCAGCATAAGTTGAAGTTAATACGAGATACAGAACACATAAAAAATAAACTACATTTATCACAACCTTGGCGATGGATGAAAACACGCCATACATATAGCATTTGCAGTCCTATCTTCGAACCAGACTTTCCTCCGATGAAGATCACACAAGGTAATAAGTGCTCTTTTTGCTTTCGCTTCATCCTCTTGCTAATTTGCCACAAATTAAAATTAGATAGCTCAAAAAAACAAAATCGGAAGTTTACCTAGTAAAATCAAAATACCTGCAACATCTTGAACAAAATATTTTGCAGTGCTCTATTCTTCGGATCATTCTTATGCTTCTGGTTCATTCTCTTAATGCTATGAATAACGTGAGAGAAAGCCAAAGTTTTCAACACCCTGTCCCCTACCGTCTGGAGCACCATGAATACCTCGAGCGTCTCCTTAATATCAATGATCTATAATACAATAAACCAATACCAACAATCATTACTTCTTAACAATACGTCTGGATCCATAACTAGTTCAAATCAATACCAACAATTCTTACGTCTTGCTAATACATGTAGATCTAGAATACAATAAATCAATGCAACCACTATCTATCTTCCACTCAGTTTTATACTATCGACTACGATATTCCACTATTCATACATATTATACTATCAATTACAGTACTCCAATAAATCAATGCAACCACTATCTATCATCCACTCAGTTTTCTGCTATCGACTACGATAGTCCACTATTCATACATATTATACTATCAATTACGATATTCCACTATATGTATCAATGCAGTTGTAGACAATTAACAGGAAAATGTCCACATGTAGTAAACTGACATATAAAAGAAAAGCTAAATAAAGAAGTGCAGAAGAAAGGAAAAAAAGAACGTACATTTCGGTTAATCAAAAGGATCAGAGCTTGTGTCACGTGCACTCGAAGACCCGACGGCAGGTTTTTGGCCGAGGATTCGAGAAACCGAACCAATTCATTTGGGAATAGGGCCAATTCTTTCGGATAAAACGGAGTAACGTGGGCTAGAAACATGGTGCGGTCACCCAAATCCTTAGCCACAGTAGAGTCGGAGGCAATTCCACTGACAGAGGTGAAATTCAACGCCGCTTGCTGTAGAAAAAGCTCGAGAGACGACTTGAATTGGTTGTAGATAAGGCTCAACTCCGAGTTATAGCCTTCCGGGTCGGCTTTCATTTTGGATTGCAGGGTAGGAAGGCTGAGCTTCTCGGAGCTCCGACCCGATGCGGACATCAAGTCCATCTCCAGCGGCGACGCCATCGCTAAGTTTTGGTGAAAACCCTAGAAAAAAGGTTGCGACGTCGTTTTGAGAAAACATTTTTTTTTTTACGTAAAAGACAATTGATTAGTAATGTAACGACGGCGAATCGTTGCCGGTGTAGAAGCAATCAAAGAAAAAGAAGATACTTACAAGGCAGAGACGCGACGGCGATAGGCGGCGACGGCGATGAGTGAATTGAAAGTTTGCTTCAAACTGCAAAACCCTAAACCCTCATATGAAGCAGAAAACGGCTAAGCGGTAAAATTGACTGGTCGGATCGATGATATCCGGGTGGGCCGGGTTATACAGTCCCGGTTAGATGATACTACACCCGGATTTATTATTTTATTAATTATCATCGTTTAGGGTAAATTACAACCGCCCCTCATGTATGGTTAAATTACAAAAACCCCCTCCTGTTTGGGTAATTACAACCATCCATCAACTATAAATCTTCTTAAACGTTCACCCTTGCGGTTTCAAAGTTAGTGCAATCTTCGAGATTATATGAAATATTATCACTTTTGTACCCGTTTTATCCCATTCGAACTCTATATTTTGAAGCAAGATGAGCATAATATGTGTTTTTTAGCTTGTATATATCAGATTCTGGTGCATCAGAAACTATATTTTACACAAAACGAGTACAAACTATAGTACATTTCATGAAATCTAGATGATTATGTTGAATTTGACACCATAAGGGTGGAGGTGTAAGAAAAAATCATAGTTGGGGGTAGCTGTAATTATCCAAACAAGAGGAGTTTTTCGTAAATTGACCGTACTCAGGGGTGGTTGTAATTTACCCTAGAAGTAAATCTATTTGCACTAATTTCATATTTGGTCCCCATATTCACAAAAAAAAACACATTTAATCCCTCATATTTCAAAAATTCAACATTTGTTGTCATTTTTATCAATTCTTTTATTAAAACTAAAGGAATCAAGTGTGTGTCCATCACTAACGTAGCTAACGGACTAAGGGTAAATTGACTAAAATGACCAAAAGTGTCAAATTATTGAAACATGAAGGATCAAATGTGTTTTTTATGGACATAGGGGAGCAAATGTGGAATTAGTACAAACTTAAGGGGTAAAAACTGTAAATTTCCCAAAAACAAAATAAAGAATTAAGTGTATAATAAAATTTCATGGCAAAAAAAAAACCCATCTTTCATTTCTTTCTACTACACCGGATAATTTGAGTACAGCAATGAGACTCCAAAAATTGCCCCAACATTCTGCCGTCAAAATTTGTTCTTGTCATATAATTATATCCCACCAGGTATTTCTCTTTTAATTTTGTATTTAATTACTAAAATACTTGCTTGTTTTAATGATTGTTCTTGTGCTTTGTTTTGGTGAATTAGTACACCTCTTTCTATCAAGTGTGTCTCTGCGTGTGTGTGTGCGTGTGTGTGTGTGTGTGAGAGAGAGAGAGAGAGAAAGGTTGGGGGTTCTTGAATTGTAATTGGTGAATTAGTACACTTCTTTCTATCAAGTGTGTGTCTCTGTGTGTATGTGTGTGTGTAAGAGAGAGAGAGAGAGAGGTTGGGGGTTCTTGAATTGTAGTTGGTGAATAAGTACACCTCTTTCTATCAAGTGTGTGTGTGTGTGTGTGAGAGAGAGAGAGAGAGAGTAATCCCTATCAGTTTGGGTTGAGAGGGGTTCTTGAATTGTAGTTGGTGAATTAGTATATCTTTTTCAATAAAGATTGGATTTTTTTTCTTTTTTTCTGGGGAGATAATGTACAGAAGCACCTATGAATTGACAAAGTCGAAGCTTTAACCTCCCATTCCCATAACCCATTAACTAATTGTTAGTTTTGTATATGTATAAATGTATGTGTGTGTATGTGTGTGTGTGTGTGTGTGTTTATGTATATATCTATGTATGTATTAGTTTTTCCTGAGCTAATAGTCCCCATCACTATTTTGGGCTTGACAGAGGTTCTTGAATTTCAGTCCGCTAAACGATGATTTCGTGTCGAAATTACTCAATAGAAGGTCGGCATTGAGCAGCCCAGATGCCAAAATTAACCAGATAAAAATCTTGGATTCCAATGGAGGTCGATTGAATCTAAACGGGAATATCTCTTTTCGGAATATTACCCAACCATGCCTCGATGAAGTGAAAAAGAACCAATCTTTTCCATCGTTCTATGTGGTTAGAGACGACTTATTGCATCCTCTCGTAAATGGTAACAAGGCGAGGAAATTAGATGCTCTGCTTCCCCTCCTCGAAGATAATGCCGTCACAGACGTGGTGAGATTTTGCTTCCACGTCTCGTTTTTCCGGTGGCTTTTTGTATAATGTGGATTAATTCTACTACTGAAATTTCGCTTTCGAGTTTGAACTTTTTTTCGTGCAATTTCAGTTTGGAGGAATTAGGGATAGAAATTGGAACGTGAATTCCGAATTCTGCCGATTCCGATCCAACAATTTCCGATTTTGGAACTATATTTCTCATTCCGATTCCCGATTATTTTTAACGGAATTGGAATCGACATTAGATTCTGATATCGGGTCCGGTTTCAATTCCGAAAATTCCGACTTTTTTTTCTTCCTAAACATGACACTTAAAATATCAATTTATGCATTTTGATCCAAAAATTTTCGATATTGGAAAAAAGTGTTTTCATTCTAATTTCCGAAATTCCAAATTCTCGAATTTTTATGGAACGGAATTGGAATTTTGTTTTCCACTTCCAATTATGTACCCTTTTCGCTGCTGTAAAACAAAATAATTATCGTATTCGAACATTTCTAGGTAACTTGTGGAGGCTGCCAAAGTGCACACACTGCTGCGGTCGGTAATGCCACGTCACAGTTAATTAACAAATAACGACGCTTCTTTAATTCTTGGATTTATAATAAATTTTTAATGCAGTTTCTAATTATTATTTATATAATTTTGCCCGTTGTAATAATGCAGCCGTGTCTTGTGCTGAGAGGGGATTAAAATCACACTTCGTTCTTCGAGGAGAAGAACCCGATATCCCGACTGGATACAATCTCGTCTCAAAATTATACGGAAACGTCGTTTACGTACCTCGATCCATATACGCCAAAAGAGAAGAAATGCTTGCAAGGCATGCAGAATCAGTTATAGGGTGCGACGGATCCATTATTTGGCTCAACGATTTAATGGAATCTTCCTTAAAAAATCACGCACATGGGCAATATCGTAATTTTCTTCAGTCCGATCCTTTGGAATCTCCTGAAAAATCGAGGAAGGTTGTTATTGTAAATGAAGGTGCGGGAGACGGAGTTGCCTTGTTAGGTATGTAATAAAGATGCCGCGTTTTTTTTTTTTACATTTCATTCTTTTATCGAGACATGATTGACTCGATCTTTATGACAGGTATGATTCGCTTGATAAAACACTTGTCCGAGGGCCATTTGTTTGGAAAAAACGAGGCCCTAAAAATCGTTGTAGATGCTGGCACTGGTACGACAGCTGTTGGTTTGGCTCTCGGAGTTTTATCTTTAGGGTGAGATATATATATATATATATATATATATATATATATATATATATATATATATTTTTTTTTTTTTTCGTGAGGTTAATTTTTGGAAAATCAGGCTTCCGTGGGAGGTGAATGCAGTAATGCTGGCAGACAAAATCGATGGCTACAAAAAGAAGGAACAAAATCTAATTTCCGAATTTCTAAATTCGACCGCTTCGGCTTTTGGAAAAGCTCCGATCGGAGAAAAAAACGACGGACTTGTGCAATGGGTGGAGCGTAGAGTACCAAGAAAGTAATGTCGAATAGTTGATCATATGTATACTTTGCGGTTTGATAAATATTATTTTCGTAATATATATAGGATTAATATTATTTGAGTTCTCGTATTGCAGATTTGGCAATATATTGAAAGGCGAAGTCGAAGAATGCCGAAGAATAGCACAGCAAACGGGCATTCTTGTCGATCCGATATATACTTTGGCTGCTTGGAATCTTGCTGCTGACCTCAGCGAAAACGGGGAAGAACGTACCAAAGTGGTGATGCTTCACACCGGTGGGACACTTGGCATGTTCGGATTGGCCCAGAGGTATCGGTCTTACTTTCGAAATCCTGAAGATGGTGTTGAAATATAATTAGTGATATAATTTATTTATTTATTTTTAACATTGATGCCATGATAAACTCTGTGTGTGTGTGTGTGTGTGTGTGTGTGTGTGTGTGTGTGTGTGTATATTCTTTTTTATTTTATTTTTTATTAAATATAGCTCAAAATAGAAGATGAATAATTTTTTGGTTTCTGATTGATAATCAGCTATTAAATATTTAAATTCCTCTAAAAGAGATATATCAAATTGTAGGGTAAATTACGGCCTTACCTCACCCTGAGTTAAGAGTTAAGATTAAATTACGAAAAAACTCTTCGTATTTGGGTAACTACTATCATTCCCTAAATTATGAATCTTTTTACACGTCCACCCTTGCGGTGTCAAATATAGTGGAATCTTTTAGATTATATGGAATATTCTCCAGTTTATACCCCATTTTATCTCATTCGAGCTCTACAATTTGTAACAAGATAATATTAAAATGTGTCTTTTGGCTTATAAATATCAGATTGTGGTACATTAGAAACTGCATTTTTGCAAAAAATGAGTACAAACTAGAGAACATTTCACATATACTAGAAGATTACGTTGAATTTGACACCATAAGAATGCAAATGGTTACAATCACCCAAATATGAAGGACTTCCTCGTAATTTGACCTTACCTCAGGGGTGTCAGCCGTAATCTATCCAAAATTGTATCTTGGAAGTAAGAAAAGTAGGGATGACTGAGTGCATTGGGTTTATAGCCCTATTGCAAGTAAAATAAAATTGTTATGCATGAACATTCTTGGCAATGGTGAACTTGTAAATTAAATTAATACACAAGGAAAAAAGATAATTAAAATATAATGAAACCCCTCCTAGTATAGTACACACTCCAACCAAAAACTATTAATGTAGTTATTTATTTATTTATTTATTAATAATTAAAATATAAGCTTGTGTCTGGCTACGAGACCTTCTCCACGTACGTGTTTCGTTTTCTATGCACGATTCGCCACGACACGACAAAGAGTCCCGATATTCAGTTGATTGTCAATAAACAAGTAAAATGAAAAAAAAGAAAGAAGAAAAGACCTAGTGGAGCAGCTAGTAAGTGGTGGTGGTGGTGGCAGCACTGCAGCAGCCACCCATTATGGCTGCAAGTAACGGTGGTGAGAGGAGGAGGAGGGATGGTGGTGGCATGCAGCATTCCTTGTTACAAGGGAGGCAAACAAGGATGGTCCTTTCGAACCTTTGCCTTGTGTGTGTGTGTGTGTGTGTGTGTGTGTGTGTGTTTTTTTTAATTATTATTATTATTATATATTTATTTATTTATATTTTATTTTTATTTGGTTTTGTGGAAAATGTAATATAAGTGTAGCAAGCCAAGAGAGTTATGGGGCAAACTGGGACTGTTTATTTTTGTTAAAAGAAGAGTTGAGACTGTCTTTTTAACTGACATCCTTTTCTCCTCTAATTTATTTAATTACCTATATATATATATATAAAAGGAATGTTGTTTGTTTTTGTGTGCTTCAAACCTAACATTCTAACCATCTTAAAATAGGGATATATGGAAGGGATTATAGCAGACATCCTTTTTCACAGTTCAACTTTTCAAGAACAATTAGACAATTATAAATTATAATGTATATTTTGGTATTTATATAAATGTATAGTAAACTGTATTCATTAAATTTGTGTAAATTATGTATGTATTTACACAAATGTATAATAAAATATAATTCAATGAAGTTCACATAGTATACCATAATTTTATTGTGAATAAGATGGGGAACATAGCCTACATACCTACACCACCATAAAATATTTATATTTACTAGTCAAAGACAAATAAGACAACCACTAGATTGTCAATAATTGCTAAAAAGAAACCACTAATTTTTAACACTATTTCACCCATTAATAAAATTGGCATGGTGAAATTTCACAACCATACTTGGAAGACGGTTTATACTATGCTGCATCGGGTGGAATATATTGGATATATCTTTTCTATTGTATACACCCAAACATATACACATAAATACTGGTGTGTACTGTAGTAAAAAAACATTTAGAGATATCATCACTATGTGTAGCATAGAATTAACCCTTGGAAGATGGTGAAATCTTGCAAATAAGGGCGCACGTGATTTTTATACTTACAGTTTGGAAATTGAAATCGAATCCGAAACCAGAATTCGAAAATCTCGTATATATCCCAATTCTGATACAAGAAATTGAAAAAAAAATAATTAAAAATCATCTTTTATAATTTGGAAAGAAAAACATCGTTTAAAAAAAAAAAAAAAACTTTCGATTTAAATCAGCGGAATTCGGAAATTGCATTCATATTTCCAACCATATTGCATTTGTTCTTTGACAAACAACTAACACATCATAAAGATTCTTCTAATAATAAACCGATGAATATGTGCTCTATAATTTCATATTCCGCACTGCATCTGGAATTGCAAAGTCTTGGTCTAAGTTATGGAATTCATGTCATTAATTAATATATATATATATATATATATATATATATATATATATATATATATATATATATATATATATATATATATATATATATATTAGTGGAAATAACGTACAAATTAGTAAAAATATAAACTGTGAAGTGAAGGTACATGATTGTTTAAGTTCAATAGAAATGTTTTTTAAACTTTGTCGTTTGTACCATTTGAATCTCGGCAAATACAAATTTTAATTTCTATTTAACATTTTTACAAATTGTTTTACTAACTTTTACAAAATATTGTTTTTGGTGTGTTATTGTGTATCGATAATTAAACTCAGATTTGTTTTCTGAGATTTAAGTTTGTTCGACTGACAAGGTAGCCTTTTGATAAGTACATCGCATCTAAGAACTATTTGATATCCGGGAGAAATTGGGAAACCAGTATAAAAAATGCATGTAAAGTCAATACACAAAAAAAAAATTATTATTTCAATTTAATTTTAGTAATTTGAAACATATTTTTCCTACAATTCGCTCAAAATATGGAATGTCATATCTAAGAACATAACTAGTTGGAAAACAATATTTATTAATTAATTAATTAATTAATTATTAATAGTGGAAAAAAGAAAAGAAATAAGTTGGACGACAAGAGCATGCGAAGCAACAAAAACAAACATGGGATTTGGTTTAATTAATAATATATATAAATATGGTGTAAGCATTGGAAACCTCATGTTTGTCCGGTGCACGTGCACCACTATTTGATTATTCCCATAATTATATTTATTTGTATTTTATCGCATAACTAATAGATATTAAAAATAAATAAATAAATAAATAAAGGTCAAAATGATTTTGCATGTATGTATAGTCCTGTCATGGATGCTGGCATATCTGACCCCATTTGTATGTCCGAAAATATGCTGTAAATAGATCAGTTGTAGGATTGACCATTGAGTTGACAAAAAGGCAGCATTTTAATTATAAGTATTTAGCTAAATTAATTTAATTAATTAAACTATTGAGAATTTTTTTTTATAATTATAATTCCATTTTGCAGCATTCAAATTTTATTTCCTCCAATCTTCAATCTATTTTCGAGGATACAAAGTGCAAAAATATATATATTTAGGGACTATTAGTGAGAACCCCCTCTAACATTATTTTAATAAGGATGGGTCCAGCTCATTTTCCTTTATTAGTGAGAAACCCATTCTTTTTGTATTCTCAAATTTACCCTCCCACTATTCACTACTCATTATCCATTAGTTTGATATATTTTTTTTTTTATTTTTTATATTTTAATTTTAATTTTAATTTTCGTTTTTTTATTTATTTCTTCTTTAAAAAATAATTTTTTTTTTAAAAAAAACTTTTTTTATATTTATTTTAATATTTTTCTTTAAATATTACTTTTCTATATTATTTTAGTTTTCAGTTAAAACAACTATATGCCAATAAAACGACTATTATTAAAACGACTATTATAAAACGACTATTATTAAAACAATTGGTATTAAAACAATGATACATCAGTTTCACAATTTATTAAATTAATTATATATTATATTATTTCCATTATAAGATTAACTAATTATTTAATTAAAACATCTCCAAAACAACTATTTGTTAAATGAACTATTTATTCAAACAAACTAAAAAGTAATGAAAACAATAATATTGTTGTGCAAAAACAACTATATTACTATACGAAAACAACTATATTGACTCAACTACAAATTATTGAAATCCACAAAAGCAAAAGCAAAAGCAAAAAAACACACCAAAATTCCAACAAAAACGACACGCTATTACGCGTAAGTAAATGAATTAGGGGGTTTTTACGTATTTCTTCTCCAGGTCCACCTCCAACAACAATCCAAAGAATGGGAGCAATTGTTGACAAAAGTTCACCACCTACAAATTTAAAATACCGACAAATATCACAAATCAATTACAAAAAGTAATAAAAAAAAAAAAATACAATGGTAACAAGTATTCAACTATAAAAGTAACATAAACAACTACAAAATTAACAAAACAACTATAAAAAAGCAGAAAATACAACTACAAAAATTAACAAAACAACTATAAAAAAGAAAAGAAAATACAACTACAAAAATGATACAAACAACTATTTCTCCGAAATTGAAACAACATGAACATCGCAACACATCCAGACATATCAAATAGTTTGCTTCGAGCATTCTCGTCAAATCTTGATTTTCTAATTTCAAACCACCATGATTTTTAAAGCATGGACAATAGAAACTACTCCATAATTAAACAATAATTAGCATATCAAAACAAACAAAGCAAATAAAAGAACACCAATATACCACCATCCTTGCTTTCTACAGCAAACATCTCATCGATCAGGAGAATTTCCGGTTATTGGTATTAAAACAATGATACATCAGTTTCACAATTTATTAAATTAATTATATATTATATTATTTCCATTATAAGATTAACTAATTAGAATAACGAAAACAACTAATTAAAAAACTATATTGCTGCAAAAGATACCCATCAACAACTATACAAAATAGTAGAATAACGAAAACAACTATACTAAAAATAGTAGAATAACGAAAACAACTATATTGCTGCAAAAGATACCCATCAATAAAAACATCTCCGATTTTTTTTTTTTAAATTATGGTTGCGGTGGAGCAGAGCGATGTTACCAGATCTGACGATGCAGACGAGGGTGGAGGTAGAGAGGGGTTAACCATTACCAAAAAAAAAAAAAACGAAGGGTCTCCCATATTCGATTCCAACGCCTTTGGTGGCCACCGAATATAACGAACAAAGCGAACTAAGCGAGAATCGACTCCGTAGCGGCTGAGAACGAAGCGAACTAAGCGAGAATCGACTCCATAGCGGCATTTGTTCTTTAATTTTCTTCACGGTGCCGGAGATTTGAGAACGACTCCTTCGTCGTTGTTGAGACGTGGCGCCACCTTCGTCCTCCGTAGCCGCCGCCTCCACCGCCATTACCGGGATTCCCAGATTGAGAAAGAAGAGAAGTGGATTTCAGATCGATAAAGAAGAGAAAACGTGAATCGGGATGATAGAACGGCGGTTTTGAATATAAAATATATGGCTAGGGTTTGTGATTATAAGATCTGATAATTAGGGGTAATATAGGTATAATATTTAATAATTATATTAATATTAATTTAATTAAATAACTAAGGGGGGTCTCACTAATATTGGAAAAGGGTGTAGATCCATGGCGGTTTTGAATATAAAATATATGGCTAGGGTTTGTGATTATAAGATCTGATAATTAGGGGTAATATAGGTATAATATTTAATAATTATATTAATATTAATTTAATTAAATAACTAAGGGGGGTCTCACTAATATTGGAAAAGGGTGTAGATCCATCCTAATATATCTTAATATGCTGGGGGGTTTTCACTAATTATCCCATATATTTATGTATGATGTCTTGAAAATGTATTTTTCTTACACGAAAGAATCTCTTCACTTAATTTTTCACCAAGTTATTTAATTAGCTGGTCGTTTATTGAAATTGGTAAAAATATTTTGTTGTTACACTGCCTTTTTTTTTTTTTTTTTTTTTTTGGTAATGCAGGAACCCGCAGCCAACCATATAGGTGCACTGGGTAAACCTACACTCTCGTATAATAGCTTGCAAACCATACGAGAGATGTAAACCACACTAGGCTAACCATGTGTGACAAGCTCGACCTAGCGACCGTTGGCAAGGGGATTCGAACTTGGGTCAATTGACCCAAGCTCCCTTGCTCCAACCGCTAGGCCACCCTTGCGGGTGTTGTTACACTGCCTTTGAAATTAGGTTCAAGGGTTGAAGTGAATTTTCACAAACACGTGCAGAAACCCTAGTCCGAGTAATTTTCACAATATATATATATATATATATATATATATATATATATATATATATATATATATATAACAAATAATATGAGAAAAGTATTGAATACGAATACAATGTACTCAATAAATAGTTTGTCAAAACAAGGTTTTAACGATGCTTCTCCTCATATAATAAAAGTTCTTTTTTTGGCCTAGAATTGACGAGTGAAAAATATTGTAGATGCTATATTGGATGAATTATATAAAGTAACATTTAGTGGTATATTTCTAATATATGATTTCACACAATTAATATTAGAATGTGATATTACTTGATTTTGATATGTATTAAATGTATATACGAACATACATACAATTAATATGATTATAATTCACTTGCATGAAATAAAAAAGGTTTGGTTCTATTTTTATTTCACTTTAATTATTTTTCCGAAACAAATTCGTGTTTTTTAAGGTTTCCAAAAAAGATTTCAAAAAATAACTTAAAAAGTTTATCTCGCTTTCAAATTTTATTTGACTGCTACAGTAAAAATATGTTTTTACTAAAACTGAAATAAATATCATTTTATTTTTCAAAATCTTCTTTTATAATGCATCTTTCCAACACCATTAAACATGATCTGACTTTGTCTCATCTCAAATTATATCTTCAAAACATATTTTCTCAAAATAAAATGAAAATAACTCCCAAATGAATCTAAACATTATCATACTATGTATTTTAATACTTTTTTTTTGGAAATGAAGGAATCTACAACCAACCGTATAGGTGCACAGTTTAAACCCATACTCTCGTGTAGTAGTTACAAACCATACGAGTAGTGACGGAGCTAGGAATTTGAGATAGGGTAAGATTTTTTTATTTTTTTTTGATACATTCACATAAAATAGTACAAAATAACTATAAATTTATAAACTTGAACTAATATAACATATTTTTTTTTGGTGGATATGCTAAACTAAAATTATTTGAATGGGCTAAATTAAACTAGGGCTAATTATATATAAGTATAATATATAGTATATTTTTTTTAAAATTCAGAGTGAACTGTTGCCCGCTCTTGCCAAAAGATACTTTTATCATAGTATAAACCACACTAGATTAACGCTAGTAGATGTATTTTAATTCTTGTTCAATATTAATGTAGAGAATATATAAAGACAAAAAAATTTGCAGTTGCATTTTGAAATTTGGACCCTTTTAGGAGTGGTCAAAATACCCACATGAGAGAGTACATAAACATGCACCACTCAGCTGCAAATTTTCCTAGTGTTTTCACAAAATAGAAATAAAAGAAATCACATATCTGGTATATATAGAGATATTGTACCTTTTGTAAAGATCTCGACACGTGTAGGGCCAGGGTTTGACTGTCCCTTTTTGTGACAAGTCAATTATAAAAATAAAACTGCTAATTACGACCGCCCTGAAGATAAGGTTAAATTACGAAAAACCCCTTCTTGTTTGCATAATTACAAGCATCCCTCAACTATGTATTATCTTACGAAAAATCCTTGGAGTCGATAAATCTAGGGGCTTTCATTTGGTAAAATTTTACATAAATTGCAGTACGCCAAAAATTTAATATCGTTTAGCATTTGGTTCGATAAATAACTGAATTAACAACATTTTATAAAAATATTTAAAATTTGATTTTGATCTTGATTTTTTAAAATTAATTTGAGTTTAAAGACTAATATTACATATATAAAATAAAATAAAACTGAATACAAAACCGAATTAACGGTTCGGTAATCGACATACTAATTTCCGTTCAGTTCGATTCGATTGGTTTACTGACCGGATGAACACTCTCAGGTAAATTTGAGATTGTAAAGGTGGTGGATGTGTAAGACAATATATAAAAAGGAAAAATTATAATTACAAATAAGAGGGTTTTTTTTTTTATCTTCATATAATACCTTACCTGAAGTTTAATCTCTAGATTGTTGAATTATGTAAATGTTTATCAATGTGTAAGTAACATTGTTATCTTATAAATTAATTTTGTATTAGGGACATATATTGTTCAATTTCTCAAAGAGTTTAATACCACCAACAGTTTGTACTTGTGAAAAATATTTAAATTTGTGGATATAAAATAGGGATAATAAGTGAAAACTCCATTTTGAAATTGCATTGAGACAAATCCACACTTTCGAAATATAATTAGTGATAACCCAATTCCAATTTTTTATTTGTGAAATTCTAGATTATCTTATATTTTTTCGAAATTCTGAATTAAACTAAATTTGAATAGATTACTATAGTTGATTCAAAATATTAAAGCGTATATTGGATCTAAAAACAATATATTGACCATGAAGAACCATAGTTGATTTAATATTTGACTATATATAGACGCTTACGTAAACTATCACATAACAATAGTAAAATCGAAGAAAGAAAAACCAAAGTGTATCAGACGAATGGAAGAAGAAATACGGAGGTGTTTGATGTCCATACGAGGATGAGATTATCGTGAGAATCGAGAGTGAAGAACAATGTAATATTAGAAGTGCTCCAAAATTATGACTATTGTTTAATTGAAAAAAATGAGATTGGAGTTTTCTCTATTATTGTCGAAGAGCCCCTGGAAAAATAATTATTTGCCGCTTGATGACATAATAATTAAGTGAGAAGGGTATTTTGGTAATTTAACGATGAACACTATTTAGGAAACTTTTTAAAAGAGAGAGAGAGAAAGTCGTGTTTTAATATCATAGGCAAAAATCGTCTCTTCTTTACATTAAATAGTATATATCGTATCGTTTCTCGTCTGTACCTCTCTGTCATTCTCTCGCCTCTCACTTTCTCTCTCATCTTTCTCTCTCACAAACACACACACAATAACACACACACACAGAGAAATCACACAATTATCATACTCCCACTCTCATAGCCATAGGTAGTAGAAGATTCAAGGTAGAGTCTAGAGAGAGAGAGAAAGAGAGATACTGTAGCATGAAAGAAAGCCTAGAGAGAGAAGAAAAGATATGTTACTGAAACTGCATATAACAAGATCACTGAAGCGTCGTCGTTTAACTTCACCCTCGGATAAAAACCCTTCTCGGAAAAAAAAAAATTTTAATCCATCTATTTATTGAAAAAAAAAAGCAATTTTCCGGCGATGAACGGACCGGGATTTTCGCGGCGACCGTCGTCCAACAACCATCTAGACCCCGGTGCTCAGGAATTCTTCCCCTCATCAGTCCTCCCACCTCAAATTTTCCATCCGTACCCTCCACCGCCGTACGACAACATGATGGGTGTTTACGCGCGGCCGGCGTTTCTAAGCGCCGCCGCGGATCCCCCGCCGCCGCTGCCGGTTTCCGTTCCTCCGTCGTCGCTGACGCCGTCTCGGACCCTGCTCCTCAGCATGGTCCCGAACTCCGTGAGCGAATCCACGGTCCGCCGCGAGCTGGAGGTGTTCGGCGACGTGAGGGCGGTGCAGATGGAGCGGCGGCGCGAGGGTTTGGTGACGGTCCATTTCTACGACGTCCGGGACGCGGAGGCGGCGCTGGCGGCGATTCAGGAGCAGCACATGCAGCAGCAGTACCGCATCGGCCGCCACTACGACGCCGTCCTGATGAATAACGGTCCCCCCCATCCTTTCATACCGCCGCCGCAGACGGCGCGTGGGCTAATCACAGGACGCGTGGTGTGGGCCCAGTTCACCGTTCCGGTAACTTCTGGCCTCCCCGATGGAAATAATCAAGGAACCCTGATCCTATTCAATTTGGACACAAGGGTTTCTCCTCCTTATCTCAGACATATCTTTGAAGCCTTTGGTAAGTGTTTTTAAGTTCAGTCGCCATGTGAATGGTTCTTCTGAGTTCTCTCTGTGTGTGTGTGTGTGTGTGTGTTTTTTCAGATATGTTTTCAGAGTGATGTGTCGTTGTCTTGACCAACATTTATGTGTAATATATTCTTGGTAGCTGTTCTTATATATTGCGTTTATATGTTTTCTAATTAATGCTTTTTTTATTTAATTGCAAAATTTGAAAAAAAAATAGGGCCGGTGAAGGAATTGAGAGAGACACCGAACAAAAGACACCAGAGATTTGTGGAGTTCTATGATGTAAGAAATGCAGCTAGGGCAATGGCGGAGATGAACGGTCGTGTTATTTACGGGAAAGCCATCGTGATCGAATTCAGTCGGCCTGGTGGCCAAGTCAAGAAATTCTGGAAAGGCGGCCCTTTCGACAACGGAGCTACTAATTATAATAGACGGAACTTGAATAAACGGCCTCCGTTGTCGTCGTCGTCCCCGGAAAATATGCGGCGGGATTATGAACGTAGAGGAAACGACACTGGTGGGAGCGACGGGAGCAAGAGCTGGAGTAGTGGTTCGTCTTCGCTTCGCGAATCGATTGCGAATTTATGCGTTAAGAATAATTGTAACGAGGACGAGAGGTGTTCGGATAGTAGTAGTACTAGGCCGGGTGATGCGCGTAAGAAGAATCATTGTTATTTCAAGAAAGGGAATAATAACAATTCTGATGGTGGTGGTGGTGGTGGGAGTTCGAAGCCGCAGAGCCACGGTGGCGGTTGCAAGCCGTGGAAGGGCGGAGGCGGAGGCGGAGGAAGACGAGGGAAGATGGAACACGATCCGCGGTTTCTGATAAACGAAGAAGATGCGATTGTGGAATCTGATTGCAGTATTAGGGATTCAAGAACCACTGTCATGATCAAGAACATCCCCAACAAGTACAGGTAATGTATATATATATATATATATATATATATAGCCATTCATTTTAGCTTGCTTGCTGGGTTGTCCAAAATATTCTGCCTCCAGCCAAAAAAAAAAACATTTGGAATATTCATATTTATAATATTCTTTGAATATATATTTATTTATATATATATATTGTATATATATATATATATATAATGGTGCAGTCAGAAGCTGCTGCTGAACATGCTGGACAACCACTGCATCCACTGTAACGAGCAGTTGGCCGCCGGCGGCGGCGGCGGCGAGAATGACCAGCCTTTGTCCTCTTACGATTTCGTCTACCTTCCTATTGATTTCATGTGAGTGATTAATTTAATTAATTATCTATTATTTAATTCCGTAATTAATTTGCTAATTATTAATTAAATGGTAATTAACTAGAAACAAGTGCAATGTGGGATATGGGTTTGTGAACATGACTTCACCCGAGGCAACTATTAGACTCTACAAAGCCTTTCACCATCAAAACTGGGAAGTATTCAACTCCAAAAAAATCTGCCACGTCACCTATGCAAGACTCCAGGTATGTATATATATATATGTATATATGTATATTTATTTGCATATTATATGAAATATGACTCATGAATAATTAATAATGAATTAAATTTTAAAGGGATTGGAAGCACTGAGAGAGCATTTCAAGAACTCAAAGTTCCCCGCCGGAGAAGCCGAGGAGTACATGCCGGTGACTTTCTCTCCGCCGCGAGATGGCGTGGCGGTTCCGGATCCCGTTCCGATAGTTGGCGGCCGTTCGGTTATCGGCGGAGGCAGCCCGTCTCCTTCCGGAAGTTCATCGAAGGAAACTCAGTCTTCGTCGGAACCGCCATTGGTCGTTGAGGGACTCAACGGCCATAGTTCTGACAATGGCAGCAGCCATGATGGCCATGATGATGAGGGCGGCGGCGCCGGCGCCGTCGATGATGAAAATGTGAACTGAATCAACTAATGGATATTTCAGTTTCTCTCTCTACTTTCTCTCTCTAGCTAGCTCTACCACCAATGGGGTTTGTTGAGCTCCGAGCTTTCATCCATGCCATGCAAGAAGAGTGAACAAGAACTTATAACTTACCTACTCACTCCCAACCCTACAGTTCTTTACAGTTCCATAGCCAAAGGCGTCGTCTATGTTTGTTTAATTTGTATCATATATTTATTTAGTTACGTATAATTAAGAATGTTTTTAATTGGCATTATAGCTAGGTAATTATTAATAGGGCTTTTATAGCTTTATTATCTGGTTTATTACTTGTGTTTATTTTGTTTGTCTTTTCTCTCTCCTGTAGTAGAAAGATGTGATTAGTGGTTGGTTTTGCCAAGTTTAGTGAACACAAATATTTTGAATTTTATTTAATTCATTTTCTGTTTTTCCAAAGTGTTTGTGATGTTTCTTATTTTAAATTTTTGTGTATTCTGCCCAAGAATCACTTTACCCCTCGTACTCTTAATTTCGTCGATTTACCTCCTTGTACTTGTACAATTTTCCAATACAACCCTCTTCGTCAACTTTTTTCGATTTTGACTCTGACGCCATTTGGTCAAGAGTCAAAATATTGACGTAAATATTGAGTTTTTTCGATTTTGACTCTCGAGATTAGAAAAGAGAAAGTTTCACACATTCATATATTTTTTTCTTTGCACTGGGTGGAATCGATCAATTTTTGGGTCTTGATTTTTACTAAGTTAGGGGTTCAATTTGGGGATATCTTGGAAGGGGAAGTGGTGGGAGAAGAAGAAATGACAATATTGACGGAGGAGAAACGACGCGTTATAGGCGGTGGCAATTTTGTAATTTACAGAGTTGACCAAATGGCGTTAGAGTCAAAATTGACAAAAATTGAAGGAAATGGCTGTATTGGGAAATTGTACAAGTACAAGGGGTAAATCGATAAAATTGAGAGTACGAGGGGGTAAAGTGACTCCCAGGCAGAGTACGAGGGGGTAAAGTGGAATTTACCCTAATTTTTTTTGTGTGTTTTAATTGATCATTTTGAAGTATTAACTAATATAGGGTAAATTATGAAAACTCCATCAGCTTACGCTAAATTACCAAAACCACTCTCGTTTATCCGTAATTATTAGAATCACCCCGATGTTAGTTTTCGTCGTACACCGACTTCTTTATGGTGTAATTTTTCATGAATATATATATATATATATATATATATATATATATATATATATATATATATATATATATATATATATATATATATATATATTTTTAATTTGAGGAAATATTCTATGAAAAATGTTGATTCTATCCTGCAGTGATGGAACATATTGACGGCATGCACATATGTTCAAAAACTGCCAATGTAGTGCTATGGTGGTTCATATTAGCAATCCAGGAAGTGCAGTGAAACTATAATATGATATTGAAGTTTCGGTGGTCACTTACATTTAAGAGACTTTTTTAGGGGTATAGAATCAACATTTTGGGGAATATTCTATGATGAAAAAAGATTATATGAATAATCACATTGATGATGGTAAATATAGATTACCTCAGAGAGTTGAAGCAGGATGAGCTGGAAGAGCAGAGTGGATCACTGGCTCACGAGCTTGATGACCTTGAGATGCCTGCGAACATAGAACACGTGAACTAGGCCGGGGGTTGATCTGGCGGAAACCCCTCCGACGCTCAAGTCAGACGTGCTGATCATAGAAATCGTCCAGAGAATATACATTTTGTATTATTGCTCAGTTAATATGACGTACCTTAAAGAATGTGTTCAAACCTTTATTTATAACTTTGTTGAGATTGTCGGGCCCAAACCTTACTTGAAGGTGATTGGGCATCGGTGATAATGATCTTCGATATTGGGCTCGTGGCCCAGTATGTAAGGAAATTGTAGGCCCATTGGGTTGGCCCAATTAGGCATATCATTAAGCCCCGCACTCTCAAGTCGATGTGGGGGCCATGTTGAAATGGGTGACATATCGTGTCGAAAGTAAAAATTGTAGTTGTCGATGGTGTGCGAAAACGCGTTGGAGCGTGTGTCGGAGGGGCGTGAAGGCGCGTTGGCGCGTAGCGCGACCAAGTTGTCGCGATGTAAGTGACTTGAGTCGTCGGTGTTGTCCCACGACGATGTGGTAGCGCATATCAAGTTATCTCCTCGTGGGAGTTGTCTCGCCGTGGGGTAATAGAGTTGATCGAGTTATCTCCTCGTGAGAGTTGTCTCGCGATAATGTAGTAGCACGGAGCTAGTATTCTCCTCGTGGGAGTTATTATTTATCGATATTGTCAATGTTTTGACGCGTTGCTTGTATGTGTTTACATATAGCCTTGTGCGTGATGTACTTGAGGAGGGGATCAGGCTCTCAAGATTTTTTTTATGGGGATCATACCCCTTGTTAGACCTCGTGGGTTGTAAGTATGTTTGGACCATGGCCACGTTTTAATGAAGGACCCATCGAAAATAAGTAGATAAATTTTGAGTAATCAAGCTGGCCAGGCTATATGGATTCCCATATTATCTCTAAGTGTTTCTAGGGTTGTAATCGTGCTAACTTGAGCTTGCGATTATATAGTGAATTTCGGGCGAGTTGTCTCCTCGTGGGAGTTGTCTTGCAGCGAAGTTGTTGGAGCATTAGATGACGCGCGACTGAGGAGCGTGCGGATTGAGGTTGCTCTGAGCGAGTTGTCTCGCAGCGAGTTATTATCGAGCGAGGTGGCTGCACTTGTGAGTCGCATTGCAACGGGTTCGTAGTGCCGAACGAGTTGTCTCCTCGTGGGAGTTCTCTCGCTGCGGGTTCGTAGAACCGAGGGAGTTGACTCCTCGTGGGATTTGCCTCGCAAGGGGTTGTAGGACCGAGCGAGTTGTCTCCTCTTGGGAGTTGTCTCGCTGCTGGTTGTAGGACTGAGCGAGTTGTCTCCTTGTGGGAGTTGTCTCGCTGCGGGATGTAGGACAAAACGAGTTTGCTCCTCGTGGGATTTGCCTCGCAAGGGGTTGTAGGACCGAGCTAGTTGTCTCCTCGTGGGAGTTGTCTCGCTGCGTGTTGCAGGACCGAGCGAGTTGTCTCCTCGTGGGAGTTGTCTCGCTGTGGGATGTAGGACAGAGCGAGTTTGCTCCTCGTGGGAGTTGTCTCGCAAGGGTTGTTGGACGGAGTGAGTTCTCTCCTCGTGGGAGTTATCTCGATGTGGTTTCGTAGACCTGAGGGAGTTGGCTCCTCGTGGGAGTTGCCTCGCAACGGCTTATATGACCGAGCGAGTTATCTCCTAGTGGGAGTCTTGCAAGCTCCCCACTCTCGATTCAATGTGGGAGCCAAGTCGAAAAGGATACCGGATCATGTCGAGAGTAGATCGGTACTGTGGTGTACCATTAATTGCTGGCGTGGTGTGGAGATATAATAATTTTTATTTATCCGTTTGGGAGCGTGCGCGATATGGTGAGGTGCGCTGGAGAGCTCGCGCAATTTGGTGGAGCGCCCTGAAATTCTCACGCAATTTGGTGAAACGAGTTAAAATTCGCGCGCAATTTGGTGGAACGCGGTAAAATGTACGCTCAATTATGTGAGGATTGATGCCCGATTTGATTGGATGGGTGGTGCACGTGATTTCACGTATCTAGGAGTGCGCGCGCGCAATTTAATGTGCCTAGGGGGGCGCGCGCGCGATTGGACTGCAAGGGAGAGCGCGCGGGTGGGTGGGTTGGGGGGGCCGCATTGATGCTGGGAAGGGGTGGCCGCGCGGTAGGTTACACGCGGGCGCGTGCCTTGCATGCGGGGAGAAAACTTTTAGAGTAAGCGCGTGGCGCGCACGCGCGAGTTGGCGTGTGGGCGCCGCCCGGTCTGTGCAGCTTTTTTTTTTTTTTTTTTTTTTTTTTTTTTTTTTTTTTTTTTTTCTTGTGCTGACGCACGTGCTCGTGCTGTGCACGTGCGCCTTTTTTTTTTTTCTTCTTTCTTTTTTGTTTCTTCTTCTAATTCTTCTTCTTTTACTCTTTTTTTTTCTTGTTCTTGTTCTTGTTTCTTTTTTCTTCATCTTCTTTTTTCTTTCTTTCTTTCTTCTTCTAATTCTTCTTCTTTTACTCTCTTTTTTCTTCTTCTTGTTCTTGGGTCTCGCGCGCGCTATTTGGCCCCTTTTATTTTTTTTTCTTTTTTTTCTTTTTCTTTTTTGTGGTTGACGCGCGCGTGCTGTGCACGCGCGTTTCTTCTTTCTTCTTTTTCTTTCTTCTCGTTTTTTTTTTTTAGGTGGTTGATGTTCACCCCTTTGGGGATGTTCTATTTTTTGAGTAGGGAGATTATACTCGTTTCTTGAGATGGGATGTACACCCACTTGGGGTTGAAAGGTAAGGGTGATGCCAACGTTGGGATGGGATAGCCTCCCACTTTAGGATGAGGCGCTCGAGACCTATGGTCTGAGATGGATGCGCACGGTTGTGCCATTGCTTCTGTGACAACACGAGTTGAAACTTTTGCGGTCGTACGCTGAAGGTCCTTATCGGTTATCTGAACCGTTAGAGGAGCAAGTTGAAGTTGATCTTGTTGAATGTTCGGCGATCATACGCTGAAGGTCTTCTTCGGTTATCTGAACCGTTCGAGGGGGGGGCAGAAGTAGGCCCCCAGAGAGTCGATGACCCATGGCGAACGAAATGTTTTGGGGGTACTGTAAACCCCCAGGGAGTCGATAACCCTTGGCGAACGAAATATTTTGGGGGCAGATGTAAGCCCCCAGGGAATCGATAACCCTTGGCGAACGAAATATTTTGGGGGCGCTATAAACCCCTAGGGAGTCGATAACCCTTGGCGAACGAAATATTTTGGGGGCACTATAAACCCCCAGGGAGTCGATAACCCTTACTAGCGTTGAAGGGCCTCCTCGGTTGTCTGAACCGATCGAGGGGTGGGAAGAAGTGAATCCTGTTGAGGATCTAGTGGGACATCCGAGGAATGCCTCGTAGTGGATCCCAAGCATGGGGATGAGGATGTGACAAGCCAGAGCCTCCACGAGGTGGGAGGTTGTTAGCAGTGTCACACTCCCTGAGCAGATGTCTCAAGGGCATCATGTGCGCTACGTGATTGTGTTTGCCTCCCCACAGACGGCGCCAAAATGATGATGCTAAATATAGATCACCTCAGAGAGTTGAAGTAGGATGAGCTGGAAGAGCAGAGTGGATCACTGGCTCACGAGCTTGATGACCTTGAGATACCTGCGAACATAGAACACGTGAACTAGGCCGGGGGTTGATCCGGCGGAAACCCCTCCGACGCTCAAGTCACACGTGCTGATCATAGAAATAGTCCAGAGAATATACATTTTGTATTATTGCTCAGTTACTAGGACGTACCTTAAGGAATGAGTTCAAACCTTTATTTATAGCTTAGTTGAGATTGTCGGGTTCAAACCTTACTTGAAGGTGATTGGGCATCGGTGATAATGATCTTCGATATTGGGCTCGTGCCCAGTAAGTAAGGAAATTGTAGGCCCATTGGGTTGGCCCAATTAGGCATATCACACATGATAAGATAGTCGGTGTGAAACGGAAACAAACAACGGGATAATTTAGTAATTTAGCATAGGTTTAGGGAGTTTTTGTAATTTACCCTAATTAAAATAATTAAAAAGAAATGGTCATGTGTTGGAAACGATGAAGTATCTGTTTGTTCGGCAGTTTGAAGGTTGGAATATCGATGTAAGGAGTGAAAAGCGGAGTGGAGGCCGCCTCCCCAGGTGTTGTTTCAATTCAATCCATTAATAAATAAATAAAAAATGAAACAAGAAGATATTCAATTAATTTCTAAAAAACTAATCTATGTTATTTTATTTACAAACATTCCTAATATTTTTTTTTTTAGCAATTTGTACCCCTCTTTAGGGTGTTTTATGCTCAAAAAATGTATCATAGGAGAAATTTTGGTCGATAACTATGTTTCCATTTTTTTTTTCTTTTTTATATTTTTCATAGTGATTGTTGTTATTTGAAATTGATCGAATTGTCATTCAAATTTATCAGTGTCGTTCTAGCTTTAAATGTGATTTTGACCTGTTGCCAATTCTAATCTTATTTACAACAATGATTTGATATCGGATGAAAAAGTTATGCATAAATTAGTTACATTGTGAGTCTAACAAAACTCAAAGACATAACATTGAAGACTTAAAGTAGTAGACAATGTTTATTTATTCATTCATGCATATATCTCTCATCCAGCATTAATTTTAGTTGATTCAAATTGGATTAGAAAAATCAATTCAAAGAACCACAAATTTGATGCTTTGAGTTTTGCTAAATTAAGACAACAATAAAATCAAGGGGTAATATGCTAGGAGTCCCTCAAACTAAACTTAATTTGAACTAAATGACAAGTCCAAATTCATTCTTTTAATTAAATCATTAATTTGAAATAATATATGAGTCACATCCCTAATTTTTTTTATATCCCAATCTTGCTCTTATACCCTAAATTCTCTAACCTACTTATATTCACGTTTCTTTTATTCAGATTTATTTTATTCTTTCGGTATTCTCTCCGTTCTCTCTCTCACACGTTTTCTCTCTCTCTCACACGTTCTCTCTCGTTTTTTTCCTCACATTTCCATCTTTGTATCTCTCTCCATCTCTATATCTCTCTTGCTTTCTTCTCCAATTGTAGCACAAGGCAAAGGGCCGTGGTGCACGAGGCGGCAGCGGGGGGTCGTGGTGGTGGAGGTGGCGGCAGGGGGCTTTGATAGTCGATGCGAGTCGGGGGCTGTCCCGCCATAGTGGTCGAGGCGGCGACGGGGGCTGTTCCGCGCTATGGTGGTTGTAGCGGCCGTGGTGGGGGCTGTGGAGGTCGATGGCGATGGGGGTTGTCCCGCTATGGTGGTTGTGGCGGCCGTGGTGGGGGTTGTGGAGGTCGATGAGCGGTGAGGGATGTGGTTATGGTGGAAATTTAATTGAAAGTATATTCTTTACTAATTGCTTCTGATTTTCTTGATCTTCAAGAGATTTTGTTTGATTTGGGTTAAAAATGGTAAATCTAGGTTTTCTCAATGTTGGTAGTTGACTATGGTTGCCACGGCTACGAAGGTAGGCGGCTAGGGTTTGGCGGCTAGGGTTTGACGGCTAGGGTTGGTGAGATTTGTGTTGTTGGCTGCTAGGGTTTTGTAGTACACCGTAGTAGATTATAGTACACCGCAGTATACTTTAGTCTAATACAATATTGAAAAAAATAGATTAAATTAAAAAAATTAAAAAAATGTAATTTGAATTTTAAAAAAACGAAAAACACGTTGTTTTTGTAATTTTCAATATTATGTAGAAAAAAATGATTTTTTTAATAATAATTTAATGTATAATACAACAGTGTACCTTAGTATATCATAGTACACCATAGTAGTTTTTAAAATCTACTTTATTTTTTAATAAAAACGAAAAAAAAAATCGTAATTTTCAAATAAAAAATAACAGAAAAGAATAATTTGTTTATAATAATGTAAAAAATGATAAAGTAAAAAACAATAAAATAAAGATGAGTAAAAGGGCATTTTTGGAATGAATTTAATAAAGGATGTGAAACAAATGTTTAGTTGATGTTGTCATTTAGTTCTATTTAGTTTTGTCACCAGGGACCTATCTCTTAAGACCCCTAAAATCAAAATCACATTTGAAATCACAAAGGTACTAAGATTATCAAACCTGCGAGTCGATCTAAACTTAAACGTAATTTCAATTAGACTCCATGTGATTTTAAGTCTAAATATATTTTTATCCCTAATCAAATAGTGAGTAAAATACATCATCATCTCCAGTCTAGATATAAATATTTAGGGAAATATACATTTTTCATCCCTTAAGTTTGCACTGATTTCACATTTGGTCATCAATGTTCATAAAAATTACATCTGCTCCCTTATATGTTTCAAAGTTCCAATATTTATAGTCATTTCAGTCAATTTTTCGATTCCCGTTGGTACTAACATAATCAAGCATGCGTCCATCATTGCCTTAATTGACAAATTAACTGTTAATGGACGGAAATGAGCAAAAATGTTAAATTATTATAATATGTGGGATCAAATGTATTTTTTGTGAATATGAGGAGCCAAATGTGAAATCGGTGAAAACTTGAGGAACGTAAACTGTAATTTTTCGTGTGTATATATATATATATATATATATATATATATATATATATATATATATATATCAAGGTTGTAAAAATCGGTAATCGGGTCCGAGTCGGTCAGGCACCGACTCACGATTAATCGGTGCGGCGGTGATTAATCGGTGATAAATCGAAAATAAATCGGTGTTTAAAATTTAATATAATATATTTGTAGATATTATTTATAAATACTCAAAACATAGATAAAAAATATTTAAACATAGTTATATCTCGATCATTTATATATTCTAATAACATAATAAACGTTTAATAATAATAAGATCATAATACATGAATATCCTTATAAAATATAAATAAAAAGGCAATTTTTTTTGAATTTACATACATTCTTGGCATACATCATTAGTTCTTTAACAATAATAATTAACATAAACAAAATAAAGTATAAACTCATTTTTTTTTTATTAAAATCCCAACTTTTATTTTGATTTATAAAAAAAAAAAAAAAAAAAAAAAAAAAAAAAAACCGATTTTTGACCGATTTTTTGCCGATTTTTGCCACCGAAGTTTGACCCGCCTTAAAGGTTTGACCGCCTCAAACCGCCTCGGACCGCCTCAGACCGCCTCGGACCGCCTCAAACCGCCTCACAGGCAAAAAACCGATTTTTCAAACCTTTACACTAAAATCGTAAAGGTTTTGGACCGCCTCCGCCTCGGCGGCCGATTAATCGGCCGCCTCGACCGATTTTTAGAACACTGATATATATATATATATATATATATATATATTGCATGATATTAGATATGGCAACTGCAAAACGAAAGGTTAGCATGAAAAAGGTACAAAAAAATGTAGGTTGGTTTAGGGGAAAAGACCATTGCCTAGTTTTTTTTAACACGTTGTAACTATTGTATTCTTGATTCTATATATCCATTATATATAATGCCAATCAAGTTTTTCTCTAAAGTTAAACGACTTTTGGCTGCTGAAGCACGTTTAGGGTTCCGGATTTCGAATTTTGGGTTCAGTTTCAGGTTTCGGGTTTAATTAGGTCTTGAAATATTCGATTTTCTACTATTGGTGAATTTTTAGAATTTTCTTTTCACCATTATATGAAACTCACTTTAATTACAATTAAGCACTCACTATACTTTTCTTAATTCTACCCTTACTAATCTTAATTTATTTAGAAATAATTACTGGCAAAAATTTAATGGGAGGGGTATTTTAGTCAATTCAACGTGATTTTTTCCTCTGGAATCTTTCCCCAATATTTTTTTATTTGTTGTGTTGGAGAAAATTTTCATTGCAAAATAGTTGTCATTTTAGTATTTGAAAGAAGCACGTAATTTGCCCTTACTATTAATTCTTTAAGAAAAATTAACAGTGAAACAATTAATGAGATAGGTTATTTTAGTCACTTTATTAGTCTTTATTAGTTTTTTTAATACGTGTACATTCGCCTAAATGGACAAATAAAATGAGGAGGGATTAATACGTTGTTTAAATTTTATGTAACTAACAAATTATAATGTTTTGTTCTGTTTTATTTATTTATTTTGGAACAAGATAACCGTTCTAATTTCCGAAACTAATATTCCCAATTTTTTATTCCGATTTCTCCGAATTTTGACAACTAATTCCGATTATACCCGTCAAATTTTCACCTCACAATTTTTCATTTCATGTTCATTTTATTTGGAATTGACTGAATTTTAAACATCCCAAAATCAATGCATCCAAAATTCGGTATAGAATAGAGGGACGTGTTTGGTACAAGGAGTGAAATTTGAAATTTCGTTTTTTTCAAATGAAAGAAAATTGTTTGATTTTGTGGTGTATCCAAACAACGCTCTAGCGAGAGGTACAACTATACACCAGCGCTACAGGTGTGTGAAAGAGGAGGGCGGGCCCCATTGAGCAATAGCTTTCTCTCTACAGTAGAAAGACAACAGTTTCCTGCAATTTCAGCTATCCCCCTCCAAATATTAAATGGCTACTTTCACCGATTGCAGAAAGCGCAGTTCTTCCTTTTTTATTTTGTCAGTCTTGTCTTTTTCCCATTTTTCATATCTCTCTTGATCTTCTTCTGGGGTTTACACACGCGATTTCTGCCACGTCATAAGCTGTGTTTTGTTTAGTAGGGCCCACCTTTGATTCTAAACTTTTCTTTTTCCTTTTTTTCTATTTAATATCTTAATTTTATAAAAAAAGTAAGTTTTTTTTTTTTTTTTAATCTTAGTGTACAATTACAAAAATTCACTCAAATATTCGACTATATTTATTTCCTCAATACTACACGGAAATTCCATTTTTGGAATATATAATTCCAATTCCAATCGAAAAACACCGGAGATCTTCGGAAATCGGAATTTCAAAAATTGGAATTTCAAAAATTATTCGAAAATTGAAATTTTCGTTCCAACTCTTATCCCTAATACAATGTATTTTTATCGAAACAATATATTGTACACAAAAAGAAGGAAGACTTTTTCCCTACTAAATTGTTGACTGAGTTAAACAAAATAAAATTCTTATAAATATTTATAGATAATTTCCTTCACTATAATGAAATTTATGTTAGAAATTACGTATATTTACGAACTTTCTAGATGTTTAAAACAAATTAAGCCAAACGGGCTGCTATCACGTTACGTACCTCATTCGTTTTGAATTAACTATAGTTTAGCTGATTTCTTTTCTAATGATGCATTATTTAATCCCCCCCTCATATATACCCCCTTATTACTCTTTAATTCTATCAAACAGTAATTCTTACAAGTGAAGAGAATAATTAATAAACAAATAATTTATTTAAAGGGTATTTTAATCCTAGTACATAATTAACATTTCTTTTCCGAAAATTAATATAAATTATTAATTTTCTCAATATTCGGGAACAGAAACTTAAACACTGTAATTTTGTAACGGGAGGGAACATATATATGTATTTAACGTTTGATGAATTCATATGATTATGTACTGTCAATACTGTTTTTACAATTAATTAGTAACATGTTTTAATAAATAAATAAATAATTATATTATATATATATATATATATATATATATATATATATATATTTTACGATTAATATATTGTAACAGTTGTAATATATCTTATGTCAGATATATATATATAGGTCCCGGTTTGATGTTCTTACTTCTCATATATAACAGCTTAATTAACCTAGTACCTACTGTTTCTGTGTTTGATAAAAAAAATAAAATTAAAAAATAAAATAAAGATTTCAATAGTAGCAATCGGATATTTGCTGTTGCTTACAACAGTTCTCTATTTATTCACGCCAAACAAGTTGTTGTAATTATATTAAAGAGTTTTCTGAAAAATGAGTATATGATTGTTTTCTTGTAATTCTTTTTAGGCAATAATTGAATTACTCAAAGTTTATATATTTGAAAGAATATTCCTAAGAAAAAAAATATGTTTTAGTGTTGATGTGTTAGTTGTTATTTTACAAACAAGAGATAAATCTTATATATAAAACGAGTGGGTTAACCTAAAATATTCTAATGTCGTATTTATAAATTTTAAAATAGGTTTATTATTTATTTTTAATCTCCTATTTTCCACCCTAAAATTAATTTGTAAATCCAAGCAAAATCCTAATCCACTAAAATATATATTTTTTAATTTCTTAATCTCTATTTTTAATTTTTTATCTCCTATTTCCTTTTATTATAGTATATGCAAAAATATTTTTGTTATTACAAAACTCACTTATAAAAACATACATTCTCGTATATTGGATTGCAAACCATACGAGAATCGCAAATCAGTACTATTTAAGGGACTGCATGCATGCATGCATACTTCTACTATTATTGTGAAGGAATATTATATTTATTTTATCATAACTGAACAAAGATCTTTGTTATGAATTCGAAAGTATTATTATAATTTATTAAAATTGAAAACATTCAATTGTATACAGATGGAATTAATTATGTTTTTTTTCTTTCTGTTTCATGTTTAATTAAAGGGTATGGGGGAGAGACAAGAAAACCCTACTTGTTTGTATGACACGAAAAAGATCAGCTTTATGCATGTCTTCCACAACATTTATTTTTATTTCTTTCCCAAGAAAACTATTAATTAGTATATATTTGATTGAAGTGATGGTTGTTCCATCCCACAATCACCCACTATAATTAATTGTTAAATTCATTAATATGCCTATCGATAGATACATCTAAATTTAAAGTACACATTTTTTTTAGTGGAGACATGCACAAATAATTAATTGGTTTCAAATAATGAACATGATCAATTAAAAAAAAAATGTTATTTTTAAGTATAATATTTAAATCATAATAAATTGAAATGAATAAATAAAATTGAGGTGTAGTGGGAGTATTATTAATATATGAATATGGAAACCCAAGAATAAGAAAAAGTGGTCTGCAAGAGATTCTTGAAACAGTTGAAGAAAACGAGGTTCTTGGTTATAAAATTATGACTACTTTTGGAGGTTTTGTCACTACTGCATATTTTTTTCTCCCTAATATATACATATAAAAATAGGAGGAAAAAAATAATAAGAAACTAAAATATATATATATTTCAAATGATTTTAAGACATAAAAATTATATTTTAGAATATTTTTCTTGAAATGCACATACAAGAAAAACAAATACAGAAACCCTATTTAAATATTTATTTTTGGATAAATAAAATATATAATTAATTTTGAGAGAGAAAAGGATAAATAATAAATGGAAAATTTGGCAGGTATAGAAGTTATGGGTCAAAGTATGAGACACGCATGGAGACTGTGGCATGCTCTGCTTTTTTTCTTTTTTTTTTTCTGGAGATAATAAATTCAATATTTCAAGAACACACGGTTGCCTATTTATTTATTTATTTATTTCCCCATTAAATACTATATACTATATAGTACTATAATAGTATACAGTCGAGCTTAGTCTAAATATATATTTATTTAGTTTTTCTATTTTACAAAAAGAAAAAAATAATTTATTTTGTTTGCCGAAATTTGGACTCATGGATTCTTTAAAAAAAAATATTTTACTTATTTTTTTTGTGTGAAAGAACTCATAATCTGTTATATACGTGTAACGGGTAAACCTCATCATATTCGTATTATGTAATACCGCACCCGATTATGCAACTAACTAGGCCACCCATTGGAAAATTTTATAACTTTATGGTAAAATTCAAGGGTAAATTACGATCAACCCTCTGAAGTAAAGTTTTATTTACGAGACCTCCCGTTTTTCAATAATTTTTTTTAATATTTATGAATGTCTATAATAATATTCTCAAAATGCCATTCTGGCCAACTGGGCTTTCTATAAGCATGAATTGGGGAAATACTGTTTTCTTGATAACTAATTATTAACAATATATTTATGTTAATATGTTTCTAAACTAGAAGGATGTATTGGGCCCAAGTATGTTCCGGCCCGAACCCAACCAATTGTGAGACCTCTACAATCTTTACCTTAATAGCTAATAACAATGTAATCATAATCAATGCTAATCAATCTTATCACTCTTGATTATGAAGTTTCAAAGAAAAATAAAAATAAAAGTGAATGACTTTTGTTTTTGAAAACAATCAACACTTCAAAATACAAAATCAAGTAAACCTTGTAGAGATAGAATCATGCAACAATAACCCGAAATGCACTAGAGAATAAACGTAAAATTTTACTTTCGAAAAGAATGTTTGGCAAAATTATGATGCATAACTAAAGAAAACACAAACTTCGTCAACACACGCGTACGAGCAACTACGTCAACAAATTCTAAAACGTTTTGTTACAATTCCGTGCTCAAGCTATTCTTACCACCTATAGCAATTTTAACGTAACTATTATCGAGAGTTGCATCCAAACCTCAAGATTAGTTTCGTAAAAAATTGCCAAGGTTCAAATTATCTCATCACAAAGGCGAGAAGAGGCTTTATATACAAGTAATCATAATATATACCTAAAGTGATTTAAAAATGCAGCCACAATGCATTAGGCTTACAAAACATTATTACGTACCTTACAAGCTGACACGAATTCCATAGAAGAAAAACTGAATTGTATTATGCATATGAGATATACATTTTTTTCAATACGAAGCACATAGTAAACATGATCGGAGATTATGTAGTACATGCATCAATCAAACCAAGAAACTGTATTATTCCTCATAAAAGAAATTGTCGAGTTTGACTCCCAACTGCATAAGCTTATCAATTACTAGAGAAGTCAACACAAAGTACATCAATGGCAATCTTATGCTCGGCAGAAGATTCATACTTTATGCGAATCAAAATCATGTTGGTTACAATTCAAAAACAAGACATAAACAAGAAAAGGCCATTGAGGTTTTGCAATACCGATCCGATGCGCTAGCAGCTTAGGCGAGAGAGTCCTTTTCTTTCTGTTCTCGGTATAGTTCTTCTCTCATTCTCCTTATCTCGATCTCTTTCTCCATTCTCTCCTTCTGCACGAAACACGAACATTAAGTGAGAAAAGAGCTAATTTAGCAATAAACTAATCACTTTTTCACGATAAAATTTATCCATGGTTTGACATTGAAACATATACATTTCATCGCGCAGATGAAAATCCAAAGTAAAATAGTACATACGTAAAATGCAGATCCAAGCAAAGCACTACCAATCACTATAGAGTAGTATCGATACGGGAATAAATTAAAGCCGCTTTGAGAGTGCAACAAAAAATCTTCGTGATTTGTATGCACGCACGTATAACTCAACCCGCACCTCGGGAACGTAGTTGCAGTTGCCACGAAATACGGGTTGGCGAAAAATTGCAGCAAATTTTTCATCGGAAATATACCGAATTCCAATTCCAAATCCATTCACAAGACAGAAGAAACCACAATATCATCTATTGGCCCAAAACATAACCAGAAAAAAAAAAAATCCCCAAATCCGTAACCTAAATCTCCAAAATCAACTCAATTAAAAAAATAAACAGAAATCCACAACGATCTTAGCTACGATAAACAGATAAAACCCAAAATCAATAGAAAACAGATACAGAAAACTGGCACGCACACAATCGGATCCAAATAAAAAACAATTAACAAAGCAAAATCACCAGCAGCAATTCCTTTCCACTCGCAAGAAATTAACCCATTAAATTAAAACACGCGAAAATAAAAAATCAGAGCGGAATCTAGGTATCGTGAAGCGGAAAATCAAAGACGTAATATAAATAAATTACCTTTTCGTCCTGGTGAAGGGCAATCCAGACGTGGACTTTATCCATGGTTTGCCAGAAGAGAAATGCGCCAAAGGTCATTCCGAAGAAGGTCGCCACTTTCACCATTTTCAATAATTTCAGCAAGATCCAAAACGCAAAGCTCTCAAATTGTGTGTGTGTGTGTGTATTTTGGGACAAAATTATGCAGTTCAGATTGTTGAGATACAACGCCAAACGACGCCGTTTTGCGGATTTATATCGTTTCAGATATTAAAAGCTTAATTGTACATTCCTCCCCATACTAAGGATAAATTACTTGCGAATATTTCACTTTTAGGCTTCTACTATTTACTATTTACAAATTACAATCATCTTTGATTTCCTATCTCCAGTCTCCACAAGGGGTGGAAATAGGAGGGAATGGATCGCAGATGCATTTTTCGAAAATTTTTCAAATTTTCTCGGAAGTTAAAAATAGTTTCCAATTTTTCGTTCCAAAAAAATCGGAATTTCAAAACCCATTCCAATTTCGGAATACCTCGGAATCGGCGGAATTTCGGAATTTTCGGAAATTGCATTAATTCTTAATTTTTTGTTCCAAAATCGAAAATAATCGTAAATTTTAGTATTTTTTTTAATATTTTCGTAATTTTCCGACAAAAGGCAAGAATCCAAAGCAAAAGTCAATAAGATGAAATGTAAACACTTGTAAGAACAACATAATCGGTTTATGAAAGCAACCATAGCTCTTGCAAATTTTCAAAAAAAAAAAAGAAAACGTAAACTTAGTTCTTACAAAACATGAATAGAAAAACAATTCAAAATACAATATATATATATATATATATATATATATATATATATATATATATATATATATATATATATATATATATATATATATATTATATTTCGGAAATACAATCGGAAATCGGAATTTCCAATAATTTTATATGTAATTCCAATTCCGTTCCAAAAATAATCGGAAAAATCTGAAATTGGAATATCGGAAATCGGAATGAAAAAAAGTGTTCCAAATTCGGATATTTTCAAATAGGAATTGGCGGAATTCGGAAATTCCGTTCCAATTTCAACCCCTAGTCTCCACTATCTAAATTTAAACCTTCTATTTCGTTTTGTATTATATTTTCTTTTTTATCAATGCGCAAATAACAAAAAGTCCTCTCCTGTTTGGATTATTACAGTTACATAGTCAACTATGCATTATTTTACGAAAAAACTTCCTCCAAATGTAAATTTAGGGATGTTAATTCGGTAAAATCGAACCAAAATTTCGGTACGTTTACGAACTGTATGTAAAAATATTTAAAATTAGGGGTGACTATAAGTACCCAAACAATAGGAGTTTTTTCGTAGTTTGGCCATATCTCAGGGGTGGCCGTAATTTGCCATATATAAATTATACATTTCCAATATTTGGGTATTTGAGATGCTACACCTAGTGAAATATAATAGGTAATTATTAACCATTGATGTGGTAAAATAACTTTTTACTAAAAACACGTGTACATAGGCAGGGGCGGAACCAGGATGAAAATGTAGGGGGGGCTGGCTAAAATTTTGGGGTTCAGGGCAGCGCCCCGAAATTTTTTTTTAGGTTCACAAGACATTGCAAAAATAAGTTTATATTGATATGTTTTAATTAAAATGTCATATATATTATAATTTTTCGTATTTTAAGCATGATAAAAAAAATCCAAATTAATTCAAATTATTCTAATAATGTATCGTACTTGATATTTTGGGGATTCATGGCATCGTCTCATATTAATTTTTAGAGTTATTGATTAAAAAAATTCAAAAATATTTAAATATTCATAAATTTTATTTCAAATAAAACAAGTTTTCACCATTTTATTTTATATTTTTATATTATATATATATATCAAAATTATGGAGAAGAAACAAAAAATTGAGGACTAAGATACATATTTACAAAAACTTTAAGAGGGCCAAAAATAATATTCAAAAAATTACATTGGCAAAATACCTAAAAAAAGTTTTTTTTTTTAATCTTGGGGGGTCAACAGCCCCAGCCCCTACTAAGTTCCGCCTATGCACATAGATGTATGTATAATTGTGTGCAGATCAGCCCGTTAATATCATCTCGTGTGTAGAATAAAACAAACCCCAATGAATCACTCTTACTATTTTTAAATTATAAAATGAAGTGCCGCCCCAAGTAACATTTGATTTGTTCTTGGCTGGATCATCCCTGAATATTTATATCGGTCTTTTTCGAAGCTCCTATTGAGATATGAAATTCAAAAAGAAAAATGAATAATTATTAATTGTTGGTCCGGACATAATCACACACGCTCACCCATGCGTATGTACATTTAGTGGGTAGTCATTTAACTAGGAGTGAGAATGAGTCGGTTCGGTTCAGTTCTGTTTTAGCCACAAATCGGAACCGGAACTGAAGTGTTCGGTTCCTAAAGAACCAAAAACCAAACTCATCGGTTTCTTGCGGTCTGGTTCCGATCGGTTTCGGTTCGGTTTTTTATCGGTTTTGGTTCCTTCTCGATTCGATTTCAATAATGGTTCGGTTTTGGTCTCATGTTGGCCGGAAAATCAGCCAAAAATTGTCAATAAATCAGCTCGAAATTCAGAAATAAAAAAAATCAATCAAAAATCAGCCCAAACGTAGGCCCGGAAATCAATTGAAATTCATTCATGTAAAAAAATATATAATATATATACTTAATGAAACGACGTCGTATTGGTGTCGGTTCAGTTCCTTGGTTCGGTTTCCTAGTTGAAAAACCGAATATGAACTGAAATTTTCGGTTCACAGAAAATTGAAAACCGAGAATGCGGTTTATGCTTCGGTTCAATTTTGTCGGTTTTCGGTTTGGTTCCTCGGTTTTTTTTTTTTTTCTCACCCCTACACTTAACCACATCAATTATTAATTATCACATGGTGTAGCATCTCAACAATCGGGCTTTGATCTCTGTAAATTAATACCGTCACACATTTGGCGGGAATATTCGCAAACTTAGATTATGGCCTCATGCTAAAACACAATTATCTAGTTAGTCGGTACTTGATTCACCACCTTCCAAAAAGACTGAACAATCCCTCCAAAAGATCAGAACAAGGACACATTGGAAGTTATGAAAACAACATATATATATAAACAAAGAGGCCGGCTAATAATGTCAATAAGCATATAAATATTAAATATATAATAAACTCTTGATGTAACTTCCATATGTTGATTTAAATCACTAATTATAAATAGCTGTTTGATAACATTAAATAGCAAATTTTCACCACACATGAAGTTTTTTTGTGTTAAAAAAAAAAAAACTAATTAAGGCCGATTCGAAAGAAAAAATGAGTAGCAGTAGCAGTAGTAGTAGTAAAGGTGGGCTTTTCAGGTATGCCGATGGGGTTGACAAGTTGCTAATGGCGCTCGGTACTTTGGGAAGCGTAGGAGACGGCTTAATGTCGCCACTTAACATGTTTGTTCTAAGTGGCGTCATAGACGAATACGCTACTTCGAGTAACGGCTCAATCTCCGACAATGTGGTCAACAAGGTAAATTTATTGCGTATATAAGGCCAAGAGGGGCCACGGCCCCCATTATATTCTATGTAAATTTATTAATTTTTCGTGTATTGTAGCAATATTTTTTTCCGATGATTTTTTTTGCAGTATGCACTTAGGTTGCTTTATGTTGCACTTGGAGTTGGAGTATCTGCGTTTTTTGGTACGCAAAACCTCTGCTTTTGCTCGCGTCGCGAGTTTGTTGTAACTTTGATATATAGGGTGAAGAAGAATAATTACGTTTTCGTGCATTGATTAATCTAACATTGTGACGTTATACTGTCCATTTTTCGATTATGCAGAAGGATTGTGTTGGACAAGAACCGCGGAGAGACAAACGTCGCGTATAAGGATGGAGTACTTGAGATCTGTACTAAGACAAGAAGTCGGTTTCTTCGACGAACAAAGCGCTTCTTCCACCACCACCTTCAAAGTTGTCTCGAGCATCTCGGCAGATGCTCATCTAATTCAAGATGTTATTGCTGAGAAGGTTTCTCTCTCTCTCTCTCTCTCTCTCTCTCTCTCTCTCTCTCTCTCTCTCTCTCTCTCTCTCTCTCTCTCTCTCTCTCTCTCTCTCTCTCTCTCTCTCTCTCTCTCTCTCTCACACACACGAGCGGTGGAAATTGGACGAATCGGATTGAAATTAACACTTTCGAAAAAAAGTCGTTTTTTTCGGAAGAGAAACTAATTCCAATTTCATTCCAAAAATAAATCGAAAATTGGAATAAGAACACTTGTTTCAAAATCGGAACCGGCAAAATTCAGAAATTTCCAATTTTTAGTCACCGAAAATATAAAATACATAATAATTCAAAAATTATAAGGTGTAATATATATTAGAAAAAGAACATTGGAATTTTCGGAAATTAACATCGGATCGAAAATCGAAACCTTATATATATATTCCATATATGATCCAAATAATTTTGGATTTTGAATTTCTGAAATTTCGTTCCAATTTCCACCCTTAACAATAACACATATGCAACAATTTTCATTATTATTATTATTTTTTTTGTTCATTTTTTAAGAATATGATTTATCTTGTGTAGATTCCAAACTGTCTGGTCGACCTCTCCGCGTTCGTATTCGGCCTAGTTGTCGCCTTCTTACTCTCTTGGCGCCTAGCGTTGGCTTCACTGCCATGCGCGGTGTGTTTTATCGCACCCGGCCTAGGTTTCGGGAAGCTAATGATGAACCTAGGATCGAAAAGCAAAGACGCATACGAAGTTGCGGGCGGTGTGGTCGAACAATCCATATCGTCGATCAGAACCGTGTACTCCTACGTGGGCGAATCCCAGACGCTCGATCGATTCAGCCGCGCTCTTCGAGAAAGTACGAAGCTCGGCATACGGCAAGGCTTTGCAAAGGGGCTCATGATAGGTAGCATGGGGATGGTTTTCGCGTCGTGGGCTTTCGAATCTTGGGTCGGAAGCGTGCTCGTTATCGAGAGGGGCGAAAGCGGGGGCCGTGTTTTTATTGCAGCTGTTTGTGTTGTCCTCGGTGGATTGTGAGCTCTTTTTTTTTTCTTTTCTAAATAATTATTTTTTCGTTTTCTTGATTATTATTTTTTTTTGCTAATATTTATAACAAAATAAAATTTTGACGCGTGTTTCTCGTGACCGTAGGTCGTGTATGAGCGCTCTACCAAACCTCTCGTTCATCGTGGACGCTTCGTCCGCAGCCACTCGAATTTTCGAGACGATCGACCGCGTTCCCGAAATAGACTCGGAGGGCGAAAAGGGAAAAGTTTTATCGTACGTGCATGGAGAAATCGAGTTCAAGGATGTTTATTTCAGTTATCCATCGAGAATGGACACGCAAGTACTTAAAGGGTTCAATTTAAAAGTGAAACCGGGTAAAACGGTGGGCCTCGTGGGCGGAAGTGGGTCCGGGAAATCCACAATTGTTTCGTTGCTCGAAAGATTTTACGACCCTTTGAAAGGAGATATATTGCTCGATGGGTATAGAATAAACCGGTTGAAACTGAAATGGTTGAGATCGAAGATGGGGTTAGTGAATCAAGAACCGATTTTGTTTGCAACTTCGATAAGGGATAATATATCGTTCGGGAAAGAGGATGGTTCGATGGAAGAGATTGTGAATGCTGCTAAGGCTGCTAATGCACATGACTTCATTGTTCAATTGCCAGGAGGTTATGAAACTCAGGTAATTAATCCGTGCACTAATCGTTCTGAATAGTCGAGTCGAGTCCATGATTGTTCAAGTTTGTTTGGATTTTTATTCGTATTTAGAAAGTTTGCTCGAACTTGATTTAGAATACTTGTTTTCACGCGATCTGCACGTTATTTTTGAACGGTAAAAAGGTCTTTTCGAATAAATTTTGGGGGGTTAAATGGTCATTTCAAATTATGTATTATATAGGTGGGGCAATTTGGGTTCCAATTATCAGGAGGGCAGAAGCAAAGAATAGCAATAGCAAGAGCATTGATCAAAGACCCGAAAATCCTCCTACTCGACGAAGCGACGAGCGCTCTCGATTCACAATCCGAAAGACTTGTCCAAGACGCAATCGATCTCGCCTCACAAGGAAGAACAACCATCGTAATCGCCCATCGTCTCACCACAATCCGAAATGCTGACATCATCGCTGTCGTCGACTCCGGACAGGTCATCGAAACCGGGTCCCACAACACACTCATGCAAGAAAACGGGGCCTACTCGAAAATGGTCAAAATGCAGCAAAATTCATCAAACGAAGCCCCTTCTCATCGTACCCCCGTTAACCCTAAAAAGACGAGACGGAGAAACCAAAAGAGCGTAACATACGAAAGTAGTTGGCAAAAAAGCCCGGCTTCTCCATTTAGCCCGTCTATAACTATGAGTGTCCTCCCTTCTATCAACATGGTTTCTTACTACGAAAACGACGACGACCAATCATCTCCCGCCACGTCATCGCCCGCCCTTTCGCAGTGGCAGTTGATTCGGATGAATGCGCCGGAATGGAAGAGGGGTTTGCTCGGATGCGTTGGAGCTTGTACCTTTGGAGGAATTCAGCCTTTGAACGCTTATTGCTTGGGATCGGTTGTTTCTATATACTTCAACAACGACACTTCGAAAATAAAATCGGAAACCGCGTTCTACTGCGTGATTTTCGTGTCCATAGCCGTAGTAAGCTTCTTCGCAAACCTACTCCAGCACTACAATTTCTCGGTCATGGGAGAAAGGTTGACAAAGAGGATACGAGAGAGCGTGCTCGAAAATATTCTAACTTTCGAAATCGGGTGGTTCGATCGGGAAGAAAACACGAGCGCGGCTATCTGCGCGCGTCTCTCCACGGAGGCAAACGTTGTGCGGTGCCTCGTGGGGGATCGGATGTCCCTATTGGTCCAGGTGTTCACGAGCGCTTTCGTCGCTTTTACCCTCGGATTGATCCTCACGTGGAGAGTTTCCGTAGTCGTGATCGCCATACAGCCTTTGATAATCGCAAGCTTCTACTCGAAGGGGGTTCTGATGAAGAAAATGTCGGCTAAAGCACAAAAGGCGCAAAACGAAGGGAGCCAGCTGGCGAGCGAAGCCGTAATTAATCATCGAACAATCACTGCATTTTCTTCGCAGAAGAAAATCCTTTCTCTATTCGGGGAAACCCTAAAAAACCCTAGAAAGGAGAGTGTGAAACAGTCGTGGTTTTCCGCGATCGGTTTGTTTGTATCGCAGTTTCTAACGACAGCTAGCATTGCTCTGACTTATTGGTACGGAGGGAGATTGATGAACAAGGGTTTGGTTAGCTCGAAGCATCTTTTTCAAGCTTTCTTTATTTTGATGAGCACCGGAAAAAACATTGCTGACGCGGGCGGAATGTCGTCGGATCTTGCGAGAGGAAGCAGCGCCGTCGGATCAGTTTTCGCGATTTTGGGCAGGAAAAGCGAGATCGACCCGGATAATCGTGACGGGTTTAAAATAAAGAAAGGTTTAAAAGGGAGGATCGATTTGAATCGGGTTTTCTTTTCGTATCCGTCGAGGCCGGAGCAGATGATTTTACAAGGATTGAGTCTGGAGATTGAAGGTGGAAGAACGGTGGCGCTTGTGGGCCAGAGCGGGTCGGGAAAATCGACGGTTATAGGCTTGATTGAACGATTTTATGATCCGATAAAAGGGAGTGTTCTAATAGATGGAAAATATGTCAAAAGCTACAATTTGAGAGATTTGAGATCTCATATTGCTTTAGTGAGTCAAGAGCCGACGCTTTTCGCCGGGACCGTAGTTGAGAACATAGTCTACGGTAATGAGAACGCGACGGAATCGGAAATCAAGAGAGCTGCATTGCTTGCTAATGCGCACGAATTCATAAGGTAATAAATAAATGTGAGTTAGTTAAATGTCGTTTCAATTTTCTCGTTACTGTTTCGACTTCAAATGTGATTTTGACCCTTTTCCAAATTGAATTTGGCGGAATCCTAAGAACCAAATTTGCAGTCCTTTTAGTTGTCTTTCTAATCCACCCTGAATCACCTAGATTAGATGTCGGGTGAGAGAGTTATGCATTAGTTAGTTAGAGTTGATTCAAGTTGGATCGGAAAGCCAACTCAAAAGACTACAAACATGGTGTTTTGAGTTTTGTCAAATTCGATCTGAAAAATGATCAAAATCACATTTGAAGTCGAAACAGTATCGATAAAATTGAAACGACACTCTTCTACCATTAGACAATTATTCATCAATATAGTAACAATTCAAATGATTTTTTTTTTAATTTTTTTTTTTTTTTTATAATTCTATTCTAACAATGGCAGTTCGCTGAAAAACGGATACGAAACTTACTGTGGAGAAAGAGGGGTCCAACTTTCCGGAGGGCAAAAACAACGGATCGCACTTGCACGTGCGATTCTCAAGAATCCATCTATCCTTTTATTGGACGAGGCAACGAGTGCACTCGACAGTGTTTCGGAAGGTTTAGTTCAAGAGGCTTTGGAGAGGATGATGATTGGGAGAACTTGCGTGATTGTTGCTCATCGATTATCGACTATACAGAAAGCCGATTGCATTGCGGTTATCAAGAATGGGAGGGTCGTGGAGAAAGGGTCGCATTCGCAACTTCTTGATATCGGAAATCGAGGTTCGTACTATTCGTTGATCAACCTACAAAATGGACATTCTTCTTAGGAGGGTGGTGATTATTGGAACATGCAGGTTTGTCTGTAAAGAATGATGTAATATATACATAGTACAGTTTTTTATAAGCAATGTAATGTTTTAATTATTATTAGTGTTATTTTTATTTAGGCATTTCAACTTCATCTGCAACTTTTAAGTTTCAAAATCAAAGGGGGTCCGAATCCCGTCGCTCCCGAGTTGAATATTACACACCATGTACAATTCGAAAATGTTGACGCGATGCGTATGATTAAACTACATCGTTGCCTCTTCAAATTTCACTTACGAATCCACCTAAATTCATAACTCATACATTTAATTGCAACTTATGATTATGTATTTGCAAATTGCAAATAAATCTCAAGAAAATATTTATTAGCATTTGAAAAATCAAATCGGCATAAGCATTCAATCGAGTTCAACTGACCAGAAATGTTCGCAAGTAGACTTTTCTCTCATGCATTTCTTTGTTCACGGTTCGATATTATTCATATCGAAGGGGGCGAAAAACAAATTAGGGGGTGAAACAAACGCAACTATAAAGTAGGATGCTATTTCTAAAAGATTAGCAAGTCTTGGTTGAGACACCTCATTCTTCGACCCATTTCGTTGTTCGATATTACTGTTCATTAGTTCGTCCAAGTTCACAAATCTTGCAAGAAAAAAGCTCGGGGGTCCCTGTTAAAATATTGAAACAATATGAGGGTATGAAAATAAATAAAAATTAAGCAAATTCCGGAACACAATATTGAATCTCCTACATGAAGTTTCCCTTGTTCAATCTTACAAAAATGAAGTCCAATCTTCAATCTTATCTAATCTTACAAACTGAATCGTTTTTTAAATACCCATCGGCACATATATGTAAGTATATATAAAAAAAAAATGAGTTTCCGGATGATAGAAAATAACAAATGCAAATAAAACAAGAATTCCGAAGCATGAAATGTTCATATATACATTTTACTTTCCCGATCGTAATATATAGAGCATAGCCAAATTTTATATTGTGATATCTATCTTTGTTTAGTCATCTTATACAAATCATTGCATTAGTTACGTCAAGATAAGATAGCATTAATACGACGATTGCGAGAAATTATTTAGTAAAGATGCTTCAAACTAATACAGATCAACATCTACAATGTTTACTCAAACAAACTTCTTCCACGTAAATGCAATAGGCCGTTTTCTAGTGTATTCATAGTAAGAGAGCTCGGCCCGAGTGCAATACAAGTATAAAATTGTCAAGAAATGCTTATTAGAACGTAATTTTCATTTACTTAACATCATCTATTTCCTCTTTATTCCGTTTTGGATTATTAACAGCCATATGATACAATTGTTGGGTCATGGACGAAAAACCTAATGGTGAACTTGACTCCTCGAAATTTAAATATACGATCGAGGAATTACCAAGAAACGGGTAAGAAAAGATAAAATGAACAAGTAAGTTCAAATTTTAGAAAAAAGTTCATAAAAACTTCGCTGACAGGCTAACGTAAGTCAATACCATATTCAAATCTACTGCTTGTAAGTTGTACACTTTAAATCGACTGCATTTTCGTGCTATATAATATCACTGAGATTTGCAAATATATCATGAATAAAACAACACGTACGGACACAACAATAAGGTTGAGCTGTAAATGAATTTGATGGAAGACAAATGTAAAAAATCTCGACGAGATACGAACATAAGTCGCAAAGTTCATGGACCTAAAATTTAAGGCTGAAACACTCAAAAAAGACATCACTTTATCAGTTATCTGACATTATCAAGACAATTTGTTGAACCAAACTATCGGGTGAGAGAATACATCGAGCAAGTTTTCAACTCCTTAATCACTCTCGTGATGGCAGTTGGAAATACAGTTACGATCTCGACCAACTCAACAATTTGGTCTCCGTTCACTAACTTACACATGCAAGTGCATTCTTTTTCTTATCGTCTCGTTAATTGAAACCACACAAAGTTGTTACTACGAGATTGAATTCTTCGAACGGTTATATTACTATCTAAGTAGAGGCTGAAAGAATGCAACGAACTCTTCGCCCGACCCAAATCCAAATCGTTCCTAAATTCTAATTATGAAGCCCTAAATTAATGTGAGCAACCACAACCGCGAGCAATTGATGCATTTCGATTTTTACCCATAGGAGGCGATAAACTATACAATCCGACAAACCCCTTTTCAACATAAACAAATTCGACACGTAAAAATCAAAGTGCCTTGAAATTAAGTAAAAGGTTTAAACAAAGGGGGAAAGAAAAAAAAAAAGGAACCTTTGCAAAATTAAGCGTAGCCGCGAATGCGTTTGCGGAGCTTCCTCAACTTATGCTTGTTCATCTTCTTCTTCCTCTTCTTCTTCACACTGTCAGCCCACATACCCTCCTCGGGTTCATCGGAACCCGATTTCTCCGCTGCCGCCGCCGGCGATTCAATCTGATGCAGCCCAGATGAGAATTTGGGATCCAGGAAAAACCCAAGTGAGAAACTGGGGAAAACATGGAATCCATTACCCACGGCGGATTTTTCGGCGTTGAAATCGTGGTGTACTTGTGGTGGAGGATCGAGATTTGGGCGGCGGTGGAGAAGAGAAGGGAGCAAATTGAGCGGGTTGTGAAGTTTGAGGTGTGGAGATATGGCTTGTTGCAGGGGTTTCTGGAGGAGCTTGTGCATTGTTGAAGCCATCTTTGCAGAAGAATTGAGGGTTTCGGATTTGCAGTACAGAAAAAAAAAACCTTTATTTTAAGCTCCGAAATCAGAATTGCCCCCAAAAAAATAAAAAAAAAATAAAAAAATTATTAATAAATAGAAAGTAATTAATTTAGGAAAATGCCCTCACGCAGGATCGAACTGCGGACCTTCAGTTTACAAGACTGACGCTCTACCACTGAGCTATAAGGGCTGTGCGACGAGTATTACAGACAAAATTAATTAACATGATATTTCTTCCAAAAAAAATAATAAAAAATAAGAAAACAAATAAAAGTAAAAAATAAACAATTCATAACAAATAATAAATAATAAATAACAAATGCCCTCACGCAGGATCGAACTGCGGACCTTCAGTTTACAAGACTGACGCTCTACCACTGAGCTATAAGGGCTTTTGTTTAAATTTTATCTTATATACTTAATTATATTATAGTTTAAAAAACTTCAAAACGAAACTGTAATTTTCGGGCTTTCTGTAGAGCAGGTTATATGTAAAAGTGTTTCTTTGAGGCTCGGGCCCAAGTAGATTAGATGGCCCACTAAGGCTTCTAGCAGTTCGATTTGGGCTTTGATTGGATTAGTTTTTGAAATAAGAAAAATGAAAATGCAAAAGATGAAGGATGAGATTGATGCATTTTAAAGACGAGGGACTTTGTAAGATTAAACGTATATTTGAGGGACTAGAAAAGAGATTTGGCCAAACTATTAATGTTTAAACTTTATGTAAAATACTATTAATAAACACATAGCTTGATAGCCTTTACAAAATATTATCATACTACTTTGCCAACAAAGTTCTAACTTCTAAGATATGTGTAACAAAATAAGGCAATTTACGACCATCCCTAATGTAAGGTTAAATAATTAAAATACCGCTCCTCTTTGCATAATTATAAGCACCCCCCTCAACAATGTACTAATTTTCGTTTCGTTCAATTCGATCGGTTCACCGACCGAATGAACACCCCTAGGTAAATTTTACATTGTACGAGTGGACCTGTAAAATAATACATAGTTAAGGGGTAGTTGTAATTATGCAAACAAGATAGTTTTTTCGTAATTATACCTTACCTTAGGGTGGCCGCAATTTTCCCTTAAAAATACAACAAAACTGTATTTGGGTGAATTTGTCACAAGAAAGTCTTTTGAGGGACTAATGTGCAGTCAAACTCTAATTTGATTTTTTTTTTTTCCTTTTTTCTGCTTTCCATTTAAGATTCGAATTCGGGTTGAAGCCCAAACCCGTATCCAATCAAACTTAACCCGACCGACTGCCTCTTTAGTCCCTTTTCTTCTTCCCCAAGCTCACTGAACCTCTTTTGACAACTCTTGCTTCTCTCTCTCTCTCTTCTAAATCTCCACAGATTCTCTAACTAGTTTACGATTTTACTCCGAATTACGGTTTCGATTTGATAATTTTAGCGGGGAAATGACGAAAGTAGCAGAATCGATGCCGCCGAAGGGTGGGTTTTCTTTCGATCTTTGCAAGAGGAACGAGATGCTTGCGCAGAAGGGTTTGAAGCAACCCGGTTTTCTGAAAACCGGGACTACTATCGTTGGATTGGTTTTTAAGGTACATTTGTTGCGATTGATTTCGATGATTTTGCTGATTTTGATGGATTTTGCTTCATTGCGCATTAGGTTTTAATAGTTTGGGGGCATTGGGTATTTTCTTTATTTTTTTCGTAATATTATAATAATAGTAATTGATTTACATTTATTAAATTTGTGATGCTTCTGTGCTCTGAATTAGTTTCGTTCAGGATTGATGTGCTTGAAAATTAGTGGTTTGCTGCTAAAATGATTTTTCTGCAAGCCTATGATTTTTTTAATCTCTTTAGTTTCTTTGCTTGAACTAGGGTTTATGTATGTATTGCTATTCGTCCTTCTAAGAGACAATCTAGCATATTTGGCATCAGTGGCCACTTTGCCCACTAGTTGATCTGTAATGACAACGAGACATAGTGTAGGGTGTGTTCAGAAGGTATAGTTTGCGGAATATTATATCTGTATTGAAGTGCTTGTATTATGAATGGTTGAGTTTTTTTGTTTATATTTTTTTGCGTGTCAAGAATATGCACGTTTTATTCGGGCCTCTGTGGATTATTGTATTGGGTAGTTAAGATATAAAGGTCGGCAGCTACTAAGTGTCGTACTGTATTCCTTGCTTGAGGTACAGCAGCGTAAATAAGCTCGTGCCTCTGAATTCCTGAATGGATAACACGTGTCTTAAAATAATTAGTTTTCTTACTTAGTTCACTTGATTTTCTGACATGACTATATAGTGTTGCCACTTGATTTATGCAATAGTCCTCTGTATTTTATCATATTATTGAACTCCTGGGATTTCTGTTACATTGCATTTGTAAAAAGGTGACTTGCTGTTAATATAGCGCAAAAAGTTTTGTTTCGACGTTTTTCGATTTTAAACATCTATGTACATGACCATTGGGCATTATAGGTTACTGTATAATTTTAGTAGGAGATTATAACACAATTATATAGGTTTCTCTATTTTACAAAGAACATGTTACAGTTTCTAATTTCGTATCTTTAACAATGTCGGGACTGTTGGTCATTGTACTTTAAAATGACTTGACTCATAATAGTTTTGTTAAGTTGAGTTTTAAGTTGTGCTTATTTGGTAGTTTTATTGCTTATCCCGGAAGCTTATGAAGAATTTTGTGCAATTTGAGGCAGTAAAGACAGACATTTTTATTTCTTTACATGCAAAGATACGAGACGATACTTAATTTGTTAAGTACCCAGCCCCTTTGCCTTGTGATTTATATAATAGCATTCTTAGAAAAAAAACATATGTGAATGTATGTGTTATGTGAGATACTTGGTAGTAGATCTAGTAATTTATTTAACCTTCTGAAACGTAAGTCTACAAAATCTCCATCACGTGAACGAAGACAATGATTTAGGAGTCTAATTCTTTCAGGATTCACACTTTCTAAGTATTGTCGTATTCTGAATTGTAGCCTATTAGAATCTGAATTTACGTAAATTAATATGAAGCGATTAAGAACGTAATTCGCTTCCAGGATTTGTTTTAACAGTTTCTAAGTGTTGTAGCTTACCCTTGATTTTTGTGGGAGTATGAGTAAGTAATGAAACGGGTGACTAATAAATGTCCATATTTAGGATGGTGTAATTCTCGGAGCAGACACACGAGCCACTGAAGGCCCCATTGTTGCTGATAAGAACTGTGAGAAGATCCATTACATGGCTCCAAATATTTATTGTTGTGGAGCTGGAACTGCTGCAGATACAGAAGCTGTTACAGGTACTATCAACTTAATTCTACATCTGATCTGTTTATACTAGATTGTAGCCATTCCTCTCAGGCTTCGTTTGGTTGTGGATATTGGCCATGATTAATTAAAGAATTGGACTTTGGTTGATGTTTGGTAAACCAAATAATTTTTCCGGTTCGACCTGGAAATATGATTTTATCATGGCCTATCTTGACTTTTTGAGAGATTATTTATCGGACCTCCCATGGTTCAATAATATAATTGGGTTTTCATTAGATCATTTAATCTAATCTTGGCTAATCTTATATTAGGAACCAAACAAGGCCTTATTATATTGGTTATGAATAGATCTGCTTTTCCATAATATTTTATGCATGCATCTAACTTTTTTTTACTTGTTTTATGTTGTTATTCTTTCACTAGACATGGTTAGCTCTCAACTGAAGCTGCATCGCTTCCATACTGGTCGTGAGTCGAGGGTTGTGACTGCTCTGTCCCTTCTAAAATCTCATCTTTTCAGGTGACCTTTTATCCTGATAGCAATAATTTTATTTTGTATGAGAAGACTATAATCTAAAATACCTTAATTTTATTTCTGAATCAGCTATCAAGGCCATGTATCAGCTGCTTTGGTGCTTGGTGGAGTTGATGTGACGGGTCCCCACTTGCATACTGTGAGTTTCTTTTGGCCCAAGGATTATGTTTTATTTTAAATTTGTTGAGGTGTAATAATTAATATGTTAAATGACTCTTTCTTAGATATATCCACATGGTTCAACTGACACACTACCATTTGCCACCATGGGTTCTGGATCCCTTGCTGCAATGGCTATATTTGAATCGCAATACCGCGAAGGGATGACTGTAAGTTTATTTCACAGTATTAATCACTTAATAATGTTAAAATTAATTTTTTTTGTTGACTATACGAGGTATTTTGCAGAGGGATGAAGGAGTGAAATTAGTTGCTGAAGCAATATGCTCTGGAATATTCAATGACTTGGGAAGTGGAAGCAACGTAGATGTTTGTGTCATAACAAAGGTCTGGATTTGTAATTCTTGATAAATTCCACCTATTTTTTCTCTCGTACTTATATTGTAACAAATTGGAAACCTTGGTAAATGTTTTATTTCAGGGGAAGCAAGAGTACTTGAGAAACTACATGTCGCCAAACCCTCGTACCTATGTCAGTGCAAAGGGTTACACTTTCTCCAAGAAGACTGGTTAGTATCATCGTTCACTAGCTATTCTTGGAGATTATTGATGTTTTGCACAAACTTTAATCCAAGTTCAATCCGATATAATTGCTTTGATATATACATATATATATTTTTTAATTCTTTCGTTTGTCTGCAGAGGTGTTGCTTACAAAAATTACACCGCTGAAAGAACTGGTGGAAGTGATCGAAGGTGGCGACGCAATGGAAGAGTGAAGTATCGATACTTTTTTATCTTTCCTCATTCATTATATGCATCAGATGAACTGTTTTCCTTATGTCTAGCCTAAGTGCTCGAAGATCTATCTGGTTAAAACTTGTCTCCATTTGTCAGCTTGTTTAAGATTGTAATACTTCACTCCGAATACATTTACCTTTTCTTTTTTTGGCCATTTGAGCATGATGGATTTGCTAATTTATGATACTCCTTTATCGTGCAAATAACGTTATCATGCATTGAGTCTCATCCATATCTACGAAAATTGCTAATGTTTCGGTCTTTAGTCAAAACTATAAATTGCTGTGCAGGCAGTGTTTTATTTCGAATTAGAATCTTGCATAATTACCGGTATGCTTTGAACTGTATAATGCTTCTAGAACATGTGTTTGTCTACCTATAAGCTAAAACTACCTAGGAAGATCTTTGCAATAAGCTTCACGATTGATCCGATCACACGGTGGAGTAAGTTGTTATCAGTTGTAGCAGATCTTGTGCTGTCGATAATTTTGAACCACTGGCTTCCTGGATCGCACTTGCTGTTCCTATTCAAGCATTTGCAGTTGTTTGTGACAATGTTGTTGTCCGAATCTATGTCCAAACAAACTTTGGTACCGTCGCCAAGTTTCGAAGAGAGATGATTCTTAGATTCGGAAATAGCTTCCCATTTCGTAGTGGCATCGCTGCAGAATATACCTAGCTTTGCAGGTTGACCTGATTCATCTGCTTCAAGACAGAAATATGTGCCCACTATTGTTAAGGTTTTTTGTACAGTACTATAACTCCATGCTTCAGCCTCGGAGCATGGTCCTAAAACCAAGGGCTCGAGTAATGACATCCGCTTTACACAGAGTCCTGTTTCGGGATGGAAAAGTACTTTGTGTGTTCGTGTTTCTGAATAACCTGGTCCTGCACATTTTTATGCATGAATGTTTGGGTTAGTTTCCGAAATTCTGATTACCATTTTCCGATATTTTCTTTTAATGAAATTGGAATTATTTTTTTACTTTCGGAAAAAAAATCGATTTTTTTTTTCCGAAAGTTATAATTTCGATCTGATTCCTTTGATTTCCGCCCCTATGCATGTATCGATGACGCAAATACGACTTTCAAAATCTAGTTATCTTACCTCGGAACGGATATTGTAGAGCAGATATCTTTTGCAAGGTGGTTTGGTTTCGGATTTCACCCCAATTCCAGTTATAAACTCCGTAGGTTTCGTCAAGTCCAACGACGCCTTCTCGTATGTAGTAACTCCCCGTGAGAGCCCACAGCGCCCAATCCACATCTTGTTCAGCTGCCCATCCCATGAAGCAATTCAAGAACCTGTTGTCATTGACATTACTACCCCTCATGTCCACCCCAAACTCACTCAGGAACAAGGGGTAGCCTTGGTCAAGTAGGAAACCGGCTTTTTTGGTTGTCTCGCCCACTAACCGCCCGCACACTTGGTTCAGGTTGCCCGACTGCCATGCCAGCCCGTCAGAGAAACCGTACCAGTGCAGCTCGAATACTAACTTGTTTGAGAAACTCAAGCTCACTGGTCTTTTTAGAAGAAACGAGAGATCTCGGTCGAATTTTAATCCCGATAAAATTACAAGAAGATTAGGGTTCGCTGCATGTACCGTTTCGGCTCCTTTTTGCATGTACCTGAAGTAGAGAATATATGTGTTTGTTGCATTTATGTGAAGGAAAAAAAAAAGGCCGATTTATTAACTAGTTATGTCTTATATACCAACCAAACGAGACCTGTAATAGGTTTCGTTTGGTTGATATAAGATATTCGCGACCCGATTAGGTCTCTTTTGGTTGGTAGATACGTATTAGGTTATAATTACGATTACCTGTACCAATCGTTGACGTTTTGTCGACGGCCACGGAGTTCGTTCCTCAAGCTCATGGCGACGACATTTTTGGTGTTGTTGAAAGTGGTGGCAACCCTGGTTAAGCCCTTTAACCATAGTTGTGGGTTAAAATACTCATCTCCAAAAAAGCCATTCCCATCAGAATTACTGCAGCACCAACCTGGCTTACTTGTGTGGTTGTCAAGTATTATCATCACTTTTTTTCTTCCAAGACTAGCCACCACTTCCTAAATTGATTAATTAGTTAATAAATTAAACATGCTCTCTAATTTAGCAATATATATATATATATATATATATATATATATATATATATATATATATATACACACACACATGTTTTGTATCCCAAAAAAATTGATTGTGGAACAAGTTTTTCAACTCCAATTTGTCATTTTTTGTATTTGTTTTTGGAACAAAATCGAACATAATTATTTTTTCACTTCCAAAAAAATTGATTTTTTTGCAAAAGTGCTGATTTCGATATGTGATCCAATGGGTTACAAATTAGCTACATTGAATATACATATACATATTTTGTATCCCAAAATTTCGATCATGGAACAAGTTTTCAATTCCAATTTTTGAATTTCCGATTTCTGGTTTGTTTGTGTAACGAAATCGGAATTAATTTTTCACTTTCAGAATTTCTTTTTTCCCAAAAGTGCTGATTTCGATATGACCCATTCGATAATTTCGAAATTGTAATGACCAAAGCTATGAAATTTATTCTCCTCAATTTTGACTTTTATTTTGTTTCATTTATTTTTATATAGGTTGTCTTGAGCATCTACCAAGACAACAAAATAATATACCTTTGAGAGTTGTTTAGTTTAGTAGAGAGAAAACAAAGTGGGGTGCTAGATATTGAGTGTTATTTTATTTTATGTATTTGGAAAGTGTATTTTATGTATTTATCTAGATCAAGAATTGTATATATAAATGCTTTTGACTCAATCTAATGATATATTGAATCAACTTGTTCCCCACAATTATTTATGCCACAACAATATTAATTATTAAGTAGTTGTAGTGTATGGGAATAGATCAAACTTTCCGAATTCCGTCGATTTCAATTTAGAAAAATCCGAATTATGTCTTAATTATGAATTCGAAGATTCCAATTTTCGATTTTTCTTATGTTTTGTGGGATCAAAATTAGAATGTAAACAAAATTTTGATTTACAATCTGATTTTAATTTACAAAAATAATTCCATAAACAAATTCCGAAAAACTTACTTATAATTAATACCACTAATACTATATGCATAGTATATGTCAATAAGAAAAATATAATTTTTTTATTACCATCGATCACAATTCTTTAAAATTCCAATTTTGGAATATTTTTTTCTATTCCAAGTTCGAAAATTTTAATTTCCGATTCTTCTTGAAAAATCACAAAATAACTATAAAGCTTGGTACTAGCGGAGCCAAGACTTTAAGTTCTTGGGACATAATGCATTAAAACTTTTATTAGAGTGACAATTGACAAATAATGTTAATTATATACTATTTTTTTTTAATCTTTACATAAAAATAAGAATTCGAGAATTGTCGGGGGCCATGACCCCCTCTGCCCCTATGCTGGCTCCGCCACTGAAGCTTGTGCAATAAAATTCGAAAAAGACAATTGGTGATCAAAAAGATATGGCGAAAAAAAAGAAAAAGAAAATAAAAAACTAAAAAAGTGTTCTTTTCTTTGTGCAAGCAACTTGTTGGATACTCATTCTTGTGATTCTTTCATCAATCTTTTCACGTCGTAATATATATATATATATATATATATATATATATATATATATATATATATATATATATATATATATATATAATATAAATCAAGAAACTAAAGAACATATATATAATATATATTGATGAGTGAAGAAAGTTGGTTATACCTGGTAAGCATCGATGAGAGAGAGATCAATGATGGAAGGGTTGTTTGTCTGAAAACCTGCGACAGATTCGGAAAGTCCTAGGTTTGTGAAAGACTGCCTCACAGTGAGAGAAGCCAACGTGTCATTCGTGAACAAGAAAAGCGGCCACGTCAGCCTGACACAGTTGAACCCCATGTTTATAATCTCCTCAGAAATCTCATCCACCGGCTGCTTGCTCAGCCCCTCAGCCACCACCGCATCCAGATGCGACGGCCAGTTCACGCACGCCTGCTTCACGCGCCGCCCCGACGACTCGTCCACAATCCACCGCGAGTCCGTGGAGAGCACCACTGGCTGCGCCGCCGTGGAAACTCCGGCGGCGTGTAAGGCCGCGAACAGAGGTGAGAGAAAACAAGACAAGAAACATATGAACTTTCCCATGTTTTGTTCTATTATAGGACTGGTCTTGTGATGTAATAATCTGTTATTTATATAGAAATGAATTTTAAGATAATAATATATATTAATAATATGAAAATGATTATGCATTAATTAATCTAATTTTTACTATAATAATATAAGCAAAGCCTAAAGGTGTGGAAAAAACTTGGAGTAGAAATTATCTTTAGAGGATTAGGAAAAAAGAAAAAAAAAAAAGTATTAACTATATATCACTTTTCTTGCAAGGAATAGTGTGTTTATGATTGGATGACTTGCAAGCCAATATATATATATATATATATATATATATGTATATATATAATGCAATTTCTCTATATAAGACTACCTTTTGATAGATACAGTAACGGTTGCCTTTGTAAAGATTTTTAAACACAAATTAAAATAGTAAAATTACTTTCTAATATTATTTTAACAAAAATAAAATATTGTTTGATGAGTTGAAATTAATTATTAGTTAATATTAAGATTTAGAGGAGGTCTGATATATTTTTTTTTTTAATGCATGGGATGTATTTAATTAGATCTAATTATAGTTGGAGCTACTTTTCCGATGGCGGCAATCTATATAGAGAAAAGAGATAGTGTACTGATGTTTGAGGGTAGATTAGGTATATTAAGTAGTAATATGATAATTATTAATAATTAAAGGGAGTTTCATTAATAAAACAAAAGAGTGTGATTCGCCCTTATTATACCAAATGAGTTGGGGTTCTCAATATCCTTTTAATTTATGGCTCGTTTGATTACTGTTATAATGTTCTATTGACTAAATAGTAGGGGCTAGTAACACATTCAGCTGACAAGATTCATATTTTTTCGAAATCCGCTACTAAAATCAAAGTCGGCTATTATATGCTATTATTTCATTAAATTAGTAGCAACCCTCCCCCATAGAATTAATTTAATTGGGATGACTAAACAAGTAAAAAATATTTTATCCTTCAAACTACATGTTAATTTTATTAAATAAAATGTTTTATAGACAAATCACATATGATAGCAGAATTTAACAGATTAATACAAAATCTAACTTGCATACGAAACATCATACTAACTAATTAATTAATTAGTCAGTATGGAATTAATCCAATCTCATATAATCTTTGATATAAATATGTGCAATTAAAAGAATTAGAGTAATAAACTGGATTTCTGCTAATTGGATTTAAATCAATTCAATTAACATAAAACACTACAAGGCCAACATCTCATTAAATTCGTAGGAAGAAATTGAGTTTTAACTTTTCATTTTTTTTAAAATTTTGTTTGTAAATATGAATTTTCCATGACTTCATAAATCATAATTAATTTCCATAGCCAATCACAAGAAACTAATTATTTTCCAAATAAAACATACATTGTTTGCCAAACCAATTGCATGAATTGGAGCAATTAATCAACCAAATTTGCACCCCACATTCCTAATTAAACTACTCCTAGATTTCAAATTTAATAATTCCTAGCCGTTACAAATTCTTGAATTTTCATATAAATAGTCCACCATGCATGAAAAACCAAGAATCTCCCATTAGATTTTCTCCAACAATTCTTGAATTAATCTTTGCAACAATATAAATATATATTAATTAATTAAATAATTTAATTAATTAATATGAATTCAAGCCGTTGTGCAGCATGCAAACATTTAAGAAGAAGATGCCCATCCGATTGCATATTCTCTCCCTATTTCCCATCGAACGATCCTCGACGATTCGCTTATGTTCACAAGATCTACGGTGCTAGTAACGTCGGAAAGATTCTCCACGTAATTATTAATTATTATTATTATTCTAATTTCATTTCTCCTCTAAATATTTTATTTTTTATGGGATTTTTTTTTGTTTAAAAAAAAAAATAGGATCTCCCGGTGAATCTTAGAGCGGAAGCAGCGGAGTCGTTGTTCAAGGAAGCTTCTTACAGAATAAAATATCCCGTGTATGGTTGCGTTGGACAGATAACTATGTTGCACCAGCAGATACAAAATGCAGAGTGCCAACTCGCAAGAATTCGAGCTCGAATCGCAGTAATTCAAGCTCGGATTATTAACAATATTAATAATGAAGAAGAAGAACACCAACAAGCTGATTATAATAATATCAATCCCAATTTCTTCCCATCCCAAAACGATGTCTCTAATCCCACTTCATTTAATTACGATCTTTTGACTTGGTTCGATTAGGGTTAATTAATCTCAATTAGATTAATGGTTTTTATTTGTTTGTTTTTTAAATAAACGCGATGTCAAATGATCGATGTACTCAATGCATATTAATTATATATATGTGTAATTTTTGAGATGGGGTTTCGACCTGCAGCAAGTGGTATCAAAATCTCGTATGCATATATTAATATATGTTCATTTTTTTCTAGAAACTTAGACACTATAAGGGTAGTATATTGAAAATTAATTATAATATGCTTAATTATTAATTGTATGGTCATTAATTATATGCATATTAATTTTTTTTCTACAAAAATAGACAATATAGGGGTAGTATTTGGAAAATACTTGAACATAGGCTTAATTTGTAGAATTGGAGGGAATTGTTTTAAATTTAATTTGTTAAATCAAGACTACAATAATCGTAGCCTTTATTTATTTGTATTATATTTTATCATTTTTCTTATTTATTTATTATAATTATTAATATTATTACTATCATTGAGGATATTTTTGACCTTTCTATACCTTGTACAATATTTGGGCTTTCAAAAAACAATTAAGAGGAGAAATGATAATAATAAAAAAAGAAGTGACCTAAATGTAATTAATTAAAAATTTACTCGCCCATTCAAATTTCCAACAACGTATCAAAACACCTTTTAGCGCTTGCCTTGTACGCGCCACCCTTCTTCTCTACTCGAACCGCTGCAGTTCCACGCGACTGCAATTCAGGCAGGACCCTAAATTCCTTGTTGTATATATCTTATTTGATTGATTCCCCTAATTATTCACACTCCAACACCGCCGCCTGTCACAGCCGTCCGCCGTCGAAAGCTCATCACCTCGCCGACCGTCCGTCCGTGTCTGTAACAAGAACTACCAGAAAGCAAATTAAATTTTCAATTGAAGTTAACAGGTTTGATTCTAAGATCGAAATTTATATTTTTTTTGCTTTTGAAATTGAATCTTGTACATGTGTTGATTTCTTTTTGTGTGTAAATCGAATTTCAAAACCTAAAACTTGGAAATTGGATTCTGAAGAGCATTGGAAAATTTGTTTGAATTGAATTTGAAATCGAAGTTTTTGTGTAGTGTAGTGTTGTGAGTTTAGGAGTATCCAAATTGTTTAATGTTGATTTTTGTAATCAAAATTGTTGGATGGTAAATTTGAATTTTTGATTAAGATATATTTTTTAAATGCAATTTTTGGAGTGTGTATAGGAAAAATAGTATTAGCAAAATAATCTAACCCTTTATGAAAAAGCTGATGTTTTGTTGATTTTACATTCTCCAGCAGAGAGTTTAAGAGAGAGAAAAAAGAGCAATCTCTGTGAGAAAAAGATGTAAGTTTTTTCCCTTTATCTCCTTGTTTGAAGTACATTAATTTTGTTCACTATAATTTGATTTCGTTCTTAGCTTAAGTTTTGTTTACACCAGAGAGCATCAGTTTTGCACGATTATTCGCATTGGCTTTATGTAGAATTGTTTAATTTTTATATTTTCTGTATTGGGAAATACACGAGGGAAAGAAACTCAATATGCGTTTCCTTGTTAAAATCATCAGGGGAGCCATCAAATTGGAACTTCGTTCTTCGCAAAATGTCAACGGCATTGCGGCTGATCCGCAACCAGATTGGAGTTTCGACAATTTATTATTGGAGCTCGAATCAATAGACAATAAGCTCAATGTAACTTCAAATTTTCCTTCAGCTTTCACCAAAAAGCAACCTAGGTAAAAATCTCCGACTTTTCTTGTTAGTATGTATCTCGTTTGTGGTAATTTATGACAAACATAAATTATTTACAGGGAAATAAGAGCCCCAAAGAACAAGTATGGTTCTGCAAGGGGCTTTTCGATGCATGTACCGGATTATGAAAGTGACTACAGTGATGGTGATAGTGAAGAGGAGGCTGATAATTCATCCATGGTTTCTGGCAGAAGATTTGTTTGTGATGAGCTCGATATAAGGTTTGTGTTTCACTGCGTGATCATTTTCAGACTACGTGAGCGAGAAAAAGTGCAATGTTGTGATAATTAGTTGCTACCCGGCAATTAATCCACGTCTCTCTCTCTCTCTCTCTCTCTCTCTCTCTCTCTCTCTCTCTCTCTCTCTCTCTCTCTCTCTCTATCTCTCTCTCTCTCTCTCTGTGTGTGTATATATATATATATATATATATATATATATATATATATATATATATATATATATGTTTTTTGTAGTCGGACATTTGTTTTCTAATCTGTGAAGATTTTGTTGAAATTATTATCCTTTTTATTGGCAGCGATGATTCTGAAAGCGAGATATCTCTTGGAGTGCAATGTCATCTGATGGATAAAGTGGGATTAGCAGAAGGTGCACTCCACGAGCTAACACACGAGCTTCAACTTAGTGTAACGGTAGGTAAAAGTACTTATTTGAATTTTGAATTTTGTAGAAGCATTGATGCTTAAACCATAACAATTCTGTTTCTTTCTTGCTAATTTTGTTGAAGAACGACATTGTGACTGCAGCAGATTATTGATTCTGACTTCTCCAAATGGGCTTTTGTGTACTAAACCTCTGTTATATTGAGAAACCAAACTCATGCTTAATGAATCTAAAGTTCTTCCAAGTGTTTTCTGAATGATTTGGTCAACTCGATATTTGCTTTTGAGATTAAAACCTACGGTTTTCAAAGGTCGTGATTTTTTTTTCATTTCATTATATGTAAGGCTTGTGTTATCCTTGGATTCTGGGCATTCTGCGATCGTTAATTTTCACATATTTTTTGTTTATATCACTTGACGAAGTGTATGCTGAAATCGCATCCTGTAGTTACCTGATGTTAGTTTCTATTGTTGCCTTCGTAACAGGAGGAAGTGAGATCCAAAATATTGTCTTTGGAGACTGAGCTTGTTAACGAAAATGATAGATTTGCATCTTTAACAATTAAAGTCGACAAACATAGAGAACTGCAACAAGAGAGGGAGAGAAAAATTGATTTGCAGTATCGACGCACAATGTAAGGATATTCCGTAATTTGGTAATTTTTTTTAAGTTATTTTGATTTATCCATCAAATATTGAAGTAAGTTGATCGAGATTTTATTTCGACACGCATGTTTGAAGTGTCCCACAAATGCAATTAATTGCAAGAGCTGAACAAATTTTGAATGAGATCATGTGCTCTGTGGACCAATTTGCTTCGTATACATTGTTTTAAAATATATGAACTTAAGAGAACGTTGTTCTGATATTTCTCCATAACTATGTCAGTGCAGAGGCACTCGATAATCACCTTACAGCTGTACAGAGAGATCACGAGCACATATCCCAACTCGAAGAGAGAAAAATAAGAGATGATGCTGCTCGTGAGGATGCTAAAAGAAAGGAAAAGGCTCTTCAGGAAGAAAAAATACGACAAGAAAGGATCAAAGCAGAAGAGGAGGTTCTTTTTTCGTGTATCTTAATTTGATTTAACCTTTTTGCTTTTCGCCACATAATACATGCTTATTGTAGTTTGAAGCTTTTGCAATATTCAACCTGTTTTAACTGAATTTATTTCGTGATATGCAGGCCAGACTAAAAGCTGAAAAGGCTGACAGAGCGAAAGCAGCTGCAGTAGAAGCTGAGAAGAAAGCTGCAGCTGCAGAAGAAGCTGCATCAAGACTTGATAACGAAACAGCACATAATGCAGTTGGAGTTCCTAAGGAACCTCTTGGACCATCCAGTTCTGCAGTCAATGTCGAGAAAGAACTCCAATCACCAGGTTTGTTAAAGTTCTCTGCATCTAAGAGTTATATTTTTATATAGTTGATTTCATTCTCACACGTAATATTGTCAACTTTGTGGCAGCAAGAAATTTGATTAGAGCTTCAGAAAATGCTCTTGAATTAGAAAAGAGAAGGCGGCAAATTTACGAAGAACTATCGGCAAAAAACAATGCCCTGCAAGTGAGTACTAATCAGCTAAACCATTGTAAAGAGAACGGTGTTGAATTTTCTGAAACTCCAGAGTTGCTTTTATTCTGCCAAAATCAAGCAGCACCCTATATGAATTATCTAAGTTTGCACGCACGTGTGTGTGTGTGTGTGTTTATGTCGGAATGAATTTGTAGATTGGGATAGTTTCGATTATTGCAACGAGCCTAACTCGCTTGCTTTATTCTGTTCAGGATTATCACAGACATGGACTGAATATTGGTCGACAAATTAAAACAATCTCAGCTACTGTAGAAAATATAAGGTAGTTCGATTTGCCAAGTCACTGTTTACAGTAAAAAAAAAACTAGCTTTTCTTTTATCCGGTTTATATAAGACTTATTTCTATATTGTCTGTAAATTAGAGATTCCTTTTCCAGGACAAAAGCAGAAGAACTAGTGAGCCTAATTAATGGCCCAGGGTGTCCTCAGCCAATCAGTATCCAGTTATTTGCAGAAAAGGTAATTTCATCTACCACTACGAAAATGTTTCGTATTTTATGTTTTATTTGCTCGAAAAAAAATTATTTGTATTTGTTGTTTTATTTATATGGAAACATTATATCATTCTCAATAAAGCTGGTGTCGATGCGCTTATAATTGCAGATTATCTCCAACTGCTGCACCAATGAAAAGACCTCCAATGCCCTATTTGCTACTAGTCGTGTCATTGTTCTCGTTACATCTCAGGTAATACATATTCCAAACAGTTCTCCAGCTGCTAGTTGTTTTAACTATTTAATTTAGTATCATAAGGCCCCGTTTGGTTGCCAAGATAAACCAAGATTAACTAAATAGTTGGACTTAATTTGATGTTTGGTATCCCCAATAAATTGCCGGGTCGACCCGCCAAAATTATATAATCATGGCTTATCTTGCCTTCTAATGAGTTTTTTTTGTTGGACGTTGCAAGCTCCAATAAAATAATGGGGTTTCATTAGATTATTTAATCTTATCTTGGCTAATCTTATCTTGCCAACCAAACGGGGCCTAAGTGAATAAAGTGCAGCTCTGATCGTTACGTTGTTTTATATACTTCAGTCTCGGAGCACTTTTTCAACAGAACCTTCTTTTTTTTTTTTTTTTTTTTTTTTTTTTTGTCGTTTGGCCAAAAAATATTTTATTGAATTACCAACGGAGGGGCCTCGTTAAATCCTTGTTTGCCCTAATAAGGAAGAGTACTCCTTAAATATTACAAATTTTGAAGAAAAATTGCGACAATGGCTATATACTTATTTCTACGAAAAGATGCAAGGCTAATTGAAATTTTACATAATCTTTATAATTTTACGATCATGTTTCTACATGCACATTTTAACTTCAACAGGTGTTTGTTTGATTGCTTTTAGCCTGAAATAGTCAGTCCTCTACGGCAACTTTTCTATCTCCAAACACAATTGCAATGATTAATTAATATTTGCAGAACTCCGTAATTATTCTCTGCTGATTTAATCCTGAATTTAAACTTCGCTAACTTTATTTTTCTTTTTATTTTTCTGAATACAGATCCCACTTGCCATGGATATTCTCATTGCTAAGTTGAACGGAGTTTGTATATACACAGTTCCGAAGCACATAAGTTACTCATCGGTACATTGTCCTAACTTTCGTATAAATGTCTCTTATTTATATTCTGCTGGTCCATATACCAAACTGTCTCAACTCGTACAGGAAGCATTTAAAACCAAAGACGCTTACTTCAAAGCAATTGGTTATGAAGAAAATGATGGGAAAATTGAGAGTACCGACGAGTACGTAGACAAATTGAGTTGTTATATGAAACTCTATGGAGCTATAGTTCAGGTATTGGCTATATTTTTACTCGCTTGATCCAAGATTTTACGTTCGTTATTTAATTTTTTGTGTTTTTTTTTTTATTTTTAATTGGCAGGCTGAGGTCGGAGGCTTTCAGAACATGCACGGACTAGCAGAAGGCTGGGCATGGCTTGCGAGATTCTTGAATAATCTTCCGGCAAATTTGTTTACTGCAGTTGCGCTAAATTCATTTCTTGAAGTAAGTTAAATGCCGAACTTATTTTCTCTTACATTAAAATAAATAAGGTAAATTACAACCACCCCTGAGCTATGGTCAAATTACGAAAACCCCCCCTCCTATTTGGGTAATTACAACCACCCCTCAACTATAAATCTTCTTACACGTCCACCCTTGCGGTTTCAAATTTAGTGGAATCTTCTAGATTATATGCAATATTATCACTTTTGTACCCGTTTTATCCCATTCGAGCTCCACATTTTGAAGTAAGATGATCATAAGATGTGTTTTTTGTCTTGTATATATTGCATTAAAAACTGTATTTTTACACCAAACGAGTACAAACTAGAGCACATTCCACGAAATCTAGATGATTATGTTGAATTTGACACCAGAAGGGTGGTGGTGTAAAAAAAAAATCATAATTGAGGGGTAGATGTAATTATCCAAACAAGAGGGGTTTTTTTCGTAAATTGACCACACCTCAGGGGTGGTTGTAATTTACCCAAATAAATATCATCTATTTTGTCAACAATGATACGAAGAGATTTTTTGGTGCTACAGATGGCCGGATTTGCGCTGTACCGAAGGTACAAAAATCAGTTTGAGAAATTAATGAACATAATTGCTCGTGATTTTTTCGTCGCGTTAAAAGAAGGCGGTTCGGATTCTCGGAATGCGAAGATGAGCATGGTCAAAACGTCTATACGGAATTACATCGAGTCTCGAAAGTTCCAGAAAGAACCGGAAGGATTGCGACTGAGGGACTATCTTGAATCAAGTGGTTGTTACTGATGGACAACAGTTTATTATTGGTATTGTTGTCCGAGTGAGTGAATATTTAGACTTTTAGCCAAATGTATGTATGGCTAATTCAATTTATTTGTTGTTAGTATTTAATTTATTTTTGGAACAATGTAATGATTTATTGTGGCATAGCATTTTCGAGCTTGAATTTGGCGAAACTCCAAATTCGGAATTTGTAGTTATAACTTTGTCACAATGCATCCAATCTATCTGATTTAAGTTGGATTAGAAGTTTAACTCAGAGGACGAACAATTTTTCGTGTTGAAAATTTTACATAATTTTAATTATCTTTTGATTTTGAAGGCACCCCCGCACGTCATTATTTGTGCTTAATATATATAAATTTATAATTTATATTAACTAAAGCACATAAAATAATATACAGTTAAACCTCTATAAATTAATATAGTTGGGATCAGACAAAATTATATTAATCTAGCGAAATATTAATTTAATGAAATATTTTTAGCATGTTGCGTTCGGACTCAAGTCCGATCAGGAAAAAAAAAGTTATGTAAACAATGTTATTAATTTATCGAGGTTCTACTATATTGTAATAAAATGCAAGTACGTATAAAGTTATAATTCAATAATTTTGCTCCTAGATAAATTTAAAACTATATATACCTATATACTGAAATGTTAAATGTCGTCTTGACTTCGAACCTGATTTTGACATATTTCTATTTTGATTTGGCAAAATTCGAAACACGAAATCTGTAGTCATTTGGGTTAATTTTCTAATGCAACTTAAATCCGCTAGATTGGATGTCGTGTGACACAGTTTGAATTTTAGATACCTCAATACATCAAAGTTGTGGGCAGTATCCATTGATTCATGTATATCTTTCTCGTCCGATATCTAATTTTGGTGATTCAAGTTGGATTAAAAAACTAACTCAGAATACTACAAATCCTATCTTTCAGGTTTTGCAAAATTTGGAGTAAAAAATGAACAAAATCACGTTTGAAGTCGAAACAGTCGTATTAAAGTTCAAACGACGTCTATCACATCCCATACTGAAATGTTAAATGTCGTTTCAATTTTACTAATGTAATAAAAGCATGACAAAATGTGAGACGGTCGATCTGAAATCTGATCTGTAAATATATATATATATATTATTTAATATTCTACTGGGTTTTATTTTTCCTATTTCTCTGCGGGTACGATCTCCTGCTCTCGCACCTTTATTCCTTAACCTGAATTCATCTTCTTCCTTAATCCTTAATCCTGGGTCAATTTCAATTCTCGCTTTTCTGGGTTCCAATTAAATTAATTCCTCCCCTAATTGACAAGAAACCAATCGAGAAGAGCCCCAGTTTCGTTCAATTCATTTTTTTGGGCGATCGATTTTGCTTTTTTTTTTATGGCGGGGTTTTGAGTTCTTAGTCGAAGATCTTCTGTATTCTGTAGTGGGGAGTTCACAATTCGGGGGGCAACTATAGCGCGTGTATTTTACGTAATCCTGAAACCATGTCTAGCGCCGGTGATGAGGAAAACGACGCCGTATTGAGCGATGTCGAGGCTGATGATCCGGTGCCTATTGATATCAAAACCCCGGAGAATATAACCGTCGAGAAGTTCAGGGAGATTCTGGCGGAGCTCGACCGTGAGAGAGCGGCTCGTGAGGCGGCGGAGAATGGGAAGAACGATCTCCAAGTTTCATTTAATCGGCTCAAAGTGCTGTGCCATGAGGCGATTAAGAAACGGGACGAGTGCACGCGCCAGCGCGACGAGGCGCTGCGCGGAAAGGAGGAGGTTTCGAAGAAATTGGAGAGCGTCGGTGGGGAGTTGAGTGAGGAAATTAAGTTGAAAGAGGATGCAGTGAGGCAGAAGGACGAGGTTTTTAGGCAGCTAGAGGAGATTCGGAAAGCGAGGGAGTCGACTAGGGTTGAAATGGAGACGGGGTCTTCAATGTTAGTGAGTGGGATTGAGAAGATTTCGAGAAAAGTGAGTAGTTACAAGGATTTCGGAGGGAACGGTTTGCCGAAGTCTAGTAAGTACTCGGGATTGCCTGCAGTGGCTTACGGTGTGATTAAGAGGACAAACGAGATCGTGGAGGAGCTTCTTAGACAGATGGAATCGAGCGTCAAGTCGAGGAACGAGGCTCGTGAGTTGGTTGACCAGAGGAATTACGAGATTGCCATCGAGGTTTCGCAGCTCGAGGCCACGATTAGTGGGCTGAGAGATGAGGTGGCGAAGAATGGCAAGGAAATCGAGAGTTTGAAGCGGTCGTTGAACGAGAGTAATGAGAAATTAGCTGAATTGGAAAGAGGGTCTTGTGAGAAGCAAGACGTAATGGAGAGCGAACTTTCGAGGTTGAGGCTAACTGTGAGTGACTACGAGTCGAAGATGGAGATGCAAAGGCCCTTGTTGGTTGATCAACTTAGTTATGTGTCGAAAGTGCACGAAGAAATGTGTGAAGTTATGAAAATCGTTGATGTTAATAAGTTCTCGGAATTGTCGGAATCTTTGTTCCTTGCTCAAGAAACGAATATGGAGGAAAATATTAAGGCGTCTTTAGCGGGAATGGAGTCTCTGTATGAGTTGAGTAAAAACGTTGTTGAAAAAATAAGGAATTTGGTGGATGAGAGAAGTCATGAAGTGAAACGGCTAAATGAAACTGTTTCCCAATTAACGAACGAGAAAGAACAAATTGGGTCGTTATTAAGAAGTACTTTGTCCCAACGAATGTCGGTTGATATGTCGTCCAAGACCAATAAATTGTTTAAAGCTGCAGAAAATGGTTTGAAAGAGGCTGGAATCGAATATAAGTTTAGCAAAATCGAGGCTTCTAAGGGAGAAGTGGGTTCTAAAGAGAGAGACGAAGACGAAGTATATGCTCTGGTATGTGAATTACGGAACATTAATTAACGTGCTGATTTTTCACTTGTGCAGTTGTTAATCTATGTTATTGATGTTAGGCAAGTGCGCTCGAGAACATAATTAAGCAGTCTCAGCTTGAGATCATCGAGCTAAAGCATTCGGTGGAGGAACTAAGGTACCTCTTTTTCAAATTTTTATTGCGCTGTGGTATCAAATGTTTTAGAGAACTCGTGTAGTAGGACTCTCTACCGATGTTTCTTATGACTAATTGATTGAGCAAAAATCGTAAGGTTGTATTTCGTTGAAGGATTTGGATCTAAGGATTTCAAACCCGTAACACAAATTATGTTGAGCATAATTGAATAATTCCGTGCGATGGATTTCGAATCTTCGAGCTCCCGTTTTTAGCTTCTATTTATGAATGCTCGAAAACTAGAATCTTCATAATATTGATTTGAGCACTCAAATTTGCTACATATCTGTTAAGTAACACAAAGTAAGTTGACTTGTTGTCTTCAAATTAGTTTTGTTGAAATTGAAATCACGAGTGGCGATAAGTTGACTTGCTCACGTGACTAAGTTGCACCTTTCTCCGAAGCTATAGTTACACGTAATAAACCTTTTTCTAATCAGGGCAGAGTCAAATTTATATAAGGAGCGAACGGATGCTCAAGCTAAGGAACTTAATCAGTGGAAACAACGTGTAGAAGAGCTCGAGGAGAAGGAAAGAGTGGCTAATGAAAATGTAGGTTTCGAGAATTCAATTTTCTTATCAGCCATTTGAAATTTCCTATCGATTTCTATGGTCTGGAATTACGTATACTATATAGTTTGATAATTATTTTGTTATAAAGGTTGAAGGGCTTATGATGGATATTTCTGCTGCTGAAGAAGAAATCATGCGGTGGAAAGTAGCAGCGCAGCAAGAAGCTGATGCGGGGAAAGCAGTTGAACAAGACTATGTTGCACAGGTATTATTTAATTAAAATACTTCAGATGCTATCTTTCGACTCATCAGTTATCACTCGTATTTTCATCTTCGTGGATTTGACTGATTTTATCTGCTCGATGTCTCTTTTATTCTGTGAATCTATCTGCAACCGAATATATAGGTAATAAAATTATATGGTAGCTTCCGAGATTATGATCACGAATTCGCACGAGTATTGCTTATCGCACTGCTGTATCAAAATAGTTTTTTGACCTTGATTATTACTAAGGTGAGAAAGATTTTGGATATCGTATATAATCTTCCGACTTTTTACATTGGAACTGAAAACTGAAAAGTCGTACGTAGATAATGAGATTAACTTACTGCTCCAGTGAATTAAGACCCAAATTACTTTTTCACCTGTGTTGCATTTGGATGGGACGATTTTAAATGTCGTATTGAGAATTGATCGCTATAGAATCCGAAATTCATTACGAAATGAATTCATCTGAACAAACTCGATTGATTTTTTTATTATGAAGTTGCAATTGTTAGCTCTTCCATCCAAAGGCGACCTAACGAAAGACAGTACAAATTAATCGTCCTCTGTTTATTTACCATTTTGAATAAATTTCGATTTTTGCGATTCTTTCTGTGTAGTTGGCATCAGTAAGGCAGGAGCTTGAAGAAGCAAGGCAAGCTGTAATGGAGTCGGAAAAGAAGCTGAAGTTCAAAGAAGAAACAGCAGAAGCTGCAATGGGAGCAAGAGATGCAGCCGAAAAGTCGTTGAGATTAGCTGACATGAGATCTTCGAGGCTGAGGGATCGAGTCGAAGAGTTGACTCGTCAACTCGACGAACTCGATACACGCGAATCATCCTCAGCAACAACGATAACAACTGCACTAAACAGGCATAGGTACGTCTGTTGGCCTTGGCAGTGGCTTGGCTTGGATTATGTTGGCTCTCAACGCTCTGAATTGCCTCAACAAACGGCCAACGAGATGGAACTTTCCGAACCGCTTATTTGATTCTTTTTTATTCCTCGAGTCTCTCTCTCTCTCTCTTTTTTTTTTTTTTTTTTTTTTTTTTGAGGTCTTGAAAATCTGTACAACCATAGTTAATACCACAATCGTTCCTCCCCGAGTCGGTTTAAATTAGTTGTACATTATACCACCACCATATAATCATATTCTTAGTTAATTGTTCTGAGTGAGGAAAGGACTACACTTGATGGGGTTTTGTACACAAGTTTTTGTTGTGGTTTTTTGCTTTAATTGATTTCTCAGTTTTACTAAATTTATGTTCAAATACCATTTGAAATATTTCCAATGATAAATAAGATCATTTGTCTGTTCTAATCTCTCATTTCAAATTTTAGCTTAATTAATTAATAGGGTAAATTTCGGCCACCTTATGGATTCTGAGGTAAGGTTAAATTACGAAAGAAACTCTATTCTTAATGTAACTAATAAAAAATCACGTTATTCTTTCATTCTATTATTTCTTACTTTTCCCATTTCTCTCTATTCTTTCGGCCGTCCGACTCCTCTTCTCTCTCTCTTTCTTTATCATTTTTCCCTCTTTTTCTTTCTTTTTTTTCTCTTTCCTTAGTAGATCTGATTTTTAAAAAGTTTGCAGCAGAACAACAGATTTGCAACCGATGGTGGTGGCTAATTCAAACACCATTGCGCGGCGGCGCCGATATCCCTGACTCGCCTTAGACGGGGGAAGTGGCGATTGCATCAGGGAAGGGTTGGCGAGATGTGTGCCGATATAGATCTTTTCGTTGCTTTTTGAGCGGTGGCTAGGGCTGGTTGTGGGGATTAATTCATGGTATGTGTGGGCTTAGTTGCGTACACGGTGAGGACGGTGACTGGTCTATCTTTACTAGCAGTGCTATGGTTCAAAATAGCAAAACTAGGATTTTCAAAATGACTATAGTTGTCTACGGTGTCTGATGTCACTGTGAATCGAAGAGTCGGCTGTTATGGTGGGGATATTGAAAGCATTTTTTTGACAAATTGCATCTGATTATCTTATCTTTTAAGAGATTTTACTTGGTTTGAGTTCAAAATGGCACATCTAGGTTTTCTCAAAGTTGGTAGGTGACTATGGTTGCGGTGGTTGTGACTGTTGACCGCTAGGGTTTGTTGACGGCTGCGTTAGCCACTAGGGTTGACAAAGGCTGGAAGTTGTTGGCGGCTAGGTTTAATAGTACACCATAGTACATCGTAATATACTATATAGTACGCTATACTATACTATATAGTACGCTATAGTATACCGTATAGTATACAATAGTCTACTACACAAAAATTGAAAAAAATGGATTAAAAAATGAAAAAGAAAATAGCATGCTTTTGTTATTGTAATTTTCAATATTATGTAGAAAAAAATGGGAAAAAAGATTTTTATTTTTATTTTATAAAAATGTATAAATGCTAAAATGAAGAAAGAAAAGAAAATTACAAAAATATATTCTGTAAAAAATGTTAGATGTAATATGAAACTATTAAATGCAGTACAAATAAAATGATAAATGCAGTTTGAATTTACTACATGTAAATTTCGAATTGGTGAGTGAAATGACATTTTTGGAATGAATTTTATGAAGGATATGAAGGAAATGTTTAGTTGGAGTACTTGTCATTTAGTTTTAATAAGTTTTGTCACCAGTGACCTATATCTTAAGACCCCTTTAATTTTAGAAATTTAACTGTATATTGTTTTATGTGCTTTAGTTAACCTGGTATTAGAATATAAATTATATAAATTAATCTAAACAAAAATCCATGTAAATATAAATGTATTGAGTGTTATTTCTGCATTCAACAATATCTTTTTGAGCAAGTGTTTTTTCATATGTGTGTTGATGCGTATTCAAGTCCTAGTTTGTAGTTCGTGTTTTCCCGAGCGTTATTGCGAATGCACTCTTGCGTCTGGTTTTGTACGTGTACGTTTGTGCATGTTTTTTTTAGCGAGTGTTTTTATGCATGTTTGTTGATTGGTATTATAAATTTATATATTAAGCACGAATAATGATATGCGATAAGGTGCTTTCAAAATCAAATGATGATTAAAATATGTAAAATTTTCAGCAACTGAAAACTATTTGTCATTTGCGTTAGTAATCCAACTTAAATCAGATAGATTCGATGTCCGGTGATAAAGTTATGGATAAATAAGTTACCTTTTGTATTTTAGTAAACTCAAAACGTCGAAGTTGTGGAGAGTGTTACTTGATTCATGCATATCTTTCTTATCCAACATTTAATTTTGGTGACTCAAGTTGGATTATAAAGTTAACTCAAATAACTACAAATTCCGTACTATGAATTTCGTCAAATTCAAGCTCGAAAAGGGTTAAAACCACGTATGAAGTTGAAACGGCACTATTAAAACTGAAACAACATTTATTACGTACGATTAATACAAGTGAGGTTTGCAATACACTCCTAGAAACATGCTATGCCACAATAAATCATTACATTGTTCCTAAAACAATTTACCCTAATTAATAGCATTATATTTATTTTTTGAATTTTATGTCTATATATTTTTTAATTCTATATCATAATATTAAAAACCATTGGATTCTCTTTTCGGCCTGAAAGATTGAATAATGGACTAAAAAGATAGAATTCATTTCCACTAATTCACAATAAAACAAAAACAAAAACAAAAACAAAAAAAAACAAAAAAAAAAAAAAAACAACAAAAAGGAATGTTCAATCCAAGATCAAATATAATAACTAATAATAATAATACTAATCTCATTAACATCACCTCTTTGTGACACATTTATTTCCGATCAAAACTCCGGCGGGAGGGCCACCGACCACCATCTGGCAATGTGCATTCAACCAATAAGAGTACCGGAATATTCCCCCCAATTTAGACCTAGCCCTAAACAAGCCCCTAATCTCAAACTCAACTCTTCCACCATCCATCTGTTTCTTGAGCTCAAGGCTATGCTCGTTCGATAGCCTGACCTGGCTAGCCATCAAATGCACGTCAGCAAATCTCGACTCTCCCTTCACCACCGAAAAGGGCTCGATATAACGCGTGGCGATGAAGTTTCTGTCGTGGTAAAGATCCAATATGACGTAACTAAAGTCAACGGTGACTTTGGTGTTGGGATTCGTGAAGTTGGCGAGGACGGTGACATCGGCGTTGAGGAGGTAGCCCATGTCCAGGTAGGCGGCGTTGAGTGTGGCGGTGGAGATTTCGAATCTAGGGTTTCTCGGCCGGAAAACGAGGTAGACTATTAGGATTATGAGCCCCCCTACTATTATGATCACCCAGAAGAGCGCGCAGAATGCTGCGATTAGCCAGGCGATGGGCCTCGTCTGGCGGTTGGCCGGGGCCCGCAGGAACGATGGGTGGTGGTGGTGGTGGTGGTGGTTGCCGCCCGTTTGGCTTCCATGTTGAGAAGGGTGGCGGGGGTTGTTGCCGCCCGTTTGGGCGCCATGTTGAGACGGGTGGTGGTGGTGGTTGCCGCCTGTTTGACCGCCATGTTGAGCCAGATGGTGACTTCTTCCAGAGGAGGCCAGTGGCTGAAATTCTTGGCTGGGTTGAGGTGGTGGGTCTGATTGATGCGGTGGCTGAGGCGTGGGGGCATAGGGTGGCTCCACCGATGTTCGGCCTTGGCGGTGTGGCTTCGGCGGCTTTGAACGTGGTGGCGGTGGGGGTGGTGGATGTGTTAGCGAGGGGAATTCAATGATTGGGTCGTTGTGGCGCGGAAGAAAGTGGGGGTTCGATTCTCTCTGGCGGAACATTTTGGAGTCGGAAAAAAATAAAAGACTGAAAAAAATGGACTGCTAAAAGAGTGTAAATTGATTTTTATTTGGACAAAAAAGAATAAAGAAAAAAGTGGCAGTTAGTATTCCTGGAGAGGAAAAGAATCAGAGACTTTAGTTAAGCATGCAAGGCAAGTAACACAAGTGATGCCAATTCAAGAAAAGACAGCTTATTTCTCAGATCAACAGTTGCTGCAAGAAAAGAACTTTTCGGCAGCCTCAAGAATGCAATATTTATTATCGGAAATAAGAACGCTAATTAACTACCGTTCATGCACGTACGTAGGTATGTAGTATATATATATATACACACACACACACACGTTGCTTAGAGTATTGCCCTAAAATCGTCTCCAGTGTGAGTGTCCCGGACGCCTTAACAAACTTACCTATGGTCTCCGTGTTCTTCAAACATGTTTCGTTTGTAATTTCATTTGCCTTGCTATTTTGATAGTGTCTTCTGAAAGTTTCTCCGACATTTCATTCATCTATAGCGACATCACTGCTATGTACAGCTTGACCAATCAATGCTCATGGTTCTCAATATACCACCGATATCTGAGTTGGCAAAAAGAAAAGAATAGAACTTCACTAGTTGAACAAGAATGTAGATAGAACCATACATTTTATAGAAGTAATAAAAAATAAACGTACCAATCCGACTATCATATTTGTTGCTAGTGATTTTTGCTTTTCCTCGAGTATTGACTTTCCGCAAGTTTGAACCACGTTGAACCTTTTGCTCTCTATCGAATGCAGAGCTCCTAATCCCACATAAATTAGCTGCAGAAAAATAGAATTATTTCATTATAGTGGGAAATTGTAATAAATAATGTCCAGAAATGCACTTAAAATGAGTTCGTAAAATGTATGTGAGCAGATAAAACTGATTGTCAAAAACGATTCTCAACAAAGTACATGCACGGATGCACCATGAAGCTGCTACGAAGATTATGAAATTATAGCAGATCAAATTTAAATATAAAGAAACAACCAAAACCTCAATGTTTGCTCTCGTATTTCCTGGTTCAAATTTTGTGCTTTGGAGCTAATACAAGGAAGAATACTAAACAAACAAACATAAAACGAAAACATAAGTGATAAACTCAATAGTTGGAGTTCCCGATAAGTGAGCTGACTACAGCACATATATAGTACGGTAACATTGAATTTAGATCAAAGGCAAAAAGTAGAAATGTTGAACAATATATATTATTCAATTGAGCTGACATTCCACTAAGTGATAGAGAACAAGAAGATCATTAATCACAAAAAAAAGTGAAAGAAACATGGGGGGTGAGAATAAAATCGAGAACAGCTTCACCTTCAATTTAAGGCAAGGACGCAAAAAGATGTCCCTGCTGCATCCAACTCTGGCACTATCTAAGCAAGTGTTAGGCCACTCCTAATGACCAAAACGGCCTGGTTTTTCGGTCGTACCAATTGCTATTCATCAAGAAACGGATAAAGACTTCTTTCTGTATTCACCAAAATGAAAGGAAAAAATAAGTCCAGGAAACACAAGAAGATCATGACATAACATTTTAACTAGGCAAGTGATATTACACCTCATTGTAAAAGAACTGTAGTAGACAAAGTTAGAGAACTCATTACTTCAGCATTTAGATCCTGTTATAAAGAACCATTAACTTGCAATTTTTTTTTTAAATCACTATTTCTAATTCGATTTCACTGTTCACTGAGTCAAATATGCACCTACCAGTTTGCAATGCAGGTGGTAAATAAAAAACTGATTGCCACATAACACATTTGGATGCACTGTACTGTTTAACGAGGGAAAAAATAAAGGAGTATAACATGCATACATACAAATAGTTAAGGGTAGTTACCTCAGGATACTTCTTTTGAATTGATGGCATCTATCAGAGTCTCCGACGAATAACTATCAAGGGTAAATCCCTTCTCCATCATTTGATCCCACATTCCACAAGCCAACGGAAGCTTTTTTTCCTTTATAAGACCTCTAATGATCAATTTGAAAGTCACTTCATCTGGATGTACACCACTACTCTGCATCTGCTCAAATAGATGCAGGGCTTCACTGACTTCAAAGGCCCTACAGCATCCACAAATAAGTGCATTATACGACACCACATCGGGCCGAATTCCCTGCTCCACCATATCATGGAAAATACCACGAGCTGCTTTAATTCTGCCAGTCTTACATAGATGGTCAACAATGGTTGTATACAATTCAAGACTTGGAAATAGATTCATCTTTGTCATTTGGTCAAGAAGGTCCTTGGCTATAACGGAGTTGCCCTTTTTCAAGAAAGCATCTATGAGAATGGTAAACGTAATCACATCTGGAGCAACTCCTTTCCTACCCATCTCCCCCAAGAGCTTATACGCCTCACCCGAGCGACCAGCTTTGCAAAGAGCACTAACAATTGTGTTGTAGGATACAACATCCACAAACCCTTTCGCCTCCATCTTGTCAACCAGCAGCAAATACGCCTTGTCTACTCTACTAGCTTTGCAGAGACCTTTTAGAAGTTCGTTATAGCTATATATATCAGGTTCCATCCCACTCCTCTCCATCTTCGCGATCAATTTATGTGCCTCCTCCAGCATTAGTGCATTACAGCAATAGTTCAACAACACATTGTGTGTTACCAAGTCAGGCTCACAACCATTTCTCCTCATAAAATTCTTAATTGCTAGTGCCTTATCAATCCTACCTACTCGACAAAACCCGCATATAAGTGCATTATATATTACTACATTAAAGCTAACCTTTTCCCTCATGTCCCCTACGGTGAGCTCATAAGCCAAATCAACTTTACCACTGTCACATAACCCAAGCACAAGTGCCCTGCATGCCTCATTATCCGGGTTTAATCCCTTCTTGATCATCACTTTCCACAGTTCAATTGCCTCATCATAAAGTTTAATCCTACAGAATCCGCTAATCATAATCGTGTAGCTCACTACATCGGGCTCCCGCCCCTTTTCTCCCATTAATCCCAAAATTTTCAAAGCATCGTCCACTAAACTCTCACTACACAAGAGATACATATAAATATTAAAAGCCCAAATATCAGGCACGATCCCTAGACTATCCATATCCGCAAAAAGTCGAGAAATAAGCTCAAAGTTTCTAAGTTCACACAACCCGGAAATGAATCTTGAGTAAGTAAACGAATTCAAAGAGAACCCTTTTGAATTCAACGACTCGTAATAGTATTCAGACAGCCCGAAACGCTGGTTCTTAATCAAAACGCCGAGAAACCTATTGTAGTCGACCGAAAACATTCTGCAGTCTGATTGAGACATTTCGTCGAACACTTGGATTGCCTGATCGATGAGGCCGGCTTTCACGTAGCTGGCGATGCGAGAACGATATATGAGTCGTTGCTTGCCAAGCGCTTTATACATTTATCGAAGTGGCCAGCGTATGCATTTGAGCTCCCACCTCGGATAATGAGAACCGACCCCGAGAAAGGAAAAAAAGAAATTCAATATTTTCAATACTAAAAATGAAATCAAAACGAACAAATGTAGTGCCGTAGGTTTGAACAATGTATGGGCGCGACTTTGTGTGAATGCGTGTTTCTGTGGGTGTTCGGCGATGGCGGAAGACGGCGAAAAGAAGACGAAGGGTGAACTTGGGGGCCCAAAACCAAGTCCACTTTTTTTTTGGGGGGTTTTGAGAATTTGTGATTTTTGAACTTCTTATACTAGGCTTTGTTACTCTTTACATAACGGGCTTTTATTTATATGGGCCGAGCAAAATTTGTGCTGCAAAAATATTTATGAAAAAACTCTTCTTTTTTACATAATTACATCCACCCCTCAATTTGTAGATTTCTTACATTAACGTCCTTTTGTAGGGGGTGGATGTGAATTTTTGAAACTGCAGGGGTTGGATGTAATTTCTCAAAAAGAACTTTTTTTTTGTAATTATACCTTAACTCAGGGACGTGGATGTAATTTGTCCAGTTTTTATCAAGTATATTGTTTCTTTCTTTAGGGAAATAAACGAATAAGAGTGTGTTCGTGTGTCGTTTCGATTAATTTCTAATTTCACATTTAAAATATAAATTTGAGGAAGTATATGTATTTACTACCAAGACCAAAAATTTGAGCACTTGTTGGATTGGCCCCCCATGAATTATATGAATGGGTGACTATATATAAAAATGAAAAAATATTAGGAAGTAAATGATAATGCTTTTATTTTGTCTTGTATTATCTAGTGTGTAGTGATCAACTCTTGTGCATTATTCAAAAAGCTTAAAAGCAATATGGAATAAATATAGGGGACCATTGATTAAATAATTTTTTTACACTTATAGCCCACTTTGATTGACTTTAATTAGCACTTTGAGACAAGTTTGTCACATCTCTTTGATCCCAATCTAACTAGTTGCATCTTCATAATTTGCATATTTTTTAAATATTTCCGGAATTATAAAATCGGTTTAATGGATTCAAAGTCTTCGAGTCTTGATTTGAGGTGACCCCGATATGTTGATCTTAAATATGTTAATGAAACGAGTCTCAGTTCGATTTGAAATTCACAATTTGCCATGGAGTTTATTTTGTGTTGCATCCAATGAAATTGCTTTATGAACTTCACCACCATCACATCTTCAAGACCTTGTTATCCTTGAACACAAACCATTTGAATGTCATCACAAAATTTGATTTATTTAAAAAAAATAATAATAAATAAATAAATCACAAGTTCAAGAACCAACCCCCATGGTATAAATGTGACCTACAAACCCTTTTCCTATCCACTATTCTTACTTATTATTAGTTATTACTATCACCACAAAATTGTGACAAGAGTGAGTGCTAATAAATGCAATTACTTCTAGAATATATTGATAAGATTGGGAAGAATTGCATTTATTTATTATAATATAAGGTCCTGTTTGGTTGTAAGATAAGAGTAAATAATCAAATAAAAATCTCATTATTTTATTGATACGAGGAAGTCTAACAAAAAACTATTTATGGATCGATCGGTAAGTTGTTGGGATACCAAACATCAAATAAAGTTCAATTATTTAATTAAAATGGTTTAATCTCCCCAATCAAACGAGACATAATAGTATGAGATCATTTCATTTGTAATTTAGGATTATATTAACATTAGATTGTGTAATATTTGTAATTTATTGTCTAGTATAACGATTATAGTAGGTGAATGAGTAAAAGTAGTTATTAATATTACTTCTAACAAAAATATGACTCAATGGTTTAATTTAATCAAAATCCAACTGTCCAAAAGTCATTCATTAACAACAATCTTCCAATAATTAATTCTTATGATTAGTCTTAAGAGTTAGCTCCCAAACAATTAAATTACCTTAATTAATTCATGAAATTAATATGTGGGATGCCTTGTTAGGTTTATTAATAGTATATATATCATTAGAGCATGTTTTACCGATTCTTCATCTTGCATTTTTAACCGGGATATAATAAGGTTTTCGCGCTTTACTAAAATAAAGATTATTTAAGAAATTTATACAACTATATTTTTTCGTTAAATGGTGAAGTCAGGATTTTATTTTGAGACGAAAATAAATCAAATTTGATGGTATTGTATATTTGTTGTATTTTGATTCAGAACTATTACAGATGTTGATTAGTTTTTGTTGATTTATATATCTATAGAAATTAAGCTAAATACTATAGAAATCAATCTTATTTAGCTGCAAATATTTATTTGTTAGGACAGTAGTAGGCTAGAATTTACAAGTATAACTTTTGTGTAGACATAGGCTTATGTAGACACGAGATAAGCTTTGCAAAACCGAGCTTGAATATAAAGAAATCGAATGTAAGGAAATATAATGCTACACGATTTCTACACTTAATGTTTCTTTTCTTTTCTTTTTTTTTTTTTGATACTTTTCTACACTTAATTTAGAGAAGTACAAATATGCTTAATCTCGAAATAATTAAAACTACACAAAATATAAACTTTAAATAAAAATTCCTCCAAATAATAAAAAAATTGCCATGCAAAGATCGTTTTAAAAAACACTAATTAGTAATTAACGGGCTGGGTCAACAAAATGATGATGTGGCAGTTTGACCAATTCTGTTCAAGATCTATAAAACTGCCAACCTGTCTTCTTCACTTTTTTGTTTCCTTACCTGCTGCGAGTTGACACCCCCCCACCCCACCCTACCCCCGCCACCCACCCACCCCACCCCACCCCAAGCCCTCTCTCTCTCTCTCTCCTCTTCTTTCTCTCTCTAAAACCAGGACACTTTCGTTGAACGGATCTCTTCTCCCCTTTTTCGTTTTCATTTTCCTCAATTATAATAATAAATTAATAAATAATAATATATGCACATGCTCCGTCTACGCTAATCAAATTATCTGCTGCATATGCTTCAGCAACTAATAAATTAGTTTGTGTAAGTGTTCTTCTTCGTACTCTCCTTTTTTTTTGGTTCGAATCGCTTTTATTTGCAATTGAATTTTTATGATTGATTTTTTCTGTAGATTAGGTTGAAATTTGTGTCCACTTGATAGCTAGGTTTAGTGTTTTTAATTTACTCGGGTCTCAGTCGTGTGTTTGATTTTTCGTCACTCGGTCGGTCAATTGGGCGAACGATTCCACGAGTCAAGGGTTTTTGGGGGAAAAAATTGATGATTTATGAATTTTTTGTTTCATACCCTTGAATCATAATTTTTTAAGGTTAACGCGGTTCACTTTGAAGAATTGTCAGGTAGAGAGAACTTGGAATTTTGGTAAATTATGTTGAAAAAATCAACCTGTTTTGGGTTTCTGATGCTTCCTGTGATTCTCATGGGAAATTTTATTTGAACGTTAGTTGTTGAAAGTTCGAAAATTTGGCATGATCAGTTTTTTCGGTTTTGTTATTGTAATTATTATTTTTCAACTTGGATTCGTTTAGTATTATACTCAAATGGTTGTAATTTTGGTTTGCAGAGTGGCAGCTTAAACTTCTGAAATGATAAGGGAAGAGGAAACTGATCAGGCATCAGGCGCAAATTGGAAGACGTACTTACGGTCAGTGTCGTGGACTGAACGTCCGCCGAGAAAGTCTGCTTCTACGCCAAAATGGAACAGCAAAGCGCGGGCGTGTTTGCCGCCACTTCAGCCTCTGTCTATAATCCGACCAAGCATCGAGGAATGGCCCAGAGCTGGGTCCGATGATCTTGGCGTGTGGCCAAATCCTCCTACTCCTGGTGCAAGGTCTGGATCAGTAACACCCCGTGAAAGTTCAACTTCGGATCAACCTCCACCACGAGAATTCGAATTCAAGAAAGACAAACTTGCCTTTTTCAACAAAGAATGCTCGAGGATCTTAGATCACGTCTATTTGGGAAGTGATGCAATTGCCAAGGATCGCGAAATCCTGCGACAGAATCGGATCACACACGTGCTCAACTGTGTGGGGTTCGTTTGCCCGGAATATTTCAAGAATGACCTCGTGTACAAGACCCTTTGGCTGCAGGACTGCCCGTCTGAGGATATAACGAGTATTCTCTATGATGTTTTCGATTATTTTGAGGATGTTCTTGAACAAGGTGGGCGTGTCTTTGTTCACTGTTGTCAGGGTGTATCTCGATCGACCTCGTTGGTTATCGCATATCTTATGTGGAAGGAGCGGCAAAGCTTCGATGACGCATTCCAGCACGTCAAAGCAGCCAGAGGAGTGACGAATCCAAACGTGGGATTTGCTTGCCAACTTTTGCAGTGCCAGAAACGAGTGCATGCTATGCCTGCAAGCCCAACTTCCGTTCTTAGGATGTATCGAATGGCACCCCACTCTCCATATGACCCCCTTCACCTTGTACCAAAAATGTTGTCTGAACCAGATGCGGATAAACTCGACTCTCGTGGAGCATTCGTTGTTCACATCCCTTCGGCTTTGTATGTGTGGACAGGGAAGCATTGCTCCACAGTGATGTCTGATAATGCCAGGGTAGCTGCCTCCCAAGTTATTCGTTATGAAAGAGCACAAGGTCCAGTTGTAAATGTCAAAGAAGATGAGGAGACATTTGAGTTCTGGGATGCTCTTAGCTGTAATAGAAGTTCGGTAGATTGCAGTAAAGTGAAGGCTGAGAAGGAAAATAGCTTGTCTGAGACCATTCACCCATGTCTCGATCAAAGGAAGCTCGCTGAGTATGATATAGATTTCGAAATCTTTCACGGAGCACTTGCTGGTGGGGTCGTACCTCCTTTTCCACTACCAGGAGCAGGATCCGAGACACGTCTGCCCGCCAGAGAGAATGGTTGGAATAAATTGAGAAAGAAATTTGTCAACGGTGTTATGAAAGAATTCATCACCTCTTCTAAGTTGATCCCGAGTGCGTTGAAGATATGTGGTGGACTGGAGGCAAAGGCAATCGATACTTGTGATGAAGTTGAAGGCTTTGTCTCGCCTGCTAATCATTCGGTGTCTTCAAGTGATCAATGCGACTCACCGGATTCACTTGCTTCGTACGTAATCTCAAAAGAAGTGGATCGTGCAGGTCCTTTTCAGGATACTTCGCTGTCGCATTCACCGGCGTTCAGTTTAGTGGATTCATTTTCTTCTTTTCTCGTCAATAAACCAAAGTCCAACTCAACATCGCCGTCACTGTCACCTTCAAACTCCGATTACTCGAGTTCATTTACCTTTTCGCCCTCGTCGTCTAACTGGTCCGACATATCTTTTGTGTCTGCTCAGCCATCACCTAGCGGACTTGAATCGAGTGATATTGATCTTGGTAAGAGTGACCTTCTAGAGGAAAGTGTTGGCTCTGCAGAGGAATGTACGCATAGCTATTTGGCCGATGATGAAGTTGTAAGAAGAAGACCATACAGTGAAAAGAATTATGATATTACTAATAAAGAAACTGACCCAACTAACCTAGTATTGTACCAGTGGCCCTCTATGCATAAATTGGAGATGCACTGCGGCATCTTTGACTCGAGATCTGTGTATATTATACTTATGCCGGCAGGAAATATTGGCGCAGAAGTTGGTGATGTTTTATACATATGGATAGGCCGTGATGTGTCATCAAAGCGAAGCTATAGTCAGTTGATCAGGAATGACAGCAGATGCGAAGATTATGCAGAGGCAATCGACCGTAATATCCTTGTCGAGAAGGGTTTTAGCGCAGATGCTCAAATTAAGGTACTTAATCCTTCTCTTTATAACAGCATATCATATATGTGTGACTATTATTGACTTTTATATACATGCCTAATCTACAAATTTTATGTGTGACTAAATAATTGTGTAATATGAGTTTATAAGTAGTCCCTTTCGGTGAAGCTATGAATGTATTAACACTTGCACACATATAAAAATAATAGGTGCCGTTTCCTATCATGGGTAATGGGTATGTATATTGACACGATTAAGTGATGTAGGTCGATTAATTAAATTTATTAGCTCTCGGTTGTCGATACTTAAAACTTTATTCATTTACGTGAGGGTTTCAAATTTCAATAGCTAAGTTTCATGTGTTTTGCGACTTCTTATTGTTCCAGATAGTCAAGGAAGGTGAAGAACCGGTGAATCTCGTCAAGCTTCTAGCCCCTTACTCGTTAAACAAGGAGTTAGGCAAGCATCTATATGGTGGAATCTAAGTACAAACGCTCGAGATATACGTACATGAATTGAATTTGAGGATGTTCGATTTTTGAACTTACGGCCGTAGTAGCTCTAATGAGTTGCATTGGCATCCCAAAAGCAGAGTGCGAGTACACGCGATTCTGCTTGTGAGATTGTAAGGAAAATGAAGAACCCCGTTTTCGATTGTAGACGAGAGGAACTGTACAGGGAATAAGTTTCTGTATATTGAGGATATAGAAATATTTTACGAGTAAAAAAATCCGAATCAAATGCTGTGATATGTGACTGCATTTCAATATGTTCATTTATTTTGGTTCATCTGTTATATAATTAATAGCTTCTATTTCAACTCAAAATTTTGCTATTCTCTGTTATGGATGTGGTAATTAAGGCGGCGACTATTCGAAATCCCACAAATTTAATTTTTCCATCAAATAAATTACTAAAAGACTATTATACCCTTACTAAAATAAAAATAAAAACACAATCATGAAACTCCACAAATTCGTTTGTCCCTCAGCCCACAAATTTGTAATGTATTTTTCTTTTGATGGAAGACGAACTATGTATTCGATTACTTGTAATAAAAATCTTCTATATTCCAATGTTGATAATGAGAAATAAAAACATGACATGGAAAATAGTCTTCTAAAATTGGAAAAAGAAAAAGAAAAAAATCGGATCGAAATTGACGGATATCGGAAATCTCATTCCAACTTCCATCTTTAACGTCGAGTTTGCATCTAAGTTAATGGGGATACTAGGGGAGGCCATGGCCCCCCATGTTACCTCAATATAATTAATATTATAACAATTAAAGACAAAATTATTATATAAAGAAGAGTATTTGCTCTTCATTGAATAATATATTTTGGTTCTCAATCATCGAATATTTATCTATTTGATCTTTTAAACAATCTAAGGCATTCACATAATAAATCATTGCATGGTCTAATATCTAAATTTAAGGAGTTTGAAATACATATTTTTAATATAATTTATATTATTTTAATTAAAGCCAATATTTTTGGTATATTTATCGTATCATCTATACTTCTTTAATTCTCGCCCTGCAAGCATTTCTGATTCCGCCACTGATCTCAGTACATATTTACATATGTGTATATGTAAATAACTAAATATGTTAGAAATATATATATTTTTATTTTGGGACCAAGATAAATGTATATTGATATTTGAGATATATACGCATTCAAAATAATTAGCTCTACTTCCTTTTTTTTAGTAAAATATTTTATATATAAAAGAAAGAAACGCTGGGTAACCCTGAAAATCTTACTGGTAGTTTTGTAATTATTTATTTTTAATATTTTTTCTTTACTAATTTCTAACTATAATTTTCAATAATTATCAGAATTGACATTAAACCGTGAAGAATCCTACCCTAATGGTACATCTATAATTATTTACTTTTAATATTTTTTCTCTACTAATTTTCTAACTATAATTTTCAACAATTATCAATCTCCTAATTTTCATCGGTATATCTCTAATCTTAAGAGATAAAGATAGAAATTCGATTTGTTAAATTTTAATATGTAACATTTATAATGCTACAATATTAAATTTTACTATGTTAGTGTGCTTTATTTTCTTATTATATATTAAATTTATTATTCTTTTTCACTTTTAAAATAATATCCCGTGCATCGTTCGGGGAAAAAATGCTAGTAAATGATAAAAGCAATTCTGGATGACATGCTGATCCGGACCCGAACTATCCTAGCCCGATCCAGGGCCAAGGGCCCAATTATCAAGGGCCCAATTATCAAGGCCCATCAAAGGGTGGGCTCTTCAGTACCAACGGCCCAAGGGATCACCCAACCCGTTGGCATAAGGGCCCATCCACGGAGGAACTGGTTTCTCTCCCGAGGGGCTTTCACAGGTCGGAGGGTCATAAATGCGGGACGGCGCATTTAATATTCTGACAGTGGCATTTATGGCAGAATGACCAGGCGCGGCTCAACAGCTAAGTACCGAACGAGGTCAGCAGACCTATTGGGGTAGTCATCATGACCCCGGCCGCCCGGGCCGCTCGGGGAAGGACGACTGCCATCTGCAATTAGCGCGGAATTCCCGGGCCCTTCGAGTCCCGGGTCGAAGGGTATATAAAGGGAGTTTTTCTTTTACTTAATGGAATACAAAAAATCTCAAATCCTAAAGAAATACAGTAATCACGCTATCACTGACTTGATCGTCGGAGTGCTAACTCCGGCATCAGTCCGGCTTTCTCTTTTTCAGGTCACCGGAAGCCAAAGTCATCAACGCAACTGTTTTCTGAAGGATCAATTGGCGCCGTCTGTGGGAATAGTTTTGCAAGTAAAGCCAGGCTAGCTCTTCACCATCTGGCACTACTGACGCACGTAAGGGATGCTACCAATGTCTACACCCGTGGATGTAGTCCGAAACCTAACGGAGCAGCTGAATGAAGAATCAACCCCACCCCCGCTACAAGTCATCGGAGGCGAGCCTTCTTCGGATCCACGAAGAGAGGAACCAACCCCGGCGGCTGGTGGTTCTCCCACCGGACGCGAAAACTCTACCATAACGCTCACCCTGGAGAACCTGCAGGCCTTGATCGCCGCTGCGGCTAGGGGCCGGTCGCCCCAGGAGAGGATGGAGGATCCTGCTGCCAAGAGAAAGGCATCGGGCGGAGGCGAAGCGGGACCATGTCTAGACGAGCTAGAGGCCTCTCCTCTCGAGGAGGAAGAAGGAATGGCGGGAACGCCGTTCACCGAAAGACTGCAGCATGGTGAGCTTCCCGCCACGTTCAAACATGTCACTTATGAGTACACGGGGACCACGGACCCCTGGGAACATTTGTCGAGGTTCATCACCTCGGCCTCCCTCCATCGGCTGACAGACGGCGTAAAATGCCGTGTGTTTGCAACCACGTTGGCGGGGCCAGCGCAAAGGTGGTTCAGCCAGCTTCCGCGCTGCTCGGTCCACAGCTTCGCACAGTTCGGTGAGGTGTTCCTAAACCATTTTGCCAGCTCGAAAAAACAAAAGAGGAGCACCCTTACCTTATTTGCAGTACGACAGAAAGAGAATGAGCCTTTGAGAAGCTATGTGCAGAGGTTTAATGCGGCAACTTTAGAGGTCCCTGCCACCAGTGAGGAAGTGCTCATCAATGCACTGGCCCAGGGGTTGCGCATGGGTGAGTTCTTTGATTCCCTCTCCAAAAAGGCCCCTGTCTCTTTCAACGACTTGCTCGGGAGGGCAGAGAAGTACATAAACGCGGAGGAAGCCCGAAGAAGCAGAACTATAGAGAGCACCTTGCCGGTGGAAAGACGAAAGGATAAGACCCGTGAGGATATGAGGAAGCAAGAGCCGACCTATCGACGAGAGCCGGGCTTGGAGAGGAGGGGAGGTCCTCGTTTTGAGAACTACGCACCTCTCTCGTCGGCCCCTTCGGAGATACTGGTTGCCATCGCCAACCACCCCAAGCTCAAGTGGCCCCGAACTTACGCGGAGGTTCCAAGAAAGCCCGCTAACTCCGGGCCCTATTGTAGGTTCCACAATGAGCATGGTCATTCCACGGACGAATGCCAGCACTTAAGAGATGAAATCAAGAGACTGATCAGGAGCAAGAATCTTTCGGAATTCGTTGGCGGTAATCCCAGTGGGATAAGGCAGGCCAAGAAGGGAGATAGCTCGAACCGGCCTCCGACCAACGCGAGTGGAACTACAGAGGCCCGCCCGCCTAATAGTTACATTCACACGATTTTCGGTGGCCCCATCGGTGGAGACTCGAACAGGTCCCGACGGGCGCACATGCGAGAGTTGCAGGAGCTAAGGGGAGAACTCGCCATGATGTACCGGGTATCGATAGCTCCACCGATCATGTTCGGAGTGCAAGACGAGACTGGAATACAACAGCCGCACAACGACGCGTTGGTCATCACGGCCATGGTGGCCAACTATGATGTGGCCAGAATATTAGTGGATACAGGTAGCTCGGCAGACATCATCTACTACGACTGTTTTAAGCAGATGAGACTGAACTTCGAAGTCAGGAGGGTGGACACGGCGCTCATTGGCTTCGCCGGAGAGGTAGTACAACCCATGGGCGAAGTAACACTGCCTGTGTCTTTGGGAACGGAGCCCCTGCGAGCCACGAGGGCTGTCAGATTCCTGATCATAGACGCACCATCGACGTACAACATGATAATGGGGCGACCTTCGATGAATTCGTTTGAAGCTGTCGTCTCCACTTTCCACATGAAAATGAAATTCCCAATACTAGACCGAGTAGGAGAGGTCCGGGGCGACCAGGAGACATCCAGACGATGCTATAATCAAGCGCTACGGGGACAACGGCGCATCAATCCCGTCGGATGGGAGGAGCGCTCGGATAGAGCAAGGGAGAAAAGGGCCCGCGAGGACCCGGACGACGAGAGGGAGGGTCACATCCAGCCCATGGAAGAGTTGCGAGTGGTTAACCTCAGCGAGAGTGACCCTACGAGGGTCACTAAAATAGGAACAAGGATGAATAGCAAAACGGCCGAGGAGCTGATAGCATGTCCGCGAGACCATCAGGACGTGTTTGCCTGGTCTCCCATAGACCTGGTCGGAATAGATCCCTCGGTAGCAGTCCACAAGCTGAACCTAAGACCTGACGCTCGCCCTGTGAAACAGAAGAGGAGGCATTTTGGGGCAGAGAAAGACAAGATCATCGGCGAGGAAGTAAAAAAGCTATTAGAGGCGGGTCATATCAGGGAAATCCAGTTCCCAACTTGGTTGTCAAACGCCGTGCTAGTAAAGAAGGCGGAAGGAAAATGGAGAATGTGCATAGACTTCCGTGACTTGAATCAAGCTTGCCCGAAGGATCACTACCCGTTGCCAAGGATCGACCAGCTCGTGGACTCGACTGCCGGGTGCGCGATGCTTAGCATGATGGACGCCTCGCAAGGATACCATCAGATTCGCCTGGCCGAGGAGGATCAGCCCAAAGTCAGTTTTGTGACTTCCACAGGAACGTATTGCTACGTAGCAATGCCGTTCGGTTTAAAGAACGCGGGAGCAACGTACCAGAAGTTGGTAGACAATATGTTCCGAGCCCAATTAGGGCGGAATATGGAAGTGTACGTAGATGATATGTTGGTCAAAAGTAGGGAGGTCAATGAACACATCAGCGACCTGCAGGAGACGTTCGCAACACTACGAAAGTATGGAATGAAGCTCAACCCCGCCAAATGCGCGTTTGGTGTGGAGACCGGAAAATTCCTAGGGTATGTGGTGACTAAGCAAGGAGTGGAAGCTAACCCAGAAAAGGTGCGGGCTATAATAGAAATGCTACCCCCGAGAAGTGTAAAAGAAGTGCAGATATTGGCCGGTAGGATCACGGCATTAAGCCGTTTTATCTCACGAGCAGCCGACACCAACTACCCGTTCTTTAGGATCCTGCGCAAGGGCCATCGCTTCCAATGGGATGAAGATGCCGACCGTGCATTCAAGCAGTTGAAAGAGTCCCTCACCCGCCTACCCCTGCTAGTGAAACCCGAGGTCGGGGAGAGGCTGTATGTGTACTTGGCGGTGGGTCGCCAAGCGGTAAGCACGGTACTGCTGAGCGAGAGAAAGGGGGCCCAGCATCCCGTTTATTACGTGAGCCGAATGCTTAGAGGAGCTGAAAAGAGTTATCCCGAGATTGAGAAGGCAGGATTGGCCCTTGTGATCACAGCACGGAAACTGAGGCCCTACTTTTTGACGCACGAGGTAATAGTGCGAACTAACCTTCCTTTGAAAGGAACGTTGGGAAAGATGGACGTATCTGGCCGAATGGTTAAATGGGCAGTGGAACTGGGACAGTTCGACATCGAATACGAGGCACAGGCCGCCATTAAAGGGCAGGTATTAGCGGACTTTTTGCAAGGGATGACAAAAGAGGAAGAGAGCGGGGAATGGAGAGTCTTCATCGACGGGTCCGCCACCCAATCGGGGAGCGGAGCGGGGGTATTGCTAGTCAGCCCTGCGGAGGAGGAATATGAGTATGCGATCTGATTAACCTTCCGAGCGTCAAACAACGAGGCCGAGTACGAGGCCCTGCTGCACGCCTTACAGTTGGCTGCCGACGCGGGAGCCCAGATTTTGGAGATATTCTCTGATTCGCAGTTGGTCGTCCAGCAGTTCAATGGGATATTTGAAACGAAGGATGGGCGAATGGAGGAATATTGCAGTAAGGCAAGAAAGCTAGCTGAGAGCTTTCACAAGGTGGCACTTAGGCAAATCCCGAGGGAGGAAAATGAAAGAGCGGACTTCCTAGCAAGGGTGGGAAGTATGTCCGCGGACTGCTCCTCAAGACAGATAACGATTCTCGAAGGGCAGCCAAGAGAGCACCTGGAGGTAGCGACAACAAGCCTAGCACAAGATTGACGCCAGAAAATCATAAGATGTCTGAAAGGAGAAATGCTGCCCTGTAGGAGGGAGCAGAGCAAATTGGAAGCGAAAGCGAGAAATTTTTGTTTGGATAAAGGGACACTATATAAGAGGGGATTCACAAGGCCCCACCTGAGATGCCTCAGCGAAACGGAGGGAGAAAACGCGATCAGAGAGGTCCACGGCGGTTGCTGCGCAGACCACGCTGGTGGGCGAGCGCTCACGATGCGACTACTAAGAGCCGGTTATTTTTGGCCCACTATGAGAAAGGACGCAGCGCAATTTGTGAAGAGCTGCGATAAGTGCCAAAGGTACGGCCCCCGCATACATAAGCCCGGGGAGGAGATGACAATCGTGGACGCCCCTTGCCCGTTCGCCCAGTGGGGAATCGACATAGTAGGCCCTCTGCCTCTCGCAACAGGCCAAAGGAAGTTTCTAGTGGTCGCTGTAGACTATTTCTCTAAATGGGTCGAAGTAGAAGCAGTGGCGAGGATCACGGATACGGAAATAATGAAATTCATATGGCAGAACATATGCTGCAGGTACGGGTTGCCGAGGGACCTCGTATCAGACAACGGCACACAATTTAACTCAGCACGGATCACCAAGTGGTGTAAGGGTTTGGGCATAAGACAGAGGTACGCGGCGGTAGCGCACCCGCAAGCAAATGGCCAAGTCGAGGTAGTGAACCGAGTCATAATCGAAGGAATCAAAAAGCGACTAGATCGAGCGAAGGGCAATTGGGTGGATGAGTTACACTCGGTCCTGTGGGCATACCGGACGTCCCCCTTCTCTCTTGTGCATGGCTCAGAGGCAGTAATACCGCTAGAGGTTGGAATACCTTCGAGGCGAACTAAGAACTTCAACGAAGTGGATAACGAAGAACAGCTGAGAACGGACCTGGACCTAGCAGAGGAGCTAAGAGAGCAAGCTGCGATCAGGATGGAGGCAAGTAAGGCGAGAATGAAAAACGCCTACGACAGAAAGGTAAGGAAGAGACATTTCCAAGTCGGCGACCTGGTGCTTATGCAGGCGGACGCTTTGAAAGCCACCGGGAAAATGGAACCCAATTGGGAAGGACCTTACGTTGTCAAGAAGATATTAAAAGGAGGAGCGTACGAGCTGGCTACAGCCGAGGGGGATAAACTACCTCGACCATGGAACATAGGGCACTTGAAGAAGTATTTCGCCTAAGAGATGCATGCTTTCCACTTTCCATTTTGATATTTTCCCTTTTTCATTTTGATGTGTTTCCCCTAATGAATGAGAACTACTCTCCCTTTCTTAAGAACTTATGAAAGTAAAGGAACGCTAAGGAAAAATTGAAAATTTTCCAAGTATGTTCCTCGGAACGAAATCGAGCTCGAGCTCACCGACAGAAAGCCCGAGAGCTCGAGCTCCGGGTCAAGGAAAGATACGATCGCGAGGAACGCTAAGGAAAAATTGAAAATTTTCCAAGTATGTTCCTCGGAACGAAATCGAGCTCGAGCTCACCGACAGAAAGCCCGAGAGCTCGAGCTCCGGGTCAAGGAAAGATACGATCGCGAGGAACGCTAAGGAAAAATTGAAAATTTTCCAAGTATGTTCCTCGGAACGAAATCGAGCTCGAGCTCACCGACAGAAAGCCCGAGAGCTCGAGCTCCGGGTCAAAGAAAGATATGATCGCGAGGAACGCTAAGGAAAAATTAAAAAATTTCCAAGTATATTCCTCGGAACGAAATCGAGCTCGACCTCACCGACAGAAAGCCCGAGAGCTCGAGCTCCGGGTCAAAGAAATATACGATCGCGAGGAACGCTAAGGAAAAATTGAAAATTTTCCAAGTATGTTCCTCGGAACGAAATCGAGCTCGACCTCACCGATAGAAAACCCGAGAGCTCGAGCTTCGGGTCAAAGAAAGAAAAAGGTAATACGGAATAATCAGGATAAAACACGAAGTAAATAATAGACATACATAACAAAAAGGTAATACGGGAATAATCAAGATAGTTCAAACATACAATGAGTAGTAATAGGAAAGGAAATAACAAAGGAAAGTTTTCTCAAAAGTTTAAAATTAAGAAGATGAAGAACGGTGAACGACTACAGCGGCAACGGACGGAGCGGACAGAGGAGCAGAGGAGGCGGAAACAGGATTAGTTGCGGGGATAGGTGGCAGAGAAAGAGCTGGGTGGGGACCAGCGGTGGCCGACGACGCCGCACCCGCCGGATCGGTGACTAATGGCTCCGGAAGCTGAGGAGCGGAAGACGAGCCGATTGATGAGATCAGATCGTCCGTAATGGATTGCCACCAGGCGTAATCGATTGGCTCACGAGGGTCGCCTTTCCACAAAGGAAACGTCCTGCTAATCTTGCCCAAGACAGCTGTGGGCTCGTATCGAACGACTGCCTGCTGCTCGGAGGCCAAGGTTTCACACGCAGCAATGGTCTGCTTCACGTAATACATGCCAATGGGACATGCATCCTTCAAGAAAAGCTTTGTGTGCGGGTACCTCTGGAATAACTTGACCCGGTACTGGTCAAGAACCGACAAACCCTCTGCAGTCGCCAAAAGCTCTCCTAGGGACTTCCCCCGTTCAGCAGCGAGTCGGCGTGAGAGTTCTTCTTCAAATGCTTGCTCCTTCGCCTCCAGCTGCCGAACGACGGAGTCCCTCTCCTCATGCGCCCGCGCAATCTGCCCCTCCAAGGCACTCTTCGTCTCGCTTAACTTTGACTGGACGTCCTGAAGCTTCTCCTCGGCAAGCTCGCACTGCCTGGATAATGACCCGTTCTCGGCCATCAAGGCATATATCCGGGAAGATGCTCGCTCGAGAGCAGTCCGAGCATTGGCGGCCTGCGAAGACAGCTCACGAATCGCCTGATCATGAACCGAGGGGTCATCTTCACCAAAACCCGAAGCCACGATAGAACTCGCCTTAAAAAAAAAAAAAAAATGTATATAATAATAATAAATAAATTAAAATTAAATAATGCATACCATTGATAAGGTAAGATAATAAGGAAGAGGAAGGTAAATACATACCTGAGCCAGACAAAGAGCCAACTTTGCACGGCGGGTTGAGTGAGGCAGATTGCTCAGAAAGGATGAATCCCCGGCGGCCTGGACCTTGGCCAGCTGACGGAGAGCAAAGTCCACAGACTCCTCGGAGTCATCGGCAGAGAAGAGGGAAGGCAAGTCAAGACGGGCTCTCTTGGGCGGCGGGGTGGAGTCGCTCGGCAGGGGTCGTTTCGAGCTAGCCCCCGCCGACTCCCCTTGAGCCTCTTCAAACCCGGGGTCGCCGCCCGGAGAAACCACCGGGTCGCGTGCCTCGGCCTCACTGTCCAAGAGGTCGATCACGACATCAGGGGCAGTCAGCCGCAAGTCAGGAAAGGGTGGTGCGGCGCGAGAGGGAGAGTTGGAACTGTGCGACGGAAGCTCAGCTCCACGGGGAGATGCCTCGGGAGCAACGGAAGTGCCGGTCTCCTGAGGAAGTGCTGACGGACCTCCGGTATTTTTCTTTTCGGCCTCCGCCATCTCCATCAACATGTCAAGCATCATCTCGGCTGACAAAACGGAAATGTTAATACTCGTTGCAAACAAAAAACAAAAGAGAAAGGGGGGGGGGGGAACACTGCACAAGTAAAGATGAATAAGGGAGGCAAAATTGGTATATACCCCAAGGCCGGCGGTCGAAGGAGGGGGTGCGCCACAGACCGGCACGGGAAAAAAGGGGAGTGGTGCTAACGACCTTCTCCACATTCCAAGCGCGAGGACGAACACGAGCGAGGAGACGGGCTGTCTCCTCGTCGAAATTTACGTCCAAGGCAGCACGCTTGGGGGACTTGGCGGGGGGAGAAGGATCGAATGGCCACGGAGAGGGCGGACGGGCAAAAAAGAAACGCCGTTGCCACGAATCGATCTTCGTGACCAGACCAGCGAAAAGACGGCCGATTCGGGTCGAGAGATGGAAATAGCCTGAGGGTGATCGGTTGTGGGTAAATAGGGAAAAGAAGAGCTCGGGGCGTGGGTCAACACCAGTACCCACACAGACAATGTAAAAGCAGGACATGAATTTTATGGCGTTGGGGTGAAATAAGTGAAGAGGAACTTTATAAACGCGACTTACATCGACAAAAAAGGGATGTAAAGGGAACGAAAGGCCAGCTTTGAATTGGTCGAGATACCACGTGAGGTACCCCGGAGGGGGGTTCGAAGGGGTCTGATCACGGGAAGGCACAATGAGGTGGAAAGAGGGATCCATCCCTTGGGTAACATAAAGGGCCTCAAGGTCGAATTTATCGACCAAGGAGTGGGTGGGTTTCTCCGCTACTTTCTTCTTCCCCGCCCTAGAGGAGGAAGGAGCTACCGTTTTACGGGGAGCCGGTCGCCGGCGACCGCGCCGGGGAACCGGGGAGGGGACGGCGGAACCCGTCCTCTCCGAAGAAGAGGAAGTGGATGTGTTTTGAGAAACCATGGTCGAACCAGTCAGAGGAGGAGCAAACGCAGTATAAACAAAGGAAATGGATAAGGATGTACCTGGCGGAGTCACTCGATAAATGGAAGAAGGGTGTTAAGAGGGAGAGTGAAGGGGATGTGTGAAGATTAGAAGTGGGGAAGAGAAGACGCCTCTCAAAAAATAAAGCAGGGTATAAAGTCGAAGAGCCGCCGGCAGTAATGGCGCACGGAAAACGAGGAGCCCCGCGTGGGCTGTAGGGACCTAGGATTGTGTGTGAAAGGCGCAGAAGACCAGGCGGCTAACTTGAAAGACGCGGCTGATTGAACGTCGCCCAAGTTAGGTAAAATAAAACCGAGTAAACTCCGGGTCCTAAACTCGGAGATAGAACCCGGGGGACTAGTTGATCCGGACCCGAACTATCCTAGCCCGATCCAGGGCCAAGGGCCCAATTATCAAGGCCCATCAAAAGGTGGGCTCTTCAGTACCAACGGCCCAAGGGATCACCCAACCCGTTGGCATAAGGGCCCATCCACGGAGGAACTGGTTTCTCTCCCGAGGGGCTTTCACAGGTCGGAGGGTCATAAATGCGGGACGGCGCATTTAATATTCTGACAGTGGCATTTATGGCAGAATGACCAGGCGTGGCTCAACGGCTAAGTACCGAACGAGGTCAGCAGACCTATTGGGGTAGTCATCATGACCCCGGCCGCCCGGGCCGCTCGGGGAAGGACGACTGCCATCTGCAATTAGCGCGGAATTCCCGGGCCCTTCGAGTCCCGGGTCGAAGGGTATATAAAGGGAGTTTTTCTTTTACTTAATGGAATACAAAAAATCTCAAATCCTAAAGAAATACAGTAATCACGCTATCACTGACTTGATCGTCGGAGTGCTAACTCCGGCATCAGTCCGGCTTTCTCTTTTTCAGGTCACCGGAAGCCAAAGTCATCAACGCAACTGTTTTCTGAAGGATCACATGCCTAGCAACTATTTTGGTACATAAAGATTGCCTTATTTTTCTATCTAAATAAAAGAAATACCAAAAAAAAAAAATTAATCAAATTATGTCAATTTTAACAAAATTGAGGTCCCGGAAATATTAGAAAAGGAAATAAATTTACAATGAACTAAAAGAAATAAGAATAGAGAATACAGGGGTATTGAAGTAAATTCACGCCGGAAAGCTGTATCTATCGATTTCAGTTAGAGCGAAAATTAGATTCCGTTAGTATAAAAAGTGTGAAGAAGAAGGCGGAAAACACCATTTTCAATTTTCTGATCTGCAGCAGTTACATAAATCATCCCACTGCTTCTTCTTCCATCCATTAAACACACACACACACACACACACACACACACACACACACATTCTGCTGTGTGATTGCGCAATTGGCAGTGGTGAACATGTCAGCGGAATCGGCATCTTCGTCCACGGCTCCTCCTCCGCCGCCAGTGCAGGGGCCTACGCGTAGATTTACAGGCCGAGACAACCGCGGCGGCCGTTCCGTCATTCTCAGGCAACCTGGTGGCTACTCCGCCGAGGTATATATATTAATTGATTAACGCAGTATATTTTAATTTTATTTTTTTTAGTAATTAATTACGGAAATAGTGCGGGCTTAGGGTTTCACTGTATTGATTGTGTTTTGATCCAATTGTAGATTCTGTTTTATGGAGCTCAAGTAGTATCGTGGAAGAATGAACATAAACAAGAGTTACTTTTTCTCAGTAAACAGGTACTTTTTAATTCCTCTGATTTAATTAATTACCAGTCGTTTAATTTTAATTTTCTGTGACATATATTACTTTCCGAATTATCAATACATTATGTTATTAATTCCGTAATTAATCACCTAATAAAAATCTTGTTCTATTTTATAGTTGCAATACATTATTTAACGTAAGAATTATTTTTTAATTGTTCTATAATTTGATGTCAAAGAGTCATTTAATAATCATCTCAAATTATTCTTGATTTGCCTGTTTCATTCTTCCATTAATTACAAGATTATCTTGAAATGTCGAAAATGATCGATGTTTTCTTCTTTAGTACTCTCGTAAATAATAACGAACAACATATTTATATTTTCAGGCCATTTACAAACCTCCACAATCGGTTCGTGGAGGCATCCCATTTTGCTTCCCGAAGGTTAATTTGCTTCTTTTGTTCGTTTCGACTCCAATTGCCTAATTACGTTTATTCGGTTTCGTATGTAAATATATTGATTAATTAAAAGAAAAAATAAAATGCATGATCAGTATGGATTTGCTAGAATCAGATTATGGGGAATCGAGAATTTGAAACATGATACAGCCTTTCCCCCTCCAACACCCGATAATGCATACGCTGATTTTTTGCTCAATCTTACGCCCGACAAATTCCCAGACTGGCCTGACCATAGGTACTTTACAATTAATCTTTAATTAATAATTTTGATATACATACAACTGTATAAAAAATCGAAACTACATATATATTTCCTCTGTTTTGATTAACGTTGCAGATTAGAGCTCCGTTTACGTGTTATCCTGGGACCCACCGGAGATCTGACTATGACAACTCGTATAAAAAACGTCAACACTAATGGGGAGCCTTTCACGTTCAAATTCGCCTATCACACCTACTTCTCCGTCTCAAATATCCGGTAAATTAATATATATACTAATGACACTATCATATTAATGTTTTTAAAATATATATATATATATATATATATATATATATATATATATAATAGCAACTGTGAATTAACTAAATTAATAATCCCTTTTTCCAGTTTAACTCGGATTGAAGGATTGCAGACGTTGGATTATCGGGACTATGTGGAGGGGGTGGACAACAACCAATTCACTGAAGAGGCTGATGCAATCACTTTCAAAGACAGAGTATTTTAACTACCTAAGTTTAATTAATATTAAGTTTGGTGTAATTAATTAACTATAATCACTTTTTATTTTAATTTCGGTTTTAGGTGGACAGGGTATATATGAACACTCCCGATGAGATCCGTATTAGGGACCTTGAGCTTAGAAGAGTTATTACCATTCATAAAGATGCTGGTCTTCCTGATATTGGTAATTAAGGTTCAAAAATATTAGTGTCTGTATTTATATGCGACGAATTATTTAATAAAACGTGCATTATATTATTTATTTTGTAGCTGTGTGGAATCCATGGGAATTTGATGCAAGTATAATAGATGATTTAGGAGATGAAGAGTATAAGGAGATGGTTTGCGTTCAGGCAGCTGCTATGGAGAATGAAATCACTTTGAATCCGAACGAAGAGTGGACCGCGACTCAGCGCCTTTCTGCCGAGGAATATTCTGATATGATTTAATGAAATATTATTAACTGAATGCAGTTTTGTTACTTTGCAGTTTCTAAACATGTAATATTTCATAAAATAGGATGTGATGTGAAAAATACTTGAGAATGTACATACATGGATTGAATTTGAGGATGTTTCGATTTTTGAACTTACGGCCGTAGTAGCTCTAATGAGTTTCATTGGCCATACACGCGATTCTGCTTGCTCGTGAGATGTAAGGAAAAACAAGAACCCCGTTTTCAATTGTAGACGAGAGCAACTGTACAGGGCATAAGTTTCTGTATATTGAGGATTTAGAAATATTACAAGTGAAAAAACCCTAATTAAATGCTGTGATATGTGGCTGCATTTCAGTATGTTATTTTGGTTCATCTGTTGTTATATAATCAATAGTTCCTCAAATTTCAACTCAAAATTTTGTTATTCTCTGTTATGGATTGTGCTAATTAAGGCGGCGACTATTTGAAATAAAGATTATATCTAATCTTCCACCAATTGAATTATTAAAAGACTATTATACCTTTACTAAAATTAAAAAAATACACAATCACAAAATTCCACAAATTCGTTTGTGCAAGAGCGCACCAACAAAACCCACTCTATCTTCTTCACAAAGCCATCACACACATTTTCTCCTAAAAAATATATTTCACCTTCTCCATAAATTATCAGCTCACAAAGCCCTCAAATCGTACCAAAACTTGTAAAGGAGAACATTTTGAACTTACCAAACATCAAAATGGAGGATTCGAAGGTCGAATAACACAATAAGGTATGGAATATTGTACTTTCTTAGCTTGGTGGTCGTTTTTAAAAAAAAAATCCCGCACAAAATAGTCGACGTGTACAGGTTGATTTATGTCACTAAAAACAACATTGTAGTGGCATAATTTACAAAAAAAAAAAAATCAATATTTTCCGCAAAAATGTCAGGCTATCGACAAATGTTGAAAAATCGAGACTAATTTCTTTCCGGTAAAAATCGACATTGTTGTGTCGAAATACGGTTGTAGTCTTTCCCTTGAACTTCAAGATTATATTTAATATTTATACATGTCGTGGGATGGGATGGTGGGTCCTTTGTTCTGTCTTTGTTCAGATCACACTGGAAATGGTGTGACTACTATGAGTTGTGCTTGTCTGCTTAGGGCCAGCTATCTTGCTCCATGCAATCTGAATCAATTAAATGGAGAAAATCTGTTCGTGCGGTCGCTCCTAGCTCTGCCGCAAGTGGGCCTTTCCTCGGTGTATGCCATGTTGCAAGCTTTCTGCCTTTGTTTCTGTATTGAGCCGAATATAGTGACATCTACCATCTATATCTATCTAGGTGAGAAGCAAGCTATTAGCTTAGGGCAGTGATAGTCTATCTTAGTAAGCGGTTGAAAAGAAAGCGGAGCTGCTTTCCTAATGAAAAGTGAGGTACCGACACATAATATTAACATTGACGAAATTACGAAATTAGTGGGTAAGGTAAGATTGAGCATGAGTTGTCTTTCGGGTTTTGTGTGAGATTCTTACTATTTGGCTTCACGGCAATTGAGCTCCTCGTATCATCTCCTAAATTATATGATGTTTTTTTCTATTATTTTGATTGACTATTAAAAAATTAGTAAAATAATTTTAATATAAAGTACTTTTTGACAAATGTTTATTTATACTATATATTTTATTTGTTATAAAATATCAATAAAATATTAGAGTATATCAGTATTTAAAGAAAATGATAATATACGGTTTTTTTATGATTTTATTTAACCATTAATGAATAGTGAAACACATTTTAGATGAACTATGTATTTTTCTTTTGATGGAAGATGAACTATGTATTTTTGATTACTTATAAATAAGGGCAAAATTACAACCACACATGAGGTATGAACAAATTATGAAAAGACCTCTTAATTATAAATTGTTTTACATGTCTATTTTTACGGTGTCAAATTTGGTGGAATCTTCTAGATTATATAGAATATTCTCAATTTTGTACTCGTTTTATATAAGATGAATATAAGATGTGTTTTTTGGCTTATATATATCAGATTGTGGTGCATCAGAAACTGCATTTTTTTCACAAAACGAGTACAAACTAGAGAATATTCCACATAATCTAGAAGATTATGTTGAATTTGACACGATAAGGATGGACGTGTAAGAATATTTATAATTGAGGGAGATAGTTGTAATTATCCAAATATTATGGATTTTTTCATAATTTGATCATACTCCAGGGGTGATTGTAATTTATCTTATAAATAAATACATTATGTATTACCGCCTGTGTGTCTATCTATATCTTTTGGTATATAAAAATGGCCTAATTTTTCTATCTAAATAAAAGAAATACAGAAAATAAATATCAAGATTTAATCAGTTCAATTTTACCAAAATTGTGGTCCCGGAAATATTAGAAAAAAGAAATAAATTTACAATTAATTAACTAACAGAAACAAGAACACGAATACAGAATACAGGGGTAATGAAGTAATTTCACGTGAAAAAAGCTGTATCTATCGATTTCAGTTAGAGCGCAAATTAGATTCTGTTAGTATAAAAGGTGTGAAGAAGAAGGCGGAAGCACCATTTTCAATTTTCTGATCTGTAGCAGTTATATAAATCATCCCAGTGCTTCTTCTTCCATCCATTACACACACACACACACACACACACACACACACACACACTTAATCGGGAAGTGAACATGTCAGCGGAATCGGTATCTTCGTCCACGGCTGCTCCTCCGCCGCCAGTGCGGAGTCCTACGATTAGATTTACAGCCCCAGACAACCGCGGCGGCCGTTCCGTCATTCTCAGCCAACCTGGTGGCTACTCCGCCGAGGTATATATATTTTCAGATTTCTCCGATTTGCTCCGACGTAATTAATTGATTAACGCAGTTTATTTTAATTTGATTTTTTTTTTAGTAATTACGGTAATGGTGCGGGGTTAGGGTTTCACTGTATTGATTGATAAATGTTTTGAATTTGATCCATTTGTAGATTCTGTTTTATGGAGCTCAAGTAGTATCGTGGAAGACTGAACATGAACAAGAGTTACTTTTTCTCAGTGAAAAGGTACTTTTAATTCCTCTGATTTAATTTTAATTATGTTATTAATTAGTGTGAGATGATCGATCTTGTTATATATTCCGATAATTAATCACCGGCCTAATTAAAATCGGGTTCTGTTTTACTGTTCTTAACTGTATATAGTAAGGGAATTAATTAATTGATGTCAAAGAGTAATTTAATCATGATTCTTCAAAGATTGATATGTAAATCAAGTTATTCCTGATTTGCCTGTTTCATTCTTCCATTAATTAAAAGATTATCTTGAACTGTCGAAAATGATCGATGTTTTCTTCTTTAGTACTCTCGTAAATGATAACGAATAACATATTTTTATTTAATTTCCAGGCCGTTTACGGACCTCCACACCCGATTCGTGGAGGCATCCCAATTTGCTTCCCAAAGGTTAATTTTTTTATTCGTTTATTCAGTTTCATATATAAACTGTTGTATAATTAATCATGCATGATCAGTTTTTCGACGAAGAAAACATGGAGGGACATGGATTTGCTAGAATCGCAGAGTGGATTTTTTCACCTGATACAGCCTTTTACCCTCCAACACCCGATAAGGCATACGTTGATCTTGTTCTCAGACATAAACCGGACGACTTCCAAGACTGGCCTAATCATAAGTACTTCACAATTAATCTTTAATTAATAATTTTGATATATATATACAACTATATCAAAATCCAAATTATATATATTTCCTCTGTTTTAATTAATGTTTCAGATTTGTGCTCCGTTTACGTGTTAACCTGGGACCCACCGGAGATCTGACTATGACAACTCGTGTAAAAAACGTCAACACTAATGGGGAGCCTTTCACTTTCAAATTCGCCTACCACTCCTACTTCTCCGTCTCAAATATCCGGTAATATATACTAATGACATTATTATATTAATGTTTTTTTTTAAATATATAATAGCAACAGTGAATTAACTAAATTAATAATCCATTTTCCAGTGCAACTCAGATTGAAGGATTGCAGGGGTTGGATTATCGGGACTACCTGAAGGATCACAATCAATTCACTGACGAGGCTGATGCAATCACTTTTGGAGACGAAGTATATATATAAATATAAAGATGTATTTTAATTACCTAAGTTTAATAAATTATTATGTTTGTGTAATTAATTAGCTATAATCTTTTGATGAACCTGACTTTAATATCGGTTTTAGTTGGACAGGGTATATCTGAACACTCCTCATGAGATCTGTATTAGGGACGTTGAACTTAGAAGAACTATTACCATTCACAAAGATGCAACTCTTCCTGAAATTGGTAAGGTTTTTTTTATATATATACTTGATAGTGTCGTATTTATATGCAACGAATTATTTAATAAAACGTGCATTATATATATATATAATTATATATTTTTTTGTTTTGTAGTTGTGTGGAATCCATGGGAAGTTGATGCAAGTTCAATAGCTGATTTAGGAGATCAAGAGTATAAGCAGATGGTTTGTGTTGAGGCAGCTGCTGTGGAGACTGAAATCACTTTGTATCCGAACGAAGAGTGGATCGGGACTCAGCGCCTTTCTGCAAAGGAATATTAACTGCCGTTTTGTTACTTCGCAGTTTCTAAACTCTTTTTTTCCCGTATACGTGTAATATTCTTGAATTGAAGAGATTAAGATCACCTATAATCCAGCTTTAATTTCCTGTTGAACACAGAAATTGTGATGAAAATAGGATGTGATTTGATAAATAAAATGCTGGCTACTACTACTAGTTTCTGATTCTTGAGTAGTTTAGCTTGTGTTGATATATGTAGTAAAGTCACTAGTCCTGAACTAGACCGGTTGACCGGTTGGTTGACCATGGACGAATACTGGAGATCCCGATTGGCAGCTGTTTCACGTATCTTCGGAACTAAGGATGAATTTGACTTATATACGTATCCTTGGGAGTTTTTTTTTTCCGAACCAACACACGAATAAATGAGAAAACATAAAAGGGTTTAATCAGTAACAAAGAACGAGAAAATTGAGTAAGGGGCCGTTCGGTTACCACAATTAGGTTCTATTGACTAAATAGTAGGGGTTGATTACATGTTCTTGAAAATTTATACTTATTCAAAACCGCTATAAAAATATATGTTACTATTTTATTAATGTAGTAGCACCCAAAGTGGTTGTATAGACAATTCATATAAAATAACCGAATTTAACAAATTTAATAGATCTAATCTAAAAAATCGAACTTCTTACTAATTAAATAATTAATTAGTGGAGTTACTCGAATCTTATTTAATTCAATCTAATCATATATAGATAACCAAAAAAACTCCTACTAAAATTAAATCCTTAGGGCTCGTTTGATTCCCTAAATAAAACTAGTCAAGATAAAATTTCATAATAAGTTATTCACCAAACAAGAGCTCATTTGTGGTTAACCGTGACTCGTCTTACCAACCAAACGAAGCATAAGATTACATATTTTCGTCAGCTTCCCGTTCTGCAATTTACAAGAAACCTAAAGATTCATCATTTTACATACTCCAAAAAGCTTGACCACAAAAAGAAAAAAAACCAAACAGAGAAGTTTCGACTTAGAAACATAAAAAAGCTTAACACGAACGAATACACGGTCGAGTAAAAACTAATTTCTAACCCCACACATCCTTTTTCGATCTTATCATAGCCATTGTTGAGGCAAGACCACCGCCTCTTAGACCTTTATACGACCATGATCTACCACCACCTGAACTCTGCTTATCCCGATTATTATTATTATTGTCCTGTGATGGTGGTTGTACCTTTCGTACATTCTTGCCCCAGCTGTTATTTTCCGTGGATGGTGATTTGTACCTTTTTGGCATTACTACCCCAACCATTCTCCTTCGATAGCTGTTCCTTCTTTGCATTTAGAGCCTCGCTGAATTCGTCCCAGATGCTCGCGCCACCGGTTTCTACAACAACGTTAATTACTGTCATAATCCAAACAAATGAAAATAATAAACTCTATTATGTGAATAAAGATTTTAAGACCTGCAGAAGTGGGGGGTGTATTTAGGAGTTTAATCCTTTAGATTGTCTCGTATTAATTTTACATTCAGTAACTTTGCAAATGTAGTGTTTTTAGTCCTCTTTTGTTTAAAATCGCAGAATCTTAATTGTATGAAAAGATTCAATCTTGCGAAGTTAGTTTGGTACCTCAAAATCCCACAATTTTTCAAGTATCAGAGGGGTTTGTTTGGCGCGTCGGTGATCAACGGAGAATATTCAAAATTTCGGGAGCATTTTGGAGGACTAACAATCCCTAACTAGACAACTAACACGACTAGAATTAAAATTTACCCAAATAACCTAATTAATTCAAAGTAAATCCCGGAAAATCGGTACAACTGTCTGCTTGTCACTGCTGCTAGGCAAGAATGTTTCTGGAGCGATTTGATTGGGTACAGAACCTTCACTCACCAAACTAACGGATTTGTTTCCTTGTCCCGAATCCTCATTGTTGATTATACGAACATCAATAAGCAATGAAAAATCAATCTGCAAATACGATTAAGCAGCAGATAAATTATTATAATTAATTAAGCTTTTTCTAACACAGAAAACGAGGAACTACCTTAGGTATGCTTGCTAGTAATTCCGTTCCGTTCCACTGGAAGTTTTTGATGCGATCTCTTGAGTATCATAAGATTTCTTTACTGAACGTAAGAAAACTCTTCTTTATTATTTCTCTGCATTATCAAAACCCTAGCACAAAACGGCTATTTAAAGAGAATAAAACCCTAGAATCCTAATCTCACTAGGAAAGATAATTACTTATACTAATAAATTATTTAATATCTATTCTAATCTCCTAACCCTAAACTAATATACGACTATTTCAATATAAATATACTATACTAAATAATTAATAATAAAATACTAACTAATTAATAATTAAATAATATATTAAAATAATATTTCGTATCAAACCACCCCTCTTGAAATGAACCTTGTCCTCAAGGTTCGAGTCAATTTGGTCCCTCTCCTTTGCGTTTCCACCTATGTTTGAATGCATGTATACTTGAACACCTTAACTCCTGGTACATGAATGGTGTCTTCGTATTCCAATCCAAACTCCTTTTCCTATTGGGTTGACTGGCATTTAAATGGTGCTCCACAAAATTTACAGCCACGAAGTTATGAACCAAGAACTTGTGATTTTTCTTAATAGAATAATGAATTAATTTAATTGAATTTCCATGGTTCGCCATATCAAAGGTCAGATCTTTGACCATAAAATCCGACCTAATATTTTGATCTCCGCACTGGTCTAATTTCTTCACAGCAATATCATCACCATAGAAAATTTCTAATTTGATATTTTGATTCGATGCAGCTTCATCATGTACACGGTCCTTCTTTTCCGCGTCACAACATTCCTCAACTATCAATTGGAATTCTTCGGTTTCTTCCCTAGATAAATTTTCATCTTCGTCCCAAATTACTTCTACCGAATCCGGTGATTCTTCTTTCGCAGCATTAACGAAAATTTGAGCCTCTTCAAAAAATTCATCGTCGTCATCTTCCTCAGCCTCTTGCGGTAGTCTTGGCATTGGTGGCGGCGGCGGATCTTCAAAAAAGTCATCTTCGTCCTCTTCCTCTTCCTCCGACAATAGGCTCGGCGGCCGCGGCAGTGGCGTTGTTGGCCGGCGGTGGCGGTCGCTTCGACTCTTATAATGGCGTCGTCCTTGGCTTTGTTCGAGCAAATTTTGGACACCAATCCGTATCTTCTCCACGGATTTCTCCAATCGCTCTAAACGTTTTCTCTCGGACGGCATAATTTCGCAAAGTGTTGATGTAATCTCAACTTTGCTCCAGCGTAGCTTTGATATAATCGCTGCCTTGCTAACGAAGCGTTGGTGTTAATCGCAACTTCGCTCTGATACCAATTGATGCGATCTCTTGTGTATCATAAGATTTCTTTACGAAACGTAAGAAAACTCTTCTTTATTATTTCTCTTCATTCTAAAACCATAGCACAAGACGACTATTTAAATATAAGAAAACCCTAGAATCCTAATCTAACTAGAAAAGATAATTACCTAAACTAAGAAAATACTTAATAATTCTCCTAACCCTAACTCACGGCCATATATATATATCATAAATATACTAATATAATTAATTAATAATAAACTATTAACTAAACTAATAATTAAACGGTATATTAAATAATATATCGTATCAAACCACCCCTCTTGAAATGAACCTTGTCCTCAAGGTTCGTGTCAATTTGATCCCTCTCCTTTGCGTTTCCACCTATGTTTGACATCATCGACTTGCTTCCCGATTGACTCCGACTTCGAAAAACACGATGAACGACCAAGGTTTTTAACACATTGCTCATATTGATCCAATGAAATTCCAAAGGCTACTTTAGCGGAAATATTCAATCTTTTTTCCGACAAATCAACCTTCTCAATTGTCTTTTCAAATTTCATCTCCTTCACAATCAATATCATGCTTTTATTTTTCTCGGTCATCTTTACAGATCCGGGCTCATTCACAGTCACCAAATCTTGTTCGTCTCCTTTCTTTTGAATATCGCGGGACTCTTCTAATATCCACTGCAGTTCTTCGTTCTCTTCCTTAGTTAATTCCTCACCTTCGTCCCAAATTACCTCAAGTGAATCTGATAATTCATCTTTCGGCGAACTCACAAAAAATTGAGGTTCTTCGAAAAAGTCATCGTCGTCCTCTTCCTCTCCCTCCGGCGATAGGCTCGGTAGCGGCGGCGGCGGTGGCTCTTTGAAAAAATCATCGTCGTCCTCTTCCTCTTCCTCTGGCAATAGGCTCGGCAGCGGCAGCGGTGGCGTTGGCGGTGATGGGCGGCGGTCCCTTCGGCTTTTGTGATGGCGTTGACGTCGTCTGTGACTTTGTTCGAGCAATTTCTGAAAATCAATCCGTAATTTCTCAACGGATTTCTCCAATCGCTCCAACCGTCTTGTTTCTGACATCATAATTTTCACAAAGTTTTGATGTGATCTCAACTTTGCTCCAGCGTAGCTTTGATATAATCGCTGCCTTGCTAACGAAGCGTTGGTGTTAATCGCAACTTCGCTCTGATACCAATTGATGCGATCTCTTGTGTATCATAAGATTTCTTTACGAAACGTAAGAAAACTCTTCTTTATTATTTCTCTTCATTCTAAAACCATAGCACAAGACGACTATTTAAATATAAGAAAACCCTAGAATCCTAATCTAACTAGAAAAGATAATTACCTAAACTAAGAAAATACTTAATAATTCTCCTAACCCTAACTCACGGCCATATATATATATATCATAAATATACTAATATAATTAATTAATAATAAACTATTAACTAAACTAATAATTAAACGGTATATTAAATAATATATCGTATCAGTTTTCCTGATGGAGAAACACAGTGTCATCAAACCCCAATTTAATTTAGAAACATCACTAAGGCAAAAAGGAAACGAGGGGACTTTTAAATTATACAAGTCTTTCAATAATCGTTTTCTTACTCGTTCAAACCCCATGTTACGTGCATGAAGAAGAGAGAGAGAGAGAAACAATCGTAACGTCGTAGGGTTGAAGAGGATTAAGACAAGGCTGCTT